>NC_054492.1:9670832-9998185 GCF_017639515.1 Carcharodon carcharias | reverse complement strand
AAGTGAACAGCTACAAGGTTAGGGTTTCCCAGCCCATGTGTAGATGGACTCACCCCTCGACTTTTCAGCAGGGTAGGCGGGGCCTCCATCTCGATGAAAAATTCTGGCGGCTGCCTTTTGGATAAGATGTTAAACCAAAGTCCCATCTGCGCTCCCAGGTGGGCATGAACGATCCCATGAACTATACTGAGGAAGAGTAGGGGAGTTCTCTCCAACGTCCTGGTCAAAATTATCCCTGAACCAGTATGACTAAACAGATTATCTGCTTCTCATTGCATTGCTGTTTGTGAAAGTTTTCTGCACAGAATTGGCTGTCGCATTTCCCAGATTACAGCACTTCAAAATTATTGTCTGCAAACCATTGGACATTCTGATGCTGCTAAAGGCATTATACAAATGTAAATCTTTCTTTTTATGCATTGGGATTAGGGCAGTTAAAATGTGACTTTGACAGAGAAAGGCATCTAACTGACAGCCTGACAAAATCTTTTCTGATAAGAAAGAGATACAATTGCAATGAATCCTTTTGGTTAGTCTTACCTGTTGTTTAATGATTGAACTGGCAGGGAGTTGAAGAAAATATATAATTATCTAAGCCAACGATTATTGCTCAATGGACTTTGATCATTTTTCAGATAGGAATTAACAAAACCCTTCACAAACATCAAGCATTTTCTGCACCACATTGGAAAACTTTGTAACATTAAATAAAAACAAACAGAATCGAACAATAATACATGAATATTGCAGGAATTTCCTCTTCTGTGTTCACCAAAGCCCAGTTCTCAGAAAGAAACTGACTGACTATAAATAACAAGGCATCTCCAGTGAATAAACTGTGGCACTTATAGATCCACACACATACACATTCCCAAGTCCCAGGTGACAAGCAAGAGTTTTCAGAGATGAGGTAATACAATGAGTTACAGCTCATCATAGATGCAGAAACTATACTCTGATACCTTTACCAGACAAATTAGGGTAAAATTTTTGCTACAATGTACAAAGAAAATTAAAATATTTTGCTGAGTTGCAAGTGTACTTGAAACACATTTCAATATACTTAGTGCCAGCAGAAATACTTGCATGGGATTGAAAGTTGAGGGATGGGCAAAACAGAAATACGCCCCAAGTGGTTTGCAAGGATCTCTATTTGTGCCAAAGTCAACTTGCTCCAATACCTAGAAATTATAATTGGTGTCACATGGATTGTGTCCACTAATGGGATAACATGAACTGGTAGCTTCACCTTTCAGGAGCATTTACTTCACCCACTCTCTATGAAGCTTTTACAGTTACTTTTGAGCTACGTGCATCCAGCAATATGAGAACAACACACTAGGGGTAATTTTGACTGTGGACGAGAGGGTAAAATAGGTGATATTGGATCAGCTGTTTGCTATACATCCAGGCTGAATTTCATCCTGTTTTTTCCCTGTGCCCTCCACCCACTAACACAACCACACCTATTTCAATAAGCAGACTGCATCTGGAAGCTATATTAATAATTTAAAGATTCCAGATGAAAGCCTGGGGGAACATATAATAGATGATTGTTCCAATATTAGCTGATTTATATACTACACAAATTCAAAATTACCCCCAATAATAATACCCTCAGTTGCTGACTTCATTGTTCCAGCATTATTTCTACTGGACAAATCATTGTATCTTCAGTCAGAGCAACGACAATCTTGTGTTTTACATCTTACACTCCAGGTTACATGTCTGCAGGAGCTTTATTTACAATGTTTTAAAATATCTGCTCCCATGCTTACAGCAGCAAGCCTCCGTTCAATTTCCCTCTCCCTCTAAGTGGCCACATCCAGGCTTAATTAATCATACAAAATGAGCAGTCAGCAGACATACATAATCAGACACTGAACAATTGAACAAACAACTTGCATTTATAATGGCACCTTTAACATAATAAAAATACACCCAGGGCTTCGTAGGAGCATTATCAGACAAGACTATATACCAAACCACATAAAGGGATATTTTGGACAGAGGACCAAAATTGTGGTCAAAGAGGTGTGTTTTAAGGAAAGAAGGTGAGAGAGATAGGGAGGCAGAGAGGTTTAGGGAGGTAATTCCAGTGATTGGGGCTTTGGCAGCTGAAGGCACGGCCACCAATTGCCGGAGTGATGAAAATCAGGGATGCTTAAAAGGTCAGAACTGGAATAATTGATAAGAATGTTAGATGACAATTATTGAGTCCTGCTCATTATCACCAGGTATACCCAACACCGGTAAGATCCATGTCCGTGTATAAAAGTCCAAAAGTCTTATGGATTGCCTGGGAATTTTGTAAGATTGGCTTGACGCTGGTCTACGTTATACTGCAGCAGGTAGGAAGTCAAGAGGCCTTTAGAAAGTGATCTTTTTCCAAGCTGACCTGTCATCTGTGATTTGGATCTTGGTGTTTATATCGCTAAACCCATTAGATTGACAGCAAGCGTGTAGACCTTGGATAAGGATTCATCAGCGTAAATATTGAGAGTCAATTCATGAATGCTAGACATCTACCATTGAGGAAACTGCCATCAAATGGTTTAATGATGAGAGACTTCAGAGCGATTAACAATTGCTGGCTACAAGGAGGAGGGTAGTCGCCTCGGCTATTTGTCGGCCAAAGCCTACCAAATGCAATCCTCAGGTGAGCCTACAAATGACCAAGCAGCCTGACAACCTGTTCCGGGCAAGAAAAAATGAAAAGGAGCAGGAACTTGCATTTATCTAGAGCCTTTCACAACCTCGGAACACCCAAAGCTTTTTACTATCATCAAGTACATTTCCCTGAAGTATAGTCACTATTGCAAGAAATATGGCAGCCAATTTGAACACAGCAAACTCCCACAAACAGGAATAAAATAATAGCGAGATAATCTGAGTGAGTGTTATAGTTTGAAGATAAATACTGGGCCAGCACACAAGGGGAGAATGCACCTGCTTTACTTCAAACTGAGTGCTGTGGGATCCTTTACATCCACCTGAGAAGGCAGATGAGTCCACAGATTTATCACCTCATCCAAAAGACACCACCTCCGGCTGTACGGCACTTCCTCAAGTCTTTGGAGTGGGTCCAAAACCTGCGTCCTTCTGAGTACCTCACTGAGAAACTTACTTAATTATACAAGCCAGGGTTCTAGGCTACTATCTTCAAATGGGACTTGAAACTGAATGTGGTCCTGGCCTTATAATGCCAGCCCCGGGCAGGAGGAACTGCTCACTACACTAGCCTTGCATCTGTTTTGGGCAGAAGTCCAAAATCCTCTCACCTTAGTCTTCTGAAGGCCTCTTGCACATGGGTGAAATCATGGAACTCCCTCCCTAACAGCACTGTGGGTGTACCTGCACTACATGGACTGCAGCAATTCAAGAAGACAGTTCACCACCACCTTATCAAGGACAATTAGGGATGGGCAAAAAATGCTGGCCTAGCTAGCGAAGCCCACATCCCATGAATAAATTTTTTAAAAAGGAAATAGCTTGCATTGATATAGCACCTTATGACAACCACAGTACATCTCAAAATAATTATTGATAAGGAAAGCCATTCGACCATGTTAGATCATTCATTCAGAAAGTCTCCTCGTTGAAGCATTCAATTGCCACCAAGATTTTCATCTCCACTGAAGTGACTGAAAGTCCAATCCGCATATTGATCATTCTTTGTGTGGAGACGTCCTTTATTAGTTTGAATCTATCATCTCATTTCCTACTCTTTCAAATTAATGTGCAGCAATTTTCCAATTATACCTTCCTCAGACTATTTGCTACCTTGGCAGCAATGGCTCAGTGGTGGTATTTTTGCCAATGAGCCAGAAGGCCATTCGTTTATGACCCAGAGACCTGAGTACAATATCTAGGATGTCACCCTAGCGCCAGTACTGAGGGAGTGCTGCACTATTGGAGGTGCTGCTTTTCAGATGAGACGTCTACCTTCTGAGCTGGCTGTAAAAGATCACACGGCACTGTTTGTAGAAAAGAAGGGGCGTTCTCCCTAGTTACCAAGCCAATATTTAATCTGAAACCGATATCGATAGAACAGATTATCTGCTCATGTACCTCATTGCTGTTTTTGGGAACTTATTGTGCGCAAATCATTTTGCTGTGTTTCCTACCCTACAATAGTGACTACAATTGAAATAAGTATCTCACTGGATGTAAAATGCTTTTGAAACTCATGGGATCATGAAAGGCTCTATATAAATGCAAGTATTGTTCAAAAAAGAGACATACTGTCAATTCATTTTGACAGCTGGGCAGTTAACTGTTCCCTGGTGCATTCTCCATGACAATGCCTCTACCAATCAGAGTCCACTTGCCACCCAATCAGCAGCTTCTTCTCATGCAGTATAAATTGTTGTTCCCTTTTCGGATCTGGTATTCTTGCAAATCTGTCCTGATGAGTGCAGGATGTAAAGCTTCAACAGCATGTCTCCTTTCTCAGCAATACTCAAGTTCTGTACTACCAAGTGACTGTGAATGCAAGTTTTTTCTTTATGTGCCTGTCATAAGTTCACCACTCCGGCACTTTGTTTCAAGGATGTAAAGCAGGTCAAGTTGGTTCAGTCTTTTCTTGTAATGCAGACATTTAACAATCAGAACTGTGATTCTTTGCTGCATTGGCTCCTGTGCTTTGTTGATTGGAGTTGGACTTTGCAGTTTATATTACTGCAGTTTCCTAATGACTTTAGCTGCTTTGTACCAATGGTTTTAATAGGACATATAGTTCAATGTTTAATTGGCTTTGTTGTATTGATGAGACATGTGGACTGTTGAATCTACCAAGATTCCCAAATTTCTTTCCAGTTACACCCTTGACTATTTCAACAACTGTACACCCCCATTGTTCCTTCCTATACATTGTCTGCATTAAAATTTCATCTCTGTCTTTATTTTGCCCATTTACATGTTTTGTCTAACTCATTCTATATTTTCTGACCTGCCTTCTCCAATCTCCAATTCCACTGTCTCTCCTACTATGGTGTCACCTGCAAACTTGGCATATTTCCTTTGAGTTTTTGAATCCAGGTCATTGATGTAGCCTAGAAAAGAAAGACTTGCATTTATATAGTGCTTTTCATGACTACCAGACATCTCAAAGTGCTTTATAGCCAATGAAATACTTTTGAAGTGTAGTCACTGATATAAAGCAGGAAAGTGTGCACAGCAAACTAAATTAGAAACGCTATTGGTGCCAGCATTGATTCTTGAGACAGGCCCTTCCTTCACCCTGACTTAACTCCTTTAACAAGAACACCTGGGTGCTCGATTGGAAGGCAGGGTGTGGGGGAGGGGTGGGCTCTTGAGCCCAAAGATTCTCAGAAGCTTTCACAAAACTGTGGTTTTTAAATGCATTATTTTCCCAGCTCTGAGTCTGACTGTTGTTAGGACGGTGGCTTTGTGGGCCTCACTTCCACCAGAACATCCCAGAACACTTGCATTCTGCAGATGCACTTCCTGTGGGATGGGAAAGGAGAGGAGGTGAAAGTGGTGAATGTCTGGCCGGTGATGCCATCCAACTCAACCTGCCTCCTCTTCAGGCATCAGGATGTGAGGTGACTAAGCAGCGAGAGTTACCTGAGGGAGTTACATGCTTATTTATCACCCCGTCATCGATGGAATTTCTCCTTCTCAAATGCCTGAAGACCAGTGTGATTCCAGTCCTACCACCCAGGAGACACGATCACCTCTCCCTCCTAGGCCGAGAAATTTTCAGTCATTAATCCTAAGAAGCACTTCCAAATAGCCTTCAACTTCACACCTTAGTTAGACACATACCTTAAGTCATTACTGTAAGTTTTGGTGGGAAACTGTTATGAATGTGATATTTTATGGCCAGGATTTATGGTGGGGGTGGGCCTGACATGCCAGCATGTAAAATGATGCACGATGACGTCGGGCATGTGTCTCGACATCATCGTGCTGTCTCGTGATGTTTCGTTCGCCAATAATTGATAGGCCTATTAAGGCCATTAACTAAGTAATTAGTGTCATGTTTACGTTACCCATCCAACCTTAAGGTTGGCGGGCAGGCCAAACAGCCAAGCGGCCTTTACGTTTTTCAGGAAACCTCATCCACGAGCGGGATGAGGTTTCCTAAAGCCTTTACTACTTAAATAAAAAGTTTATTTGAAAAATAAAAATGTGTCCCATCTCATGTGACACAGTCGCAGGAGGGGACATATCTCATTAAATTTTTAATGTCTGTAAAAAATTTTTTAAAAACCGCTTCAATCTCCCTGAAGCAGCTCCGTGCCTTTCACGTGCATGTGCAAAAGAGCGCTGGCCCTGACTCTCCATTCTCCCCCCCCGCCCGCACAAGTGGCTAATGTGTTACGCTAGGTGGGCCTTAATTGGCCCGCCTGTGTAAAATGGCAGTGTGGAGCCGATCGCAGGCGGCAGTCGGCTCTGTGACCGTCCTCGCCAGCTCCCGTCAAGCCTGTCCGACGTGGGGGAAATTCAGACCTATAAGGTTGTTGTATTTTAAACCGTCTCTTTAAGTTAAGCTAAAAGGGAGCAGCGAAAAGAGTTGTGATCTGCTATGAGTTCTGCCTGACAATAAGCTTGGTTACCATGGAGGCCAGGGACCCATGTTGAGACTTATCAAGAGTAAAGTGCAAAATGTTCACATCTGCAATAAAGACAGGGACAGCTGGGCTAACTGTGGACAGATTTTTCATCTCAGAGTTTTTGGACAGAAAGAGAAAGACATCCCAAAATACAAAGGCTGCAACTGGTGTGGTCAGCAGAGAAGAGAAGGCTGTGAGTTCTCTGTTAGCTACCAGGCAGAACATAGGAGGGAGAATGGTCTCTGGTTGAAGAGATGCATTCCGTGGCAATCTAAAGACTCTGGAAGATTTACCCTGTTGAAGCCAGGAGGAGAAATCACAGGAGTGGACCCTATTGCCTGTGGTCAGTTTGGGAATTCTCCCCAAACTGAAGAAAGCACCCTTTGACAGTCACTCGATATTATGACTTAGTAAAATGGGGTCATGAATGCACTGGAAGCTCGGAGTGGCTCTGGAACTTTTCCTATAAAGACTGTAATCCTGTGGAGAGTGTGTTGCATGCCAGATGAGCTTATTGGTTGTGTTAAAGCATTAATAAAAGCTGACTTTCTATAGTTTCCCATCTCAGAGGGAAGAGGTATGGACAGGGCCAGGGAAATAAATCATGGGCCCTGGTACTTCTTCTGTTTCTGGGCCCCTTATTTCACCCCCCTACTCCCCACACTGCTTAATGCCCCCACCCCCCCCTAATAATGCATGATATTTTTTCCCCTTTCGGTATTCAGCAATCACCAATCACGGAAAGGTCTGAGTAAAATGATAAAGCCCAGTGTTGACATCTGGTTACAAATAGTATCTGATATACATGCAGCTTGGGTCATTAATATTAAGAGAGCAGCAACAATTAATACAATGTTAGTTTGTGTGCATCCTATACATGATCCCACCATAACTATTAAACAAACAAGAGAGTATAAATTTTACTTTAACAGCATTGTGTAATATTGTTATTTTGACAAGAAATATCTATTTATTGGTTATTAATAGCTATTAGTTATTTATAACATCATAGAAGACTTTCTCCTGCTTGGGTGCACAATATTATTCAATATAATTATTTCATAAAAGGGGTGTAATTTTATCAGTAATCTCACAGGGTAGAAAGAAAAAATGACCCCTGAGCAACAAAGTGGAATGATTGAACAACATAGGTTGTCACTGTCAATGAGAAGCATTGGAGCCCTCAGGTGTCTCTGTGTGACACAACTTTTAAGAAGCCAGAAGACAAAGACTGAACAGTTCACAATTTTGTCTGTGTTTTCTTGATCAGAGAGTTTGAAGACTCTGCTGACTGTTGCTTCTCACTACAATATATTTTCAGTATATACTACGCAACACAACTTTCTCATGATATTTCAATACCTTAAGAAACTCATAAAAGAACCAAGATGGAGTGAGATTATTGTCAGAAGACAAACTGACAAAATTGAAGTCAATGGAAAAGACTCTTGAGAATTATGTGCATTGTAAAACAGGTTTCTGATTCACTATGAACCAATTATGCACTCCTGTCCTGGCAATTTCACCCCACAAAACCTGCTCATAGTAAACTTCCATTAGCAACAAAATAAACAGAACTCCAGCCATGATTCCACCCTCTGTTTGCAAGATACTTATGGATGACAAAGACTGCCTAGCCTAGCTCATCTCATCCATCCAGAATGACATATGAACATATGTATTAGGAGCAGGAATAAGCCATTCGGCCCCTCAAGCCTGTTTCACCATTTGATAATATTGCCTACACTATATCAGTGACTACAACTCAAAAGTGCCAAACTGGCTGTAAAGTGATTTGGAACATCATGAAATGTGCTGTACAAATGTATGTTTTGTCTTTCTTTCATTACACCTGCATGGAGTAGGCTGAGTGACTGTAGCACTGGTGAAATTGGAGGCCCAGTGCTGGTTCTTTACGGATAATGAATCAGAGCAATCAACTGTGGCTACAAAGAAATCACTACATTTACAAAACAATTCAACACTGTAGCTAATACAACCTTACCATTCTGACTCCTCTGCTACTAATCCACAGTATACCATAAATGGCATCTGTCTCTTTTACACTAATGACTCTATCTCCAGGGTTTGTTAATCAGCTCTTTACCAGCAGCTCAGAAAAAATGTAGATTGAATGGTTGACCTGAATTTTTCAAAGAATGATACATGGCACAAAAATTCAGCATGGCCTTAACTCAAGAGCCAGATTGTTTCCCCTTACCCTAGAAGCTGTCATACAAATTGTGTTGTACACTATGAATTTACAGTCTATCTGGGGTGAACCTTGGATGGAGTAAAGATTTGTAAAACCTTTCTTTAAGCAATCTCTTAGTGACAAATAGGGATTTCATTCATAGACTTTGCAAGAGTAATAAAACAGGTGATAGTGAGTCAACACCCTGTTTTGCATCACCCATGGTTTTTAGTTTCTTATATTTATTTTGATAAGGCCCAAAATTCTCAAGCCTCTGGTACATCAACACAGCATGTCCTCAGAATTGTGCCTATTTTAGGACGTAATGAAAATTTAGACAGTTATTTATATGCTGGTTTAAATTCAAAAGCTAATTTTGAGAAGTGCACAGTATTTAATTTTGTGGTATTAAACCTTAAAAGTTACCCCCTCGCCCCCACAGCCCCCAAAACTACCTACCTGCCCCACCCCCTACTCCCTCAACCTCCATCCACTATCCACTCACTATACACCCACCCTTCAGCCCTATTCCCCACCTCCCTATTCGTACCCCCCCACCGCCTACAGCCCATCTCCCCACCCTTACACCCCATCCACCACCCCCCCAACGCCAGACTACAACCCCATCACCCATGTTCCCAACCCCACCCCCCCGCCCTTTCACCCATGCCCCCCTCACCATCCTATCCATCCCACAACATCCAATTGGCTGTATAATGATTACAAGGATTTGACTGAGCAATTTTAAAGCAGATATTCAACCAAGAACACTTTCACAATTGTTGCATACAGGAACTGCTGCTGTTGGCCTTTAGGCAGCTTCTTGGTTTACTGGTGGGCTTTCCAAAAAATAACGGAATCATGAAGCTGCCCGAAGGTCAGAAGCAGCACAACAACTCAGTGAAGTTGACTTTTAAAAACTCAGAACTTTCAGGCTGACAGCTCTGTTTTTTTCTTTAAAAAGCCGGTCTTTAAGGTCTGATGCTTTGGCTATTCAGACTAGACAATGAAAAGCTCCATTTACAACACAAAGCCTGGGACCCCCAGCCCCTTGGCCTCGGTGTTTGGCATCACCTGCACCTCCTCTTCCGGGCCCTGGATATGGTTAGAGTGTTAGTCGCCTACTAAGTAATGTTTAGTCAATGTTTTTAGTTTGTTTGCTACCATGACAGTCTTAAAACTTGAAATCTTGTGCAATTCCTTTAAATTGGTCACTGGGAACTCATACGTCTTGTTTAAAGTTATCGGTCTCTATGGGGATCATAAAAAAAACATTATTTCAGCTCCTGCGAATGGCCACCTGATATGATTATAAGAGGCACAGAGTTCAAAGTCTTCGGTGCTCAAGAGCTGTCCAATTGCTGGGCTGCAATCACCTCTGTGGCTGATCCAGGATTGGGTGAAATTTCCCTAACCACATACAAATGGCTTGCGCCATAATGGTTGCACATTAGGATAGGGACCTGGAGAAACTAAAGCCCACTGAATGATCAGCTCATAGCAGTGCCAGCCAAGATTGACCTATTGCCCGCCATGTGCCCACACCTGCCAAGTAGGATGTCAGAATGCCTTAATTCTCATGATGTACTGGCCATACGTACTGGGGCATGGAAGATCTCTGGCTGGGAATCCCCTCTCTCTGAGATGGGAAACTTCACTTGGCATAGCTGGAAGTTCCACTCCAAACACAAAGCTGGGCATCCTTGGACCTAGTGTTTCTGGGCTCTGGCCTAATTTGCTGGTCTTGCAGCATTGTCCCACCTCCCTTGTGGCAGGAGCATGGGAGTATCTTGGAAGACCTGAGGAACTTGGGGCCATAATTTCTAATGTTCCTTGTTTCAATGTAAAAGAATTATCTGCCTTGAAGGTGTCAGGAGCTGCCAATTCCCAACTTTAAGCTACTCAATTGAACAGGCAACCCAAAGCTGGCATGATCCATGTTTTACTTATACACATTGGGTCTAGATGATGTCATTGGAAGCTGACTGTCATTTTAACTGGATGGACTGTGCAGGAAATCACAAGAGTTTCCCGCCAGGTGAAAACAGTGAGGAAGGGGATCTTGGCCAGAAGAGACCCCAAAGAGTAAGCTTTTTTTTACTTTCCTTGTGGAGCTTGATTAAATCTTTTGCTCCTGTGGGCCCCACAAACAAATTTGAGGCCTCCCTTGCTGCAGAGCCACCTTCCCCCTTCCTGACCCCTGGGAGACGGTCCTAGCTGCCAATCTCAGCACCTACATGGTATTAGCGGCAGCCTGTGGGATATGCATTTTCTCCCAGCAAGAACAGGAGAAGTCCGCAGGCAGAATTTCAATTAAAACTGGGAGGGGGGGTTAAAATAGCCGACAATCTAATTTCTGAAGCTGGATTATCTTCAGTTTGTTCTGAGTTAACCCTGGCTGGGTTAATCTGGCTAATCTCCACTCACCACTCCCCTCCCCCCATAACCCAACACCCCCCACTTTGGAGTTAATATTTTCAATCACACCATGCTGCTAAGAACTGATAGAAAGGATTTGGGTTAATATTCCATCTACCTATTTATGAAGTCCAATTTCTCACTTCAGTAACTTGGAGACAATTCAGTAGATATTAAATGATCATCTAACTTCAATGGACATCAGGTTTCCTTTGTAAATTGGTCTGCTTTGAATCATCCATGCATTTTGGTAGTAATGAGTTTTTACATTAATGTAAGTGATTTCTCTCAGAAGGCTTTATGTGCACTCCCTGGTATGCTGGTGAGTCATGCAGACTGGAAAAGTTTGAGGATTCAATTCCCATTTTGACATAACAACAATAACTTGCATCTATATTGTTTCTTTATAGTTAAAATGTTCCACACTTAACAGGAGTGTCATCAAATAAAATTGACCCCGAGCCACATTAGGCGATATTAAGACATGACCAAAAGGTTGATCAGGGAGGTAGGTTTTAAGGAGCATCTTAAAAGAGAAGAGAGAGCTAGAGAGATGGGGAGGTTTAGGGAGGGGTTGTCCAGGCAGCTGAACGCACAGCCACCAGTGGCGGAGCGATTCAAATCATGGATATACAAGAGGCCAGAATTGGATGAGTGCAGAGATCTTGGAGGGTTATGAGGATGGAGGTGGTTACAGAGATAGGGTGGGCTTGACGCTATGGAAGGATTTGAAATCAAGGTTGAAAATGTTAAAATCAGGGCATAATCGACCTGGAGCCAATGTAGGTCAGCAAGCACGGCGGTGATGGGTGAGTGGGTTCTGGTGGGAGTTGGGTTATACACAGCAGAGTTTTGGATGACCCTAAGTTTATAGAGGGTACAAGGAGGAAGACCAACTAGGAAAACTTAGGAATAGTCGAGCATCAATGGGTAGACAAGGGGATGATGGAATCAGAGATGAGGGCAGGCGGTATTCGTGAAAGTCAAACAGGATGCCTTTCCTCTTGTTAATGGTGCTTCAGTTGATTCGGAATTTAATAAAACAGCTATAGCCATGTCAGTGATGGTGCTGGAGATGGAGAGTTGGGTGTCATCAGTTGAGACATTGTTTGCTTTTTATTGCAAGGGGGGCTGGAATACAGGTGGGAGGAAATTAAGTACAGCTGTACACAGTTCTGGTTAGACCTATATAGAGCACTGGGTTCTATTCTGGGCACTACACCTCAGGAATGATATATTAGCTTTTGATCAGACATAACACCTGGAGAAAATAGGGTTAAATTATGAGGACAGGTTGCATTGACTAGGCTTGTGTCTGCTTGGATATAGAAGCTGATGTGGCAGTCTAATAGAGGATTTAAGACAATCAATGAAGTTGAAGGTCAATAGAGAGGTCATTTCCTCTGTTGGAAGAGTCCAGGACAAGGGGACACTTTCAAATCAGAGCTAAGACATTCAGGGGTGACATCAGGAAGCACTTCTTCACACAGAGGGTAGTGGAAATCTAAAACACTGTTGAGGCTGGGGGTCAATTGTACATCTTAAAACTGAAATTGCTAGATTCTAGTTAGCCAAGGCTAGTAATGGATATGGAGCCCAGGCACGCGAGTGGCATGAAGATACAGATCATCCAGGATTGAATTGAATGGAGGATCAGACTCAAGCGGCTGAATAGCCTCCTCCTGTTACTATGGCCAGGACTTTATGGCCTTCCGCAGCATGTCTCCCCCCCGGCAGGCACAGCGAGCTATTCAAACCTCCATACAGCTCGATAGGACTGTAATATCCCGGCAGGTGGGAGGGGCTGTAAAATCCTGGTCTATGTTCCTGTGACACCCTTGTTCCCAGAACGTGCTCAGTATTTGTCTGTTAATAGAGTAGCAATAAATTGAAGCCTAAGAAGAAGAAAGAACAATATGACACTTTATTAAATAAATAGGAGTCTCTTTTTAGCAACATACAAGCACCCTGAGATCAGAGACTAGTCCGTGAAATATATTAAGCTGATAGAAAGTTTCATTTGTGCAAGATGTTAAATTTATGCCACATTAAAAAAAATGGCCAAACATCTGGAATTAATAAAATATGCAATTTCAAAAGTTGCTTGCAAACAGCAGGAAGACTTTGCCGATGGGGCGCTTTGAGTTTACTGTTTACAGGGACATTTGCCTCTGCCTGTATTTTCTGATGACATTTTAATTGTGTTGTGAATGTTTTGCAGCCTAGATGGAGAGATGTTTGTGGGCAATGCTCTGCAGTAATTATTTACCATGTGTCTTGCAGGTTAAATTCCCCCAAGTATTGCTGCTGGAACGACTCTGGTCCTGTTAAAGAGTGGAAGAGGCACCCCATGAGGAAAGAAGGCAACTGCATTTTGATGGCATCTTTCACAACCTCAGGACAATCAAACCAAACACGTTTGAAATGTAGACACTGCGATGGTGTAGGAAACATGGCAGCCAGTTTGTGCATGGCAAGATTACACAAACAGTAATATGATAAATAACCTGAAAAACTGTTTTAGGTGCTAGCTAGAATAGATGTTGACCAAAACATCTGGGTGACATTCTGTCATGAAATCCTAGAACCTTTATAAATATAAATACATTCCAAAGTACATGTTCTCTCATAGCCAAAATGTTATCTAGAAGAATTTCAACTAGCCACATTTGAAGATCACGATGTTTGAAATAAATGTTGAAATAAGTGTTCAATGTTTTCCTTAGCAATAACAACTTAAACTTTCAGGTGCATGTGGGAGTTGTCAATTTTTATTATTCTGAAACTAGGGCCTATTGAATGTCAGAAAAACAATCTGTTGTTCCTATTTACTGAAATTAATTAAGTTGTGGTATAAGATCTGTTTGGATCCCCTGCAAGTGGCAGAGAGAGTAGCTTCCTCTGTGTTCCATCCAGCTTCACCTCATTTCTTCCTCAACCTGTTCAGGCTCTTCGGCCTACTCTTCATTCTCCTGCATACTTACCCTCATCTGGATGGTAAAATTCAGCAAAAATGCAGACTTGATGATTCTTCAGATTTTTGGCTACCTGCCTTGGCATTCCAAACAGTGCAATAGACTTCAGACTCCACCCACCTATGGTTTGCTCAACAGTAAGTCAGCCGATTGCGCAGGACTCACTGTGTTTGCATGCTCCTGTATGTGGGACGTTCTTCTATGGTCTAATTGCGCTCTGGTTGGCACAGTCATATGACATAGGATTTTTGATATCCACCTGGGAGGTTGATGGGGCGTCGGTTCAATATGTTGTTATGAAGGTGTGCTATATGGAATATTAATTTGTCATTTCATCAGCTGGTCATAATATTTTAAAAAGAAATAGACACGTTTGCTAAACAAAGGACACTGACTTGAAGTAGCTTCCCCTTTGTGCCTGTGAAGTCACATTCCATTCCATTGAGGTGCAAAACCTAGAGAGAGCCCGACAGAGACAATGGGCACCATTGGAGGTATGAAACTGCTCCCTCCTATCTCTTCAAGATGGAGGATGGATCCTTCAGGAGTTAACATTAAAAAAAATTGATCACCTTGGTTATGAAACAACGGCTAAAGGGAAGCTATGTGAGACATGAGCTAGTCCTCTGTATTCTTTGGAATAGACAAGCGACATGGAGTGTGGTCATGTGATACAACCATTTGTGTGGATGCCAGAATTGGGATCTAAATGGATAGCACATAGGCTGCCACAGGAGGCAGGGGTCTCCCTCTCTACAACTTTTCATCTAAGTTTGTGCCCTGTTTTGCTGAGCAAAGTGTCTACGTTCCTACAGAATATAGAGACTGAAAGCTATTGGATTTCTACAACTGTTGTTCCAGGAGAAAAGGGACACACCAGCCATGACTGTGAAGAACCAATGCCTCTGGATACAATCAGTGAATCAATTTATTGACTTTTCCTTTTTTTTCAATCTGCAAATTAGCTTGGTAAAATTGAACAACTAATAATCTGTTAAGTTTGATCATCTCTGTGGGTCTTAGGTTAGATTGGCCTTGGTTAGGATCGATAGAGACTGCAGGAGGCTGTTGATAAACTTTACCTTTTATTAACCATTTTTCTAACTATACACAGGACAAGGTTTAGCACGAGGCTTCACATAGAACCATCCCTCAGCATGCTCTGCTGTCATATGATCTTACATCACTGATGATGTGGAGTGCCTATTTACACATTCAACATTAACCATTTACGCTACACCTTCCCAAGTCTCTGACCCTATAAAATACATTATTTCCATTATCCTACATCTGCCCCCGAAGTCTCTGTCTTCATCTCTAGTTCAGGGATTTTCAGGGATGGTAGTTTCACCATCTCCCCAACCTTGTTCTCTCTCCTGGAGGATGTATAGGATTCAAGTTCTCTATGTTCTCTCCCGAACTCAGTAGAGTACTACGTGAATCATCAGTGAATACCAGCTCACTGTTCCGGTTGTCTTCCTGATCTTCTGGGTAACTGGTCCATTTCATTGATGGTCTTCTTGTGTATCCGAGTGTGTTTCTGTTTCTTCTCACTATTCCATTTTCAATCTCCACAAAATAAGATCACGAATGTAGCATTTTCTCCAAACCCCGGCTTTCATGATTTTGGTCACAAATTCAAACTGACTCCCCTGCCTGGAGTTCTGGTAAGTCATGTACTCTACGGCATTGATTATAGTTTCTGGTTTGATTCACATAATACTCATCCTCTTTCGCCCCCACTCTTTTAAGTAACATATTGAAAGCTTCTGCGGTGGGACAATGTCTTAACCTCAATTCATCTGGAGTAATCGTCAACAACTATGAGGAATGTCTTCCCTTTGAGTACACAAAGGTCCATTCCGAGATGTTCCCAACAGTCTGGACAGGGATGAGGATAGCATCAATGGTTCCCTTTGCTCCTGGCGATGGATTGCACAGGTGATGTAGTTTGAGATAATTTCTTCTAAAGGTTCACTAGACTGATTCCTGGGATGGCAGGATTGTCGTATGAGGAGAGATTGGGTTGACTAGGTCTGTATACAATGGAGTTTAAAAGAATGAGAAGGGATCTCACTGAAACATATGAAATTCTGATAGGGCTGGACAGACTGGATGCAGAGGTGATGGGTGGAATTTTCCCAGATTTGCACCATGTTTTACCTGCCGGCCGCAATGGTGGGCTTTCATGCCATATCATCCCAAACCCGCCACATTACTTATGTACTCCCGGGAGACATGCCGCTTCCATGGTGGGTGGTCTCTCATTCACCCACCTGCGATCACCCCGCTCCCGCATCACACCGGGCACCATGTTTAAAGTCCAGCTGCAAGAACAGCGCTTATTGCTACCAGCTCACTGCTGCTGCCCAGGAGACATGGCCAGCAAAGGAAAAAAGACTGCAGCTCCCCTGCTTCAATGATGGGTCCCTTGAGTGACCACTGGATGCAGTGGAGGCTTGCTGGGATGTCCTGTGCCTCTGCATTGGCCACAGGGTGGGCAGCAACATGACCAATCTAGCTTGGGAGATGGTGGTAGCGCCAACGTCCTTCAAAAGAGGACAGCCACCCAGTGCCGCAAGAGGTTGAATAATCTCCTCCGCTCCACCAGGGTAAGTCACTCTTCTCACCACTCTCAACCCACACACTCACAAACCCATCACACATTCAGAGGGCCCTCACTCACTGCCAGTTCAAGGGACTTCACCATTCACTCTCTCACACACATTATCATTGTCCTCAACCCATCCGTGGGACCACTCACCACCCACACAGGCCAGGCATACTTATCATCTGGCCTGGCAAGCATCCTGATACAATCTCCCCATCTTTATCCATGCAGGAAAAGCTGGCTGACAACAGGAGAGAGAGGTCACAGACCAATGGAGGGATTCCGAAATCAAGGTCCTCACAAACTTTGAACACAGATCCAACCAACTGGGCAGCCACAATCTGGACTGTTCTTGTGCTGACGGTGAGGTCGGCGCAAGCTCTACCAAGTGAGGATCCAGCAGTGCAACATCCATCAGATAACCATGCTGTGAGTGATGTGTCCTGTTTCACAGGCCACTGCCATGCACTAATTATCTCCCCCAGCTTCCGCAGGCACATCTGCCAAAGAGCCGACAGAGTCCATGACCCAGGGCCTCCAATCAAGCCCCAAAGAAACCTCTGAAGAGGAATCTGGAGGCACCCTCCCTGAACACCTGTCACAGCGTCACCCACACCCTCCATCAGCGCAGAGACACACACCTCGGTGGGACCTAGCTTTAGAGTAGCCTCGGGATCACAATCTGGTGAGCACATCGCACTGTCTGATCCACAGCAGGCAGAGGCAGGGACTTCCTATGTGTCTGGCATTTGAAGGACTGCTGGAGGCCAGAACGTTGCTGAGTCCAAGTCAGATGAGGAGCCTCTGGACTCGGTCATGTCACAGTTGCTGGAGCTATAAAGGCAAGTTCGGGAACATCAGAAAGGAATGTCCTCAGATTGTAAGGCACGATGGAGGCGTCCATCCACCTTCAGACTGAGGTGATAGTGCCGGCATTCCAACGCACCTAGGTCAACACTGGTAGGGTGGTGGTTGCCATGGAGACCTTGGTCCAGGACTTCGCTCCTGCACTGCTGCGTGGGCTCAACTCCATTGCTGATGCCATAGTTGGCTTCCAACAGTGTGTACGTGAAAGGGGTGCTGGGCAGTTCGATCTCACTCCTGCTACCCCTTCTCCTCAAGGAGTCAGCCTGGGGACCCCGGGCACCCGTTGAGAGGAGGATCAGCAGTTGTACACTCCGGGCCCATCCATCCAGGTGACTCCGAGAGTGTCCGGCCAATCTGACTCCCCTCTTCCTGTGACCTCAGCAGCTCCAGCTCCACAGGCCGAGAAGGGTGCCACTGCCACACAGCAGGACCCTAAAGGCAGGCTGTGGCCCACCAAATCTCAGCCTTGCAGAGGACACCTGCCAAAGTCAACACAGACAGGGCTTAGCAGTCAGCAGGCTGCCTCCACCTCTGCTGTGGATGTCCGGGGAGCAATAAGATGTAGCAGCAGGGTTAGGAAAGTTAAGGAGAATTAGTTGCACAGCCTGGGCACGAGTGTTAATCACTTGTACACCCTGTTCACTATTGTAAATAAAATCCCAAGAATGTCTCCCTTCCTATGGCTCCTTGTTCTGATGAGCAGTGTTCATGTCACTCAGATAAAGGCAGGTGTCTCAGTCCAGGGCCTCTTCCCTGTGCTCTGTGCAGCCTTCAGACCAAAGTGATGGTCCAGCCTCACACTCCCTGGACACATTACTGATGCCTGCACCTCGATGGTGCTGGTCATTGCTGTCAGAATGTTGTGGGCGGGTGTCACAGAGTTCCATCATTCTCTCTATGTGACTCTCAGCAACTTTAAGGAGGGGCTAGCCCCAATCTCCTCAGCAACGTCTCCCCGTTGCAGTGCGCAGTTGTAAAGGGCACGGTAGACGATGACGATGATGCTTAACACCCTCTGTGGCCTGTATTGCAGGGCTCCACCAGATCGGTCCAGGCATCAGAACCTCACCTTCAGCGTCCTGATGGTCTACTCCAACATGGTGTGAGCTGCTGCATGAGTCTCATTACACCGTCGCTCTGCTGCAGTCTGAGGCCGCTGCACGGGTGTCATTAGCCACAGCCTCTGCGGGTAGACCTTGTCCCTGAGGAGCCAACCCTGTAGCTTCTGTGGACCTTGGAAGACTCCAGGGATCTGAGACCAACTGAGGATGTAGGATTCGTGCACATTCCCTAGAAACCGTGTGCACACCTGCAGGATGTGTTTCTGGTGGTCACATAACAGCTGCACATTCAGTAAGTGGAATCCCTTGCGGTTGATGTAGTTCACCATGTGTAGTGATGGAGAGAAGAGCATCACATGAGTGCAGTTAATTGCTCCCTGAACCTGTAGGAATCCTGAGATCCAGGAGAATCCAATCACTCTGGCATCCTGGCTGTCCCAGTCTCGGGTGAAATGCACAAAGTTGTGTGTCATGGAGAAGATGGCCTCTGTGACCTCATGGATGCATTTGTGGGTGGAGGCTTGTGATATCCCACAGAGGTCATCTGTGGAGCCCTGAAAGGAGCCACTGACATAGAAATTGAGCACCGTGGGCACTTTCACAGCCACTGACAGTGGGTGTCCTCCATGTCCCCTTGACACCAAATCCTTCAGTAAGTGACAGGTGTGAGATACCAGGTCTCGAGACGTATGCAGTCATTGGTGACATTGGTTCTTGGTCATCTGCAGGAATGACAGACAGCATCTAGGTGTCACTAGGCGCCGACCAGCCAAGGCTCAGTGTCGCTCCTGGGCAGTGTGTGTGGGAGCCCCAGATGTCCCTTCTTCCTGAGGTTGCTGCTCCTGCCTTTGCACAGCCAGGATTATCAGTCACTTTCTCCTCCACTCTCTGTAGGCCATCAGGCATACAGCTATGTCATGCTCTTAATATGGTTGTCCTGCAGCATGAAAGGGAGAGAGAGACACTTGGTTATCATGGCTGTACTCAGCACCTTTTCTGGCCTGTGTGACAGACCCTTAATGCTTCTCGGAGAATGCTGGTCACCCCTCGGATGGCCAGGGATGAGTGCACTGCATGGCTGCCCTGTCAGCCTGCGACATGGGGGAGACAGCTCCTAACCGGGATGCTGAGATTGCAAGGGGCTGTGAGCACCTCCAGCAGTGACTGCTCCATGGCCAGAGTTGGCGAGGAGATTGTACAACATGTGCAGCCTGACTGCTCTGCGGCCCAGTAAAGTGGTCACGGACCCACAGTCTGTGCCGGGGAGGGAATGGGGAGGGTTGGAGTGGGGGGGGGTTCAGGAAGCCAGACCCCAATCATATCACTGTGGCTGCACCTGAACTGTCTCAGCTGCAGAGGGATGGTCAATTTAAACAGCTGTCCCTAATGCAGGGCCACTTCCCTCGCCTACCCACCCCCCCCCCTCAATTTCTTGTACGCGGGATCCAACGTCAGGGTAGCAGTCACCTCCAGCAAAGCAACAGGCAACCCTGGTGAGCTCTGCAGAACGTTGCTGTCCAATCATCTCAGTTCCCCCAAAGTGAAGGCTACCAAGCGCACGTTGCCTCAGTGCTGTTGTGAAACACACTGGCGTACTTTCCTGCCAATGTAGACGGACAATCTGGTGGGGTACAAGAGCCTGGCGGGATGGCCTTTTAATGATATGCTGATGTATTACAATCGTGAGCTTCCCCACGTCCGCTGGCGGGAAATGCGGCCCGCTGTCGGCACACTGAGCGGACGATCGTGACCTCCCTTCCCGACGCCGTGAAACCAATTGCACCATGTTGTCCATGCCTGCCACCCATCATGCCCACTGCCAGCAGGCACAGAAAATTCTGCCCGATGTTTCCCCTGGCTGGGGCAGGGGGTCTAGAACAAGAGGTCACAGTCTCAGGATACGGGGTAGGCCATTTAGGACTGAGATGAGGAGAAACTTCTTCACTCAGAGGGTGGTGAACCTGTGGAATTCTCTACCACAGAGGCTGTGGAGGCCAAGTCACTGAATATATTTAAGAAGGAAATAGACAGATTTCTGGATTCTAAAGGCATCAAGGGGTATGAGGAGAGAGCAGGAGTACGGTGTAGAGATAGAGGGTCAGCCATGATTATATTGAATGGCGGGGCAGGCTCGAAGGGCCAAATGGCCTCCTCCTGCTCCTATTTTTTCCTATGATTTTGAGATCCCAGGTCACCAACAGAGTTTTGTTCTGATGAAGAGTCAGACAGACTCGAAACATTGACTGTGTTCCTCTCCGCAATTGCTGTCAGACCTGCTGAGTTTTTCCAAGTATTTTTGTTTTTGTTTCAGTATTTTGCATATAACAGAGTTTTGTGATCTGGCACGACACTTTGTAAAGCCCAGGTGTCCCTTGTGTATTCTCTGAAGGATCTCGAGTCCTCAATCTCTCATCAGAAATCAGCAAGTCATCCACCACACTGAGATGTCTTCATTGCTCGAAGTATTGCTTCAGAATGAGATTATTTGGAATGTATTCTGGCCATCCATTGATGCAGTATTCCCAAATTTGAGCATATTCTTCATCAGCTTTTTGTGACTTCCAAATTTAATTTAGCTTTTGTGTTGTTACCTGCAGACGTTTTGTGATTAATGAGGTATAGGACTCCATATCGTCGACAAAACTTATCTCCTCTTGTTCAGGCTTTTCAATAGGAATGTGTGACAATGGGTCTGCTGTAGTTTGTTGTTTTCCTTGGACATGGTTGTAGCATTGAATCTCATCAATCCCAAACAAAATCTTTGCACGCTTGGTGGCATCTTTGCTAATTCTTTAGCATTTAATAACAATGGTTTGTGGTCTGATACAATGATAGACTTTAGGTCTAAGACATTGTCAGCAACCTTTTCACAAGCCCACGTAGCTGCTAATGCTTCTTTGTCAATTACAGTGATCTTTGTACCATTCCAGTCAAGGATCGAGATGTGTAATACACTGGCCTGTGCTTACCACCTCTCTGAGTCTTAAGGAGTACTGCTCCTAGTCCAGTTGATGATGCACTTGCAACAACTATCGTAGGCAGTCCTGGATCATAGAGAGCCAATATGTCTGGAGGAATGAGCATCCCTTTTTCTTTCGACAGAAATTTGTTGATGTCCTTCCCAAAACCAAGTTTGGCCTTGCCTAAGCAATTGTCGCAGTGGTGCATTTACATGTGCCAGATTAGGTAAGAACTTTCTCACTTGATTGACCATTCCCATTGTTACAATCCACCCTCAGATGAGGTTCCCCAAAGTCATTCTGGCTGGCACGTCCCCAAATTGATATGCTCTGGGTGAGGAGGGATGAACCTGTCTTTATTCAGCGCCCCACCAACACCCACCCCACCCCCAACGCATTGGCTGCGACAGGACTTAATCTAAAAAGGATGCCTTTTCGTGGATACCTTTTTCCAAGACCCAATCGTTCTGGTTTTGAAGGAACCAATTTGATCAGGCTTTCTTGAGTTAAATGCAAGTGTAAGTTTATTAACTATTGAAGGCAGGAAAGGATAAAACACATACATATATGTTTATACGGTTTAAAAGTAAGAATCTAGCCTGTAGTAAGTGGATATATATTTTTTAAGAGGGTATATAGAATAGTCCTTGATTTGTGGGGAGTAGGTAATTGAGTGTTTCAGCCATTGTAATTTGAGATTCTAGTAGAATTGACTTTAGGCAAATGTTTCGAGGTTCCAGTAGTATTGATTTCGGTAGAGAGGGAGAGAGATCGGGACACCTGGAAAATGATGATTTGCAAGGACACTGTGTGTAGCTGTTACTTCTGAGTCAAACGTCCAGCGCTTACTCTCTCTCAGAACACCCACCAACAGACAGACACCGGGGCAGCTTTTCAGCTCACTTTTAATCCCTTCTTTGTATATTCCAAGTGGGAAGTGAATTCACAAATCTGTCTGAGCATTGATCACAGGAGTTCTTGATGAGATGATACTGACCTCCCACTATGTCCCATTGTCTCTACCGGATGGAGCAATTAGTTTCTGGATGTCTTTAGAAGTACCTGGTCGGGCAACAGGGTGGGGTTCCATTACCTCTTAGGGAGTCACCCTGCAGCATTCCAGCCAGTGGCTTGCACATTTTTTACAAACTCAAGTCTTACTTTTAAAGCCCAATATTTATGGATGCAATTTGGTATTTTTTCTTTGTTATCATGACAAGCATCGAATCTGTGTGGTGTAGCAAGGTGGTGGAAACCCTTTGATTGCCTTGGCTTCTTGAGGACCAGCTCTGATACCTGATGCATGGTCAATGTGTCCCAGGAATATAATGATTGCTTGCAAGAACACATATTTATCATTAAGAGCTAATCCTGCAAAAAGCAAGCATTGCAACACTGCTCTCACTCTGGTATCATGCTCCGATGTAGTGGACCAGTGGATCAGGATGTCATCCATGGGATAGATGACCCCTTCTAATCCTTCTAGAATACTTGCCATTGTCCTCTGAAAAAATCTCTGGTGCCGATGGAATATGATTGAAGCAATATCTCCTGATATAGTCAGTAGTTTGGATTCTTTGTCCAAAGGTAGTTGTCAAAAGCCCCTGCATCTAGTTTTGTAAAAATTGTGCTTTTTGCTAGCTTTTCCATACTCTCATCCACAGCCACCATTTGATGGATCTCTGTTTCCACCTCTTTGTTTAACTGTGTGAAGTCTACAGAGATTTGCAGTGAGCTGTTGGTTTCAGTGCTGGAACCATACCTGAATACCAACTTGTAGGTTTTGTTCCAGGTGAGATGACTCCCTGATGCAACATCGACTCAATTTCTTGCTTCACTGTCTGTGAAAGTGGGTGTGGAACTTTCCTTGGGGTGAACAAGCGCACTGGTTTTGCATTTGGTCTCAGTGAGCTGTGATAAGCTGTTTCAGCCTCCCAAGTCCTCTAAATACATTTGGAAATTCTGTCCTGAATTCTGTCAGTTTGCCTTGCCTTCCCAATTCATCTACTTTATAGATGAGTTACAGATCTGTGCAAGCTTTTCAGTTTAATAGTGAACACACTTGCATTTGGATCACTTACAAAGTTTCTTTGGTTTTTCTTCCTTTGTACTGAAGTATAGCAGTTAACTGCCCCTTGACCTTCAGTTGAATGGCTCCTGGACTGTGGAGTCTTATGGTCGATGGTCGGAGGAAGTCTTGCTTTAGCCATTGTTCTATGTCTGAAAGTGTCATGTGGTTATAATGATATAAGCACCAGTTACTCATTATGGATTGTGTAAAAATGTTGTGTGTTCATTGATTTAGACTATGCATAAAAGAATGTTTTTATATAGGTAGTAGGCTTGAAGACATCAGCAGCAGAATTGTGTGCGTGCGCGCTATGCTCAAAGACAAAAGTGAAACTAAAACTGGATAACATGACACACTTCCTATCTAGTGATGCCATGCTGCTACCCCTTAAAAGCATATTACAACATCCCCTTTTCTTTTAAAGATACTTACCCCCTTCCAAAGAAGTATAACTATTTACAGTACATGCTCATGTTTAGTTACTATTACATAAATGTATAAGACTGGTGAATCTATGGGCGGAATTTTCCATTCCAGAGACTAAGGATGGAATTGTCCCAGATTTGCACTGTGCGATAGCCGATGTGAAAAAAGACGTTTCACCCGCCAGTCGCAACGGCGAGCTTTCACGCTGTATCATCCCCTTCCCATCTTATAAAGAATGCAATCACAGGAGACAAGCCAGATCACAGGTGGCTGGCTTCGAGTTTTCCCACCACACGATTTCCTCGCTGCTCCTCATGTCAGTACCATATTTAAACGGCAACCACATGCATACTTCTCAATGCTTTCAGCCCATAACTGCTCCGGTGAAGACATGGCCCTGAAACCAAGAAGAGTATAGACCCCCCTGATTTAGTGATGTATCCCTGGGACACCTTCTGGACATTGTGGAGGCCCCCGTGATGTCCTCTACCCCGCTCTGGCCGCAGGAAGCCCATCTGTCTCAGCACTCTGGCTTGGGAGGAAGTGGCAGAGGTGGTCAGTGCCAACGTTGCACACAAGAGCTTGGCCATCCAGTGCAGAAAATGGATAAATATTCTCATCCGTGTCGCCAGGGTAAGTCAACCATCTCATCAATTTCAACTCACCCGCTCACAAGGCCATCACACGTGCACTGACACCTCACTCACTGCCAGCTCAAGGGATACCACCACTCACTCTCTCACACATACACATCCTCACATCCCCATCTGGCCTCATGTCCTCTGGACACTGCCTCCTCATCCCGTCCATGGCTCCCCTCAGCATAAACATATGACTGACATCCTTCTCATTTGGTGTGGCATGAGCCTTGCTCACACAAGCTCACGCACAATCAAGGGAGAGGTCCCCGGACAGGGGTGGAGCTGGACATCAAGATCCTCACTCTATTTGAGAGTTGCATGTTAGAGCTGGCCGGAGAGGTCATGGACCATTCCTGCGGTGACGGCGAGGTCGTTGGCAAATACCAAGAACCAGAATTCTGGACTTTATCACCCTTTTCTCGATGGTACTCTTGCGCCCACTGTTCTGTGCTCAACGCAGCTGCCATGCATTAATAGTCTCCACTTTCTGCGCTAGGCACATCCAAATTGTTGTCCTCAGGCAACCTTGACCCTGACCCCAGCGCTAAGAGCACCTCAGATGAGGACCCTGGGGGCAGTATGGTTGAAGGCCCTTTACAGCGCTCACCGCACCTTCCACCAGCTCAGCGACACACACCTCGATGGGACCTAGATGTAGAATATCCTTGGGATCACAATCTAGTGAGCACAGCACACAGCCTGTTCCACAGCAGGCGGAGGCAGGGATATTCTTGGTTGCCGGTACACAGGGGACTGCTGGAGGCAAGGAATCTGCTGAGTCCGAGTCAGCTGAACAATCAGCAAATGGAGGCCCTTGCAGTGATGTAGTTGACTGCTTGTTGCCATGGAGATCTAAGTACCACGTGAGTGCAGTTGATAGCATGCTGCACCTGTGGAAAACCAGAAATCAGAGCAAATCCAAGCTCTCTTGCTTCCTGGCTGTCCTGATCCAGGGTGAAATGTACCAAGTTCTGTGTCTTCACAAAGATGATGTCCATAACCTCCTGGATACACTTGTGCGTAGAGGCTTGTGAGATCCCACACAGGCCACCTGTGGAGCCCTGGAAGGAGCCACGGGTGTAAGAATTGAGTGCCCCAGTCACTTTCACAACCACTGGCAGTAGATACCCTCCACATCCCTGTGGCACCACATCCTACAGCAGGTGGCATATGTGACCAACCAGTTCCTAGACATGTGCACTTTTCAGCTACACTGGTTCTCAGTTATCTGCAGGAATGGCAAGCGGCATCTATAGGCCCTGGGTCTAGTTAGTCACCTATGAGCGATGGTTCGCTGTGGATCTTCAGCTGTGTGCGCAGCAGGCCCTGCCACCCCTTCATCCTGAGGGAGGTGCTCCTCCCTTTGCCAGGCCAGGCACCTCCCCTACTCTCTTGTTCTTCTTCTCTGCTCCCTGTAAGCCATGAGGCATACCGTTAAATCACCAGGTTCCATGACCCCGATGTTATCCTCCAGCAGGATGAAAGAGAGAGACGCGTGGGTTAGCATATGTGTCCTAAGAACCTCTCTTGGGTAAGTCTAAAGGCCCCTTCACGCATGCAGGAAAGTGCTGGCTACCACCTGGATGTCCTTTGTGTAGTGTGCTTCATGGCTGTCTGAAACCCTGCCCACATCCACCCCACTCCACTTGACCGATTGGCGGCAGCTTCGGCCACTGGACTGCTTGATGGATATTGGTCCATTCCTTAGAAAGGATATTACAAGGGGGTCTGAGCACATCCACCAGTGACTGCGCCATGGCCACCTTTTGCAAAGGGATTCTACAACTGGCCTAGTCAGCCAGTTGTTGTGCTGCCCCCTAAAATGCACATTAATTTGCAGTTTGCGCCTGAGGAGTGTATAGTTCTGGAGCATTTTGTGGCAGATTCTGCACTACAGTACTTGCTAGAGAGCTGCTTTGGGCTGCATGACAGTGCTTAAGTTGGAGTTTATTGAGTGAGAGACTTTTAAGGGCTAATTTATGTGTTAATTTCTATCTAACATCTTGTCTTTCTTTAATATAGCAATTATCTAAAAGTTGCTCTTTGGGCTGGGAGAAGGTGAGTTTTAGTCCACCGTTAAAACAGGTGTTATACAGGCTATGCTTGTGGCTGCAGGTAGTTAATTAGAAAACTGGCTTAAACAGGTTTTTAGAAGCTAGATCCAGAGAGCATAAAAACAGGCCATCTATGGTGCTGCCTTGTGTGGCAGCTTCAGCCACTGGACTGCACGCTCTACTCTCAGCTCAGTAGCAGGCACTTTCCTAACCCACACTGCAAGGCTTGAACAATGATAGATATTGGTCCAAACCTTAGGAAAGACATTGCAAGGAGCTCCAATTTGGTGAGTGAAGGAGTTTAATGAAGAGGGAAGGAGGTGGTCCTTTCATTTTCTAACTTTGCTCAAAAAGAAGAACAGCGGCCTTGGTAAGTAAGACCTGGTGAGTATTTCTACTGTCCTTAATATTCTCTAAACTAGAGGAAGTAAAAGTAAGAGGAGTAATTTAAGTGTAAGTCATGGCAGGGCACCACAGCCATGTGGAATGCTCCCACTGTGCAATGTGGGAAGTATCAGGTGTGAGTTGGCTAAGAAAGATTGGGGAACTTCATTGAAAGGTGGATAGTCAATGGCTAATATTTAAGGAATGAATGTATGCATTGCAACAGTTATACATTCCTTTCTGGTGCAAAAACACAATAGGAAAAGTGGCCCAACCATGGCTAACAAAATAAATTATGGTTAGTATTAGATCCAAAGAGGATTCATATGAAGTTGCAAGAAAAAGTAGCAAGCCTGAGGATTGGGAGCAGTTTAGAATTCAGCAAAGGAGGATCCAGAGATTGATTAAGAGGGGAAAAATAGAATATGAGAGTAAACTTGCAAGGAACATAAAAGTGGACTGTAAAAACTTCTATAAATATATAAAAAGAAAAAGATTAGTGAAGGCAAATGTAGGTCCCTTAGAGTCCGAAATGGGAGAATTTATATTGGAGAACAAGGAAATGGCAGAACAATTAAACAACTACTTTAGTTCCGTCTTCACAGAGGAAGACACAAATAAATGCTAGGGAACCAAGAGTCTAGTAAGAAAGGGGAATTGAAGGAAATTAGTATTACTAAGAAAAATAGTGCCGGAGAAATTAATGGGGTTGAAAGCCAATAAATCCCCATGTCCGATAATCCACATCCTAGGGTACTGAAGGATGTGGCCATGGAAATAGTGGACGTGTTGGTTGTCATCTTCCAAAATTCTGTAGATTCTGCAACACTCCCAGCAGGATGGAGGGTGGCAAATGTAACCCCACTAATTAAAAAAGGAGGGAGGGAGAAAACAGGGAATTACAGACTGGTTAGCCTAGCATCAGTACTAGGGAAAATCTTAGAGTCTATTATAACAGATGTGAAAACACTTAGAAAATATCAATAGGATTAGACAAAGTTAACGTGGATTTATGAAAGGGGGCATCATGTTTGACAAACCTTCCAGAGTTTTTTGAGGACATAACTAGTAGAATAGATAAGGGAGAACCAGTGGATGTGGTGTATTTGGATTTTCAAAAAACTTTCAAAAAGAGGTTAGTATGTAAAATTAAAGCATATGGGATTGGGGGGTAATATATTGGCATGGATTGAGACTTGGTTGACAGACAGGAGACAGAGAGTGGAGTGGCAGGCGGTAACTAGTTGGGTACTGCAAGAATCAGTGCTTGGGCCCCAGCTATTCACAATATAAATCAATGATTTGGATGACGGAACTGTATGTAATATTTCCACGTTTGCTGATGACACAAAACCAGGTGGGAATGTGAATGCTGAGGAGGGTGTTAAAAAGCTTCAAGACGATTCAGACAAGTTGAGTGAGTGGGCAAATACGTGGCAGATGCAGTATAATGTGGATAAATGTGATTTTATCCATTTTGGTAGGAAAAGTAAAATGGCAGAGTATTATTTAAATGGTGATAGTTTGGGAAATGTGGATGTACAAAGGGATCTGGGTGCCCTTGTACACCAATCACTAAAAGCAAACTTGTAGGTGC
The DNA here is from genome assembly GCF_017639515.1 of Carcharodon carcharias. Classification (NCBI taxonomy): domain Eukaryota; kingdom Metazoa; phylum Chordata; class Chondrichthyes; order Lamniformes; family Lamnidae; genus Carcharodon; species Carcharodon carcharias. Next base: position 9,969,345 of record NC_054492.1, on the reverse strand, counting down.
AACAAGCAGTTAAGAAGGCAAATGGTATGTTGGCCTTCATTGCGAGAGGACTTGAGTACAGGAGCAAGGATGTCTTACTACACCTATACAGGGCCTTGGTGAGACCACACCTGGAGTATTGTGTGCAGGTTTGGTCTCCTTACCTAAGAAAGGATATACTTGCCATAGAGGGAGTGCAGTGAAGGTTCACCAGACTGATTGCTGGGATGGCAGGACTGTCATATGAGCAGAGATTGGGTTGACTAGGCCTGTATTCACTGGCATTTAGAAGAATGAGAGGGGATCTCATTGAAACAAATAAAATTCTGACAGGGCTGGACAGACTGGATGCAGGGATGATGTTTTCTCTGGCTGGGGGTGTCTAGAACAAGGGGTCTCAGTCTCAGGACGCAGGGCAGGCCATTTAAGACTGAGATAAAGAAACATTTCTTCACTTAGAGGGCGGTGAACCTGTGGAACTCTCAAATGGTACCGGGAGAGAGTGGGGGTACGGCGTTAAGATAGAGTATCGGCCATGATCATATTGAATGGCAGAGCAGGCTTGATGGGCTGAATGACCTACTCCTGCTCCTATTTTCTATGTTTCTATGCTTCAGGGGCTGCTGCCATGGAGCTTTCAAAGCCACATATGCCCAATTGATCGCACCCTGTTCTCTCGGGAAGCCAGAGATTGCCGTGAAACCCAGGAATCTAGCAGCCTGGCTAGATTTATCCAGTGTGAACTACACATAATGATGAGCCTTACTGTAGAGGGCAGCTGTCACCTCCTTGGTGCCTTTCTATGTTGAGGGCTGGAGATGCCGCATAGGTCCCTTGTGGATCCCTGGAATGACCTGCTGGCAAAAAGATTGAGCACACTGGTGACCTTCAGGGGATGTCCTCCCAGCCCACGCAGCGTTAGGCCCTCCCACAGAATGCAGCAGATATGAGCCACACGTTTCTTTGCAAGTGTAGACGCGCACGGCATTGTCTCTCGCTCATCTCCAGGTAGGAACAGAATCTTCGGTAGACCCTTGGTCATATAAGTCAGCTCCGTGGGATGGGACTGACCTCCTCATCCTCCAGCTCTTGCTGGGGCTCCCCTGGATCATGGACCTCAGGCCGGGCCCCTTCTTGAAGTTGTGCTAGGTGGCGCCAGGCTTCTCCTCCTCAATCTAAACACAGCCATCAAGAATTGAGCGCAGGCTCCATCATTCAATTCTTCTTCTTCCTGTGGATAGATAGATTCAACTGATTAATGAGGAATGGGCAACAATAGCAGACCTCCCAATCGCTACCACAAAGTCACTGTCATGCTCTAGGTGCTTCATAAGAGAGATCACTTGCCAGAGGAGACGTGGAGGAGGCTGAGAGCTCCTCAGCTGATGAAGACCTGGAAGATAAGGTGCCTGAAGAGGGCGATGATTGGGAGCTTCTACATGAGGATGCGATCATGCTCTGTACTACTCGCCTTTCCCTGATTCAGCGTTCCAGCTGAGGCACTAACCTCACAGATCTGGGTACCCAAGATGCCAGGCCAGATACTGTACATCTTAATTCCAGAGAGGCTGGAAGAGGTTTGATCGCATCTTGGATAGATTCAATCCTACCTAATGCAATCCTGTCTGACTTGGTTTACTGATTAAGCCTAAGCTGCACTTTTGGAAAGACTGGATGCCCTTTGGCCTGTTAGGTATGATGATTGGAGAAAGCACCTTAGAGGCTTTCATTGATCATCTTGCAGATATCCAGCTGCTGTTCTCCCTTCATTGCTGGCTGCATCTTCCATTCTCACACTTCCCTCTGTTAATACTCAAATTGATCAGCTTCATTGTGAACCCAGTGACTCCTGCAGTCTCATGTTAAAGTGCTCCAAATGTCAGTGGCTCCAATTCCACCTTCTCAATAAACTCTTCCTGAGTTCTATCAGTTTAGACCCCATTTCCATGTTGTTACTCTCAGTAGTGTGAGGGTGCCTCCTGTTAGGGTCCCTGAGTCCAGCTGTGTTCCTCTCACACTGCCTCAACCCTTCCTGTGCAGATTGCTTACCAGTTTTGATTTTAAACTGTGTCATAACTCCAGGATCTCAAGACTGTGGTGCTGCATTGTTACTTTGAGACCAGCTTTGACCTTCCTCTTGTCAGAGTTTGGGCCTTCTGATCTTCCTGGACCTCACGATGTGCAGGTAGATCTCCACCCGGTAATTCTCCAGCCTCCCCCAGTAACCTGGATCCCACTGTCATTGTTGTGGACATTCCTGCCCCTTGAACCCATCATTGTTGATGTCCCCATGCCCCATGTGGACCTCAGCCCTCTCCATCTTGAAGCTGAGTGCACTGTGTGCATGGTCACATACAGAGGCCAACCCCTCGCCGCCCCCACAGGAAAGTTTTGAGTAACCCCCGTTTATAACGTTTTTCCCATTTACAGGCTGCAGGTGACCCTGACCCTGACCCTGACCATGACCATCCCATCTGCAGCCCAGTACCGAGCCAGACACACTCATCACCATTGGCTGTGAGACTACGACCCTGCACACCAAACTGTGCCTGATCCGCACTGAATACTCAGCCCTTGCCCCTCCCTGAAGTGAGAACACGATGTGTGTATCATGCTTAGCTCTGTAGCATGGCCCACAGAGCCCTAGGACTGCGTTTAATCTCTTAACCTGACCACGAGGTTCACAGAGCCCCAGTATGGCCTTTAATCTCTCACCTTGACCTTGTGGCATCAGTCCAGGGGCTATGATTGTCTTTCACTCAGCTCTACGGCTCCTCAGTGAATGACTGCAAGACTGTTTCCCTCCACCGCAGCTCTTTGAGTCTCTATGTAACCCTTCCCTCTTGTGCCACACTAATAACCCCCCCTGCCCCTCCCCACATTTGTACTCTAGATAGAATCTGCGTGCACCCTCTACCCTTCATGCACATTGAATCTTATCCACCTCCTTCTGTGCCAGAGTTTTACTGTTCCATGCTCGGCTCCAGCTTCTCCACCTCTAATCTCCCCCTACCTGCCGTCACTTCCCACCCACCATCAACCCTACCTTTCACCTCAGCTCTCTGTCATCTCTCCTACCCCAGGCACAATGCTGGGTTTAGAGTACAGCTCTCCCTGAGACTCTCAGCACACAATGTTGTCCTGCCAGAGTAGCCACGCTCAACACCCAAGGCAGCCATGGTAAATGGATCAGCTCAACACCAGAGGCAGCCACCGTGAGCAGCCCCACCATATACCCCCACCAGAGTGGGCTAACACTGGCATCGCTGAGGAACCGGAGCAGCGCTGTAGCAGGTAGGTTTTGAATGTTACACTCACCTCAAAGTCACAGGTGAAGTGGGGGGTGGACAGCAGTACGGCATTTATATCCGGTTGTGATTTAGACGGGTCTAATTTCTCACTGATGTGACACGTACTTGGGATGGGGAGCATGATTCCGGCTAATACCTGCAAATGACGTCTCCGACATGGATTAGTGGAAAAGCTGACCCGCCATCAGCCCCCATGAAGGTGGCGAGGGGAAAATTCCAACTTCTTTTTCCACCAGTGAGAATCTGACTTTTGGCCTCACTCCAAATTTTTTGCTTCCGTCCGCCACGAAACCCACCGCTGGCAGGACCGGAAAACTCTGCCCTAAGAGTCCCTAAAACACAATGGTATGCCTAGATCTTGTAATGGTAACCTTGTTTGGAGGTTTCTTTAATTGCTCACAGTGATCTGTGGGATTGTTATTCTTGGATGTTGTTCCTGGTTGGATTTGGAATCTTATCCTAGATACGATAGGATGGTCCGGAGGCTGAAGATCTGGAATGGCTCTGATTTGTCCTCAGTCACACTTCACTGTTGCGCCTTGGTGTGTAATGACTTCATAGGGCCTTGGTTCCGAACAAGTCATTGTCACCTCAGCTGGTTGCCACATACCTTCTGTGGGATTCTGGATGCAAACTTGTTGTTTCAAGTCTTGGCAATTCTATATCTGCAAGTTAATTGTGCAACTTGGTCATCTTCTCTTGTTCTCCAGTTTCTGAGAGAGTAGAATGAGTAAGAGTAGATAAATCAGTATGCACTGGTCTGCCAGACATGAGCTCTGTCGGTGATAAAATAGTTGCATTTAGAAGTGTCGCTCTCAGATGTAACATTGCAATTTGTAGATCATGCTTGGTCTGTCTACATTTGAGAATGAGGGATTTCACTGTGTGAATCATTCATTCAGCTAGGCCATTAGATATAGGGTAATGAAGAGAAGCAATAGTGTGATCGATATTCCACTTCCACTTATCCTGAAATGGCTTACCAATAAACTACGGAATGTAATCTGTAATGTTCTCTCTAGGCGCACCAAATAAACTGAAAAAAAAAACACTTAGAGTGCAGGCAGCAGTTGCTCTTGACATGTTGAGCAACTGTTGAATTATGGGCTACTTGGTGAAGTTGTTGAACATACAAAATAGGAACAGAAGTAGGCCATGCATCCCCTCGAGCCTGCTCCACCATTCAGTAAGATCATGGCTGATATGTTTGTGTTTTGAGTTCTACATTCTCATCTAACCCCGATAATCTTTGATTCCCTTGCCTAACAAGATTCCATCTACAACAAAAACAGAATTACCTGGAAAAACTCAGCAGGTCTGGCAGCATCGGCGGAGAAGAAAAGAGTTGACGTTTCGAGTCCTCATGACCCTTCATTCTACCCTTCGACAGAGGACTCGAAACGTCAACTCTTTTCTTCTCCGCTGATGCTGCCAGACCTGCTGAGTTTTTCCAGGTAATTCTGTTTTTGTTTTGGATTTCCAGCATCCGTAGTTTTTTGTTTTTATCTTAAGATTCCATCTACCTCTGCTTTAAAAATATTCAATGACCCCACCTCCACCACCTTTTGAGGCAGAAAGTTCCAAAGCCACACAACCATCTGAGAGAAAAAAATTCTCTTCATCTCTGTCCTGTAAGTGTGACCCCTAATTTTAAATAACAGTTCCCTCTAGTTGTGGACTCATCTACAAGAGGAAACATCCTTTCCACTCCACCTTGCCAAGACTACTCAGGATCTTATATACTTCAATTAAATAACCCCTCACTCTTCTAAACCCTAGTGGAAACATGTCCAGTCTGCCCAACCTATGCAAATAAGACAACCCGCTCATTTCAGGTATCAACCTAGTAAACCTCCTCTCGACTGCATCCATTTACATCTTTCCTTAAATACGGAGACCAAAACTGCATACAGTATTTGAATTGTAGTCTCACCAATGCTCTGCGCAACTGAAGTGTAATGTCCTTACTTTTATGTTCAACTCCTCTTGTAATAAAGAGTAGCATTCGCTCTGAGCCAAAGTTCCTCTAGCCACAAACACTTCCTGCAGATGTGTTTGCCTTGGGTCTCAATGTTATCCTGGAGCTCCCATATGCTGCAGCCTTGACACATCACCTGTCCTGCCACTGTTAATGTGTTTTAAATAATTACCTAATTAAAGTAACCACTTATTTATGTTGGTGTTGTATATATATTTTATTAACTTTACCACCAAATTCTATTCTATTTATAACCTTAAGAATAGAATCATGAGATAGTCACCAAACACCTAGCTCCTTTCCCAGTAGTTAAGCAAGAACAAATTCCTACAGGACAAGAAAGATAGAAATAGCAAAAGGAAACAAACACCTCCTTGCCCCCTTCACCAAACTCCCCCACTCACCAAACTCCCAGTCTGCACTCAGCTTTCTCAGCTGCACTCCATTTGCCTTAGCTGCACTAAAGAGGCCTTATTTATAGCCAACTGAACAGGGCTAGCATAACCAGGTTCAACCAGTTAGCTAATTAACTACTCAGCTCTCACTTAGAGAGTGAGTTTACCCTGTCTAAGCTCCAAGAAAAAAAGAATTTAGCATGCTTATACAGCACTTTCCAGTTACTGCTAATTACAGATTAGATTAGATTTCAAGTGTAAAAGTTAAGAACAAAATTATCACTTCAAACTCCCCACTTGCCAAATTCCAAGCCTGCCCTTAGTTTCCTCAGCTACAATCCACTTCAACAATGTTGACGATGAGCCGGTGCCATGGACATGAAAAAAGACAGGTGTGATTTTGGACCAAGGCTGGATAGGAACTTCATATGGAATCAATGGTGTTTTGTGGTTCAGCACATGCTCTTGACATGTTTCACACTTCTTGACCACGACTTCAATGTCATTGTTCATACCCCTGCAATAGCCAGTCTCTCTTGCAAGTCTGCTCGTCCGCTCTATGCATATATGTGAATGATGAAGTTGTGGAAGAAAATCAGGTTGCAAAGATTCCTGTATGATGACATGACTGCCTTTAAAAATGACTCCCCAGGAGATGCTTAGCTCATCCAAAATGGTCACACGTGTTTGTGGACATGCTGAATTGAATCAAGACACTCTTTAATGATGGCATCCAGTTTCTGTACTGTAGAATCCTTTGCCATCTCTTCTTGTAACTGCTGGCATTTGATTTGCGCAAAATGTACCAGATCAATAGATGGACTTGCATTCTCCTGCAAGCTTAACATTGCAGCTCCCTTGAACCTGTCAATTTCATCTAAACATTCAGGATATTTTGATGTTAAGCCATGAACTGAGGCAATAGGAGCAGTTTCTGAGGTTGATCTGCTGTAAGAGGTCTGAGTGATTCTATGGATTGTCACTAGTGCGGGGTCATGGCCTGCTGGTAGGCTTGCCTGGGCTTTTAGCCTCCACAATGTTGAACATCTGTGATGTCCAGGAGCATTGATTGTGCTTGCTCTAGGACTATGGACCCTGCACATGGAATTAGTGAACAGCTGTAGGCTGAAAGTTGCACAATTGTAGGTTTTGCCATGACCTTCCATGTCTGTGGAAACATGTCTTTTAGAATTCACAGAGGAAGTCTGTGGCCACTTTCCCTGTGTCAATCTTGTCCAACAATGGATAGTTACCAGCTTTCTTAGGGCAGAAAATTTGAATCTTGGAAAACACGTCAGATAGTGTGACAGCACCTAAGTTTTCCGCAAGATTGATGGTGCAAAACATGTGTTCACCCAACTTCGCCTCACCATGCACATCATTGTCATTTTCTGGTTTGTCAATCACCTTTTGGATAGGTTTCTTGCTTGAAGGTACCGGTTGTGTACGGCTCTTTGGATCAGTGCACAGCTTTTTGTAGCTGCACCAGCTTTTGCTCTGTGCATTGCTGCTGTCAATGACCCTTTCTGCCACATGCCTTGCATAATTGGTGGAAAGCTGGACATTTCCTTGGTGCATGCAGAAGGCCACACCCTCTATATGTCTCGCTAGGTTTGTGTGTTCCAGTGAATGTGCCAATTGGGATGGTACTTAGGACCTGTGGGCTTTGCTGACCTGAGCTTCATACTTATGTCCATCCATGAGTAGCTCTTCAATGCTGTATGCTTTGGGTGTTACCATGGGAGTGGATGTGACTACTAACTGAACAATTCTGTCTGCTAGCTCTGCATTGAAAAATTCACAGTACGTACCCTTTTCTCTGCATCTGCTGATGAGTGGTCTATGGATTCTGTAGGTGAAATGACACAAACTCTACTTGATGAACACAAAAGTTTAACCTGATTCTGAACTGGCCTTCCAACGGAGTCCATATTTTTAGGGGATCCTTTAGCTCTTCTGCTGTTAATCCTGATGCATTCGGCCTGTGTAGACATCCAGTTCCAATTAGGAGGTGAATTTTTGTGTCTTGCTTGTCTGGTTCAGACACACCTGAATCAAGGAACCACAGCTCTGTACGCTGTTTAAACGTTCTGAATATAGACAGTTGGTCAGCTGCATCCCAATTCAAACTGAGGAATTTTGTGGACATTCTGATAATATCCCTCTGACATTCCTTCTCCTGTAGTCCCTGGAATGAATGTCACTGTAGATACTTGTGTGCACTTTTCTGAACCCCTGCCCGTTATAATGGTAACCTTCGCTGGCCTGATTTTTACAAGGGTTCTCTTCGTTTTTTTTCCCTTGCTCGCTATTGATCCAGCCCATGCCCTGGTCACCAGTCTTTCCTGACTGAGCTAACATGGTACTGGCCCTCTAGACACACTGTTCTAATCAACACAGGGGATTTGTCTGCCTACTAGATCTGTATTTGAGCACTATCCCAGCACTGTGTCTTCAAAGCTTTTCTGTGCCAACAACACACTGATATTTCAACACTCTCTGATGCTGTGACTTCATGCGGTCTGACCAGAATGTCAAAGGTCATCTCATGCCTTGTTGGACAATCTAAGGCTGTTCACCAAGGCTGTACTTAATCTTGCTGACACGCTGTTTGACGACCGCTGAGCAGCATGCCATGTTGTTATAATGGTATAAGCACCAATTGCTCACAAGGGAATTGTGTAAACATGTTGTGAGTTCATTTATTTAGAGTACACTGTTAAGAACATTTATACAAAGGTAGAAGGTGTTGGCGTAGTGGTGTAGTGGTGTTGTCACTAGACTAGTAATTTAGAGACCCAGACCAAGGCAGCATTTGACCGAGTGTGGCATCAAGGAGGCCTAGCGAAACTGGAGACAATGGGAATCAGGGGGAAAACCTTCCACTGGTTTGAGTCATCCCTCACACAAAGGAAGATGGTTGTGGTCATTGGAGGCCAATCATTTCAGTTCCAGGACATCACTGCAGGACTTCCTCAGAATAGTGTCCTGGGCCCAACCATCTTTAGCTGCTTCATCAATGACCTTCCTTCCATCATAAGGACAGAGGTGGGGATGTTCGCTGATGATTGCACAATGTTCAGCACCATTTGTGATTCTTCACATACTGAAGCAGTCCGTGTCCAAATGTAGTAAGACATGGACAATATCCAGGCTTGGGCTGACAAGTGGCAAGTTACATTCATGCCGACATGTGTCAGCCAATGACCATTTCCAACAGGAGAGAATCTAACCATCACTCCTTGACATTCAATGGCATTACTATCATTGAATCCCCCATTATCAACATTCTGGGAGTTAACACTGACTAGAAGCTGAAATGGACTAGCCATATAAATACTATGGCTACAAAAGCAGGTCAGAGGCTGGGAATCCTGCAGTGAGTAACTCACCTCCTGACTCCACAAAGCCTGTCCACCATCTACAAGACACAGGCCAGCAGTGTGACGGAATACTCTCCACTTGCTTGTATGAGTGCAGCTCCAATAACACTCAAGAAGCTTGACACCATCAGGGCAAAGCACTTTTCTTGGTTAGCACCCCGTCCACAAACATTCACTCCCTCTACCACTGGCAACAAGGCAGGAATGTGTACCATCTACAAGGTGTGTTGCAGGAGCTCACAAAGGCTCCTTAAACAGCACCTTCCAAACCCACGACTGCTACCATCTAGAAGGGCAAGGGCAAAAGATGCATGGGAACATCACCACCTGGAAGTTCCCCTCCAAGCCACTCACCATCCTGACTTGGAAATATATCGCTGTTCCTTCATTGTCACTGGGCCAAAATCCTGGAACTCTCTCCCTAACAGCACTGTGGGTGGACCTACACCACATGGACTGCAGCGGTTCCAGAAGGCAGATCACTGCCACCTTCTCAAGGGCAATTAAAGATGGGAAATAAATGCTGGCCTAGCCAGTGACACCCACATCCAATGAATGAATTTTATAAAAGCTTGAAGACATCAGCAGCAGAGTTGCGTGTGTGTACTTTGTTCAAAGGCAAACATGAATCTAAAATTGGGTTGCACGACACACTTCCCTTCTAGTGATGTCATGCTGCTATCCCTTCAAAATATATTACAACAGGAAGGACTGAAACTTCTGCTCCAGTGTCTAATTTGAATTTTGTTTTATGTCCACTGACCATGTCTGGGCTCCAGTAGTTCCCATTAGCTCCTGTAATTTCTCCCAAGAATGGCACTTCATTGTTTTTTTGCACCTTTAATTTCTTGAAAGCTTCTTGCTTTAATTGGTTTATCTTTTAAATTTCATAGTTGGGAGCTTTTATCGGGCAAACAGCTTCAAAATGTCATCTCCTCTCAGAGTAATGCCGCATTTTTGGTGGGACACTCTTGATATCTATGCTGCCTTTCCCTGCCACAGCATGAACACTGAGTAATGTTCAGTTCCCATGCATTCTTTGCTCTTTCCCTGTTGTTGTGTAAGTGCAATCCTAATTCTATGTCCTGCAAACTGCACCGTGTCAGTCATTTCTTTCCACAAAATCTCCCTCATTGCCTCAAATAAAGATGCAATTTTACTTTCTCACTTCTGCCTGCCTTGTTAAATGCACAGCTGTTAAGTCCTCCCTCAACTGTAGAAAATCTAATTGTCTCCTGTAAATCTCCTATAACAATGCAATCCTGAATTAATTCATCTCTCAGGGCTCCATATTTGCAGTTCTCAGCCAGTCGATATATATTGTTAATGGAGGAATCTACGTTGTCTCCTGATCTTTGGGTACATAGAACCATAAGAACCATAGAAAAGCTACAGCTCAGGAAGAGGCCATTCAGCCCATTGTGCCTGCGCTGGCCAAAAAGAGAAAAAATAAACTAGTCGCTCATTTTATTCCCACTTTCCAGCACCTGGTCTGCAGCCTTGCAGGTTACAGTACTTCAGATGCAGATCCAGGTACTTTTTAAATGAGTTGAGTGTTTCAGCCTCAACCACCAACTTAGGTAGTGAATTCCAGACCCCCACCACCCTCTGGGTGAAAAGGTTTTTCCTCATGTTCCCTCCAATCCTTCTACCAATCACCTTAAGTCTATGTCCCCTGGTAATTGACCCCTCAGCTAGGGGCAATGAGTCGTTCCTGTCTACCCTATCTAGGCCCCTCATAATTTTGTACACCTTAATTAGGTCACCCCTTAGCCTTTCTGTTCTAAAGAAAACAACCATATCCTATCCAATCTCTCCTCATGGCTGCAATTTATAAGCCCTGGCAACATTTTTGTAAATTTCCTCTTCACTCTTTCCAGAGCAATTATGTGGTGTGTAATGTGGTGACCAGAACTGTGCACAAAATGTCAGATGTGGACTAACCAGCATTTTATATAGTTCCATCATTACATCCCTGCTGTTGTATTCGATACCTCGCCCAGTAAAGGAAAACATTCCATATGTTTTCTTGACCACCTTGTCCACCTGTCCTGCCACCTTCAATGACCTGTGAACATGCACTTGAAGGCCTCTCACTTCCTCAATCCTTCTCAATAACTTCCCATTTATTGAATATTTCTTTGCTTTGTTTGCCCTCCCCAAATGCATTACCTCACACTTTTCTGGATTGACTTCCGTTTGTCACTTCTCCACCCACTTAACCAAATCATGGATATCATTTTGGAGTTGACAGCTATCCTCTTCACTATCAACTACATGGAAATTTTTTGTGTCATCTTTCCCGATTTCCCAAATTTCCCAATCATGCCTCCCACCTTTAAGTCTAAATCATCAATAAATACAATAAGTAGGAAGGTCCCCATCACTGGGGCCTGTGAAACACTACTGGAAATTGTTTTCCATTCGCAAAACCATCCATCAACCATTACCTTTTGTTTCCTGTCACTGAGCCAATTTTGGATCTCACTTTCCTTGCCAGTCTGCCATGTGAGACCTTGCCACATGCCTTACTGAAATCCATGTAGACAACATCCGCTGCACTACCCTCATCAATCCTCCATGTTACTTCCTTAAAAAATTCTATTAAGTTAGTAAGACACAACCTCCCCTTAACAAAACCATGCTGACTATCCCTGATCAATCCATGCCTTCCTAAGTGACAGTTTATCCTGTCTCTCAGAATTGTTTCCAATAATTCACCCACCACTGAAGTCAGACTGATTGGCCTAAAATTTTCTGGTCTATCCTTCACACACTTTTTAAATAATGGTACAATGTTCACAGACTCCAATCCCCTGAGACTTCACCTGCATCTAGTGAGGGTCGGAGCATCCGCTATTTCCTCCCTGGCTTCCTTCAACAGCCTAGGATACAATCCATCTGGTCCTGGTTATTCATCCACCTTCAAGGATGCCAGTCTCTCCAGTACTTCCTCTCTCACTACGCTTATTGTATCTAATATCTCACACTCCTCCTCTTTAACTAGAATTTCTGCATCATCCCTATCCTTAGTGAAGACAGAGACAAAGTACTCATTGAGAACCTTGTCCACATCTTCTGCATCAACCCACAAGTTACTATGTACATCTTTGATTGGTCCTACCTTGTCTTTAGTTATTCTCTTGCTCTTAATGAACTGATAAAACATCTTAGGATTTCTTTGATTTTACCTGCCAATATTTTATTGTAACCTATCTTTGCTTTCCTAATTTCCACTTTTACTTCACCCCTGTACTTCCTATACTCCTCTAGGCTTTCTACAGTATTAAGCCTTTTGTGACTGTCATAAGCTTTCTTTTTCTGCTTTATCTTACCCTGTATGCTTCCGGATAGCTAGGGGGCTCTAACATTGGCAGTACCACCCTTTTTCTTTGTGAGGACATGGCTACACTGTGCCCTTGGAATTTTGCCTTTGAATGCCTCCCACTGATTTAACACTGTTTTTCCTTCGAATAGCTGCATCCAGTCCACACTTGCCAGCTCACCTCTCAGCTTTGGTAAAATTTGTCTTTCCCAATTTAGAACTTTTACTCTTGTTCTATCTTTGTCCTTTTCCATAGTGATGCTAAATCTAACTGTATTATGGTCACTATCTTCAAAATGGCAGCTCACTGCTACTTCATCCATTTGCCCAGATTCATTTCCTAAGACTAAATCTAGAATCGCACCCCTCTTGTTGGGCTTGTTACATGCTGGCTAAAAAAGTTCTCTTGAATGCAGTTCAAGAATTTTGTGCCCTCTGTGCCACTCACACTGTTCGTATTCCAACTGATATTAGGGTAGTTGCAGTCCCCAATAATTACTGCCCTATTGTTTTTGCACTCAGAAATGTGTCTACATATTTGCTCTTCTGAGAGGGAGGTAGGAATTGAGGGAAGAGATGATTTCGGCCTCTGGGGTGCGTTACCAGAGGGTCCAGGCTGAGGACTGGAATGAGGAGGAGGAGCAGGAGGAAGAAGGAAAAGACACTATCAACCTGTACTCGTAAGTATTAGTTTCTCAAATAATGGCACATGATTCTCTTAAAAAAACACAAGGAAAAAGTTGGACATGCATTCCTTATTTAAAAAAAATGTGACCAGAAATAAAACACCTGTGTTTAGATATTTCTGATGGAAGACCAGTACTATCTAATAAAATATAAAATGCTGTGACTGTAAATGCAGGAGATCCATAACTTTTTTTTGAGAAGGACAGAATTTATGTAGTGCCTTTCACCACCTGCTGTATCAGCTGTGGGGCACAATAGGTCACAAAGTTCTGAGTCAGGTCCCACTTCAGGGCTTTATCACAAAAATCAAGGTTGACACTCCAGTGTGGTACTGGAAGTGATGCTCTGTCTTTTCTGATGAGACTTTAAACAGAGACCCTATCTGCCTGCTCAAAGAAGTGTAGGAGAGTAATTCCTGTTGTTTTGGACAAATTTATTCCCCCAATTAACATCACAAAAGGAAGCAGACTTTTCTAGGCATTATCACATTGCGGTTTGTAGATGTTTGCTGTGCACCAATTGGCTGCTGCATTTCTGACATTACAACATTGACCACATATCAAAACTAGTTCACAAATAAACTGAGTAAAGAATCAGATTTCCTTTCCTAAAGGGCAGTTGTGAACCAGTTAGGATTTTACACTTTTTTTTTACAAATACTGGTTTTTTATTTACAAATTTTTTAAACTGAATTTAAAATCTCAACTTTTTGTATTGGTTCAAACTGGTGCTCTCTAGAATATGTAATATAAGCACATACTAGGAACATAGCCACTACACTAACATATACTCCATTGCAAAACACCTTAAGACAATCTCAAATTTGTTTCTTAATGTAAAAAAAAGATATTCTAGGGTATGCTTGCCGGTGAGATCAAATTTATTTCCCATCCTTAGTTAACAATTGCTAAAGATGTTAGGGGATATTGTGGATTTTCAGTAACCCTGAGACTGACTTCCTTCCCATGTTGCAGTGGAAATCTTGTGGGATTGCTCAGAGTGACAGGAAGAAGCCATTCAGCCCTCTGAGCCTTTCCCCCAATCAGTTAGATCATGGCTGATCTCTGCCTTAATAACATTTTTTGTTCCATATTCTTTTTGTGTTCACTGCCTGAAGACAGGTCCTTGGTGATCGCTGTGGTTCAGCAACCAAAGTGCTGTGATTTTGCTTACTATGGGTTGGGCGAGGAGGCAGGGCCCGAGTCAAACCGCGTGCTGTTGGCTTTTTAATCTGATCCAAACACAAGTCGTCTAACCAACTTGTTAACTGGTCCCTGCCTTGATTCCATATCTCTTAATTAAAATCTATCAATTTCAGTTTTGAAACTTTCAGTAGCTCCCAGTATCAGCAGAATTTTTGGGGACAGTTCCAGGTTACCACTGCCCTTTATGTGAAGAAATGCTTCCTGACGTCACCTTGAACAGCCTAAATCTAATCTTAAACCCCATTGTTCTGGATTACCACCGCCCCCCCACCCCCCCACCCCACCCCACCCCCCCCGCCAAACCGGAAATAGTTTCTATCTGTCCTATCTACTCCTTTAATCATCTTAAACACCTCATTTAGTGTTTAATGTCTAACGAGTAAATCCTCATGGTTGGAAGGCGGAGCTGGTTTGAAATGGTATGTGCAAAGTACAGATGGTAAAATTCTAACAGGGCTAGACAGACTAGATGCAGGAAGGTTTTTTTCCCTGGTTGTGGAGTCTAGAACCAGGAGCCACAATGTCAGGATAGGGGCAGGCCATTTAGGACTGATGAGGAAACATTTCTTCACTGAGGGTGGTCAACCTGTGGAATTTTCTCCCACTGAAGGCTTTGGAGGCTGGGTCACTGAGTATATTCAAGAAAGAAATTGATACATTTTTGGATACGAGGGTCATCAAGGGGTAAGGAGAAAAAGCAGGAATATGGCGATGAGATAGAGGATCAGCCATGATCATATTGAATGGCGGAGCAGGCTCGAAGGGCTGTATGGCCTACTCCTGCTCCTAGTTTCTATGTTTCTAACTCCCTTCCACTATTTGGGGGTCTATAGTACACTCCTGGCAGTGTGGCTGCCCCTTTTTTTATTTCTGAGCTCAACCCATATGGACTCATTTGATGCTTCATTTAGTATATCATTCCTCTTCGCAACTGTAATTGATTCTTTAACTAATAATGCTACACCCCCACCATTTTTATCTCCTTCCCTATCCTGTCTGATAATTCTATATCCAGGGATGTTGAGCTGCCATTTTTGCCTCTCCTTAAGCCAAGTTTCTGTTATAGCAATGATATCATGCTGCCCTGTCTCTATCTGTGCCCTCAGCTCACCTGCTTTATTTACTATGCTCCTTGTGTTTACATATATACCTTTTAATGCTGCCAAGTTCCTGTGCTGCACACTTTTTAACCTGTGATGCTTCTGTCTTTCAGAGTCACTCATTAATTCTCTATCTCCTGTTCCCTGCTCTGAATTTACTCCCAGGCTCTCACCTTTGGCCAATTTAGTTCAAACCCACCCCAACAGCACTTGCAAATGATATTTGTCCCAATCCTGTTCAGATGTAGACTGTCGGGCTTGTACAGCTCCCACCTTTCCCAGAACCAGTCCCAATGCCTCAGAAATCTGAAGCTCTCCCTCCTACACCAGCTTTCCAGCCATATGTTTATTCGCTCAATTCTCCTATTTCTATACTCACTAGCACGTGGGACTGGGAGTAATCCTGAGATTATTGCTTTAGTGGTCCTGCTTTTCAATCTGCTTCCTAGCTCCCTAAAATCTGCTTTCAGGACCTCAGCGCCTTTCCTGTCTAAGTCATTGGTACCAACGTGGACTCTGGCTGATCACCCTCTCCAGAAGAATGTCCTGCAGCCGCTCTGTGACATCCTTGACCCTGGTACCAGGGAGGCAACATACCATCTTGGAATCATGCCTATGGCCACAGAAACACCTGTCTGTCCCCTAACTAACAAATCCCCTATTACTACTGCCCTTCTCCTCTTCTTTCTCCCCTCCAGTACAGCAGAGCTGCCTGTAGTGCCACAAACTTGGCTCTGACTGTACTCCTGTGAGGAACCAATACCCTCACAGGTATCTAAAACAGAAAACTGACGGGTGAGTGGGACCCCAGGAGACTCCTGCGCTAGCTGCCAAATTTTCTTGGACTGCCTGGCAGTCACCCTTTCCCTTTCTGCTTCCAGGTTCCTAAGCTGCGGCGTGACCACCTCTGTGAATGTGCTATCCACTTAGCTCCCAGCCTCATGGATGTGCCGCAGTGACTCCAGCTGCTGCTCGAGCTCTGAAACCTGGAGCTCAAGTCTCTGCAGCTGGTGACACTTCCTGCACAATGGTCATCTAGGACGCTGGTAGCATCCACAACTTCCCACATATTACAAGACACACATTCTACATGCCCAAGCTGTCCTGTCATGGCTTCAATTTATTTCCCTTGCTTTAGCTTTATTTTACTTTGGTTTACTTATGCGACTTCATTTTGTCTGGCCTCAACTTAATGCCCATTGAACTTTTTCCTTGCTATGACTGTGATCCTTCTAAGGCTGAAATACATATCAAAAGCTTTTATAACAGCTTCCTATGTTGCCACTTCTTTACTAATGCCCCCACTGACCAATACATCATCTGCAGTACTGCCTATGGCATAAAGAAGGGCACTGACCTATTCCTTGCTAGACTCCCTGCTAGTTCCAAAGTGGTCCTGTACTTGGTGAACCTACAATGCCAGTTCTGCCACTTCTCGACTTGATCCAGGTCTTTCACGTCGTTGAAGCACTTTGGTAAGGGGAAGATTTTCCCATGGCCTTTCTTCAAGTTCTGTTGTTTCCCCATGCTGCCCTTTCTTTGTAGCCATTTTACTTGCTGCTTTCTCCGTTGCTGGACTTTTTTCCCCTCTGTCTTCAGTCTTGCTGGGATTTTTACTCGGTGCTTTTCCTGTTGCATTTACCGTTGCCCCTGTTATCATCTTGGGGGTGTTAGCTTAGGCTGGCCTTGGTCAGGATCAATATGGACTGCTGGAGGCAAGACTGTTGATAAATGTTATCTTTTATTAAACATTCTTCTAACTATATACCGGACAAGGCTTAGCACGAGGTTTCACATCCCTCCACATGCTCTGTGGCCTTGTGATCTTAGATCACTGATGATGTAGACAATCTATTTACATATTTAACATTAACCCTTTACACCACATAAAGTTATATTTTTTCTGAATGCTTGGGGTTTAAGTATGTGTTTGCGCACATTAGTGGGGAGTATGATACATTTGCACATTTTTA
This sequence comes from Carcharodon carcharias, assembly GCF_017639515.1. Taxonomy (NCBI): domain Eukaryota; kingdom Metazoa; phylum Chordata; class Chondrichthyes; order Lamniformes; family Lamnidae; genus Carcharodon; species Carcharodon carcharias. Next base: position 9,952,009 of record NC_054492.1, on the reverse strand, counting down.
ATATTTTTTACCTGGCTGGGTTTTATCACAATAAAACTAAACCATTATATGTTTAGCTGAAGAATACCTGGCTTAGATCTGGCTTAATTCTTACAAACTGCATGTACTGACATGTACACTGAGTTGGCAATGCAGCATCCTTCTAAATTTCAAAATCTCTGTGACAACCAAATGGGGAGAGAGAAAACAGGAAAACCAGTCTATTCCCCCTTACCTGGTTGTAACAATGTCATCTGAAAGAGTATTTAAGCTTGTGAATAACGTGATTCGTAGAAGTTTGATTAATAGCAAACCAGCACTCTCACTCACTGTGTGGTTAGTGCTTGAAACAACAACTCCATTAGGTGTAAAATAGATGATGTCTTTCTCAGCGAGAAGTATCATCTCCTCAGTCCAGGGACTGTTACTGTAATTACTGTACCAGCTTCTCTGAGCTCATTTCTGCACCAGCCACCATTCAGAACTGAGCTTTCAGGTAGACTGGGACTATTAGGTACACAGCAAACAGATCCAAATTACTATTTTAAAACAGTAAGTTACTGCTGATTGAAAAGCAGCCTCACTATGTATCATTGATATTTCACAGCAAGCGAACAAACAACATCAGCTTTGACCCAAATTACACAACTTCTGAACAGGATAAATTGGATAGTAGATCAGGATTTGCAAAACACTTTGGGATGCAAAGCATGATTTAGGCTAATTATCTTGACGTGGGCAGTGAACTGTGCTGTTTGTTGTAGCTTTCTGCTCCCATATTACATCATCCTATCAATTTGAATCATCTTTCTTCTCGATGTTGCTGAGTTCTTAGTGCGAATTTCTGAGATAAATCTCGAGAGATTGGAATCTTTCACTGTTTTCTGACTTGATTGACATGTGGTAATTAGGAGGAGTGTAGGGAATATTTTATTCAATGCTTTTGCTATAAAAAATGGTGGAATGAAAGCTTAACAGTCACTCACCAATGTCAGAAAAACATGAATGCTGACTTTTAAATTATAGATCATAGACTATTACCCTCATGATGTGTAGGTAGCCTGTGATGTTGGACGATTCCTCAGACTGATTGAGAATGACATGCTCGTGATTTAATTCATGTAGGCCTTAGTACAAATGTTTGGCATGCTAAACAGAGATGGGTGTATATGTTACTACAACACTGGCATCTACCCAGCAATATGGAAAATTGCCCAAGTATGTCCTGCACACTAAACACAGGACAAATCTAACCTGGCCAATTACCTCCCCATCAGCCTACTGTTGATCATCAGTAAAGTAATGGAAGGGGTCATCACCAGTGCTATCAAGTGGCACCTGCTTAGCAATAACCTGCTCACTGACACTCGGTTTGGGTTCTGCCAGGGTCACTTAGCTCCTGACCTCGTTACAGCCTTGGTTCAAACATGGACAAAAGTGCTGAACTCCAGAGGTGAAGAGAGAGTGATTGGCCTTGATATCAAAGAAGTATTTGACCAAGTGTGGCATCAAGGAGCCCTAGCAAAACTGGAGTCAATGGGAATCAGGGGGAAACCTCTCCGCTGGTTGGAATCATACCTAGCACAAAGGAAGATGGTTGTGGTTGTTGGAGGTCAGTCATCTCTGTTCCGGGATATCACTGCAGGAGCTTCTCAGGGTAGTGTCTTCGGCCCAACCATCTTCAGCTGCTTCATCAATAACCTTCCTTCCATCATAAGTTCAGAAGTGGGGATGTTCATTGATGATTGCACAATGTTCAGCCCCTTTTGCGAGTCCTCAGATACCGAAGTAGTCTATGTCCAAATGCAACAGGACCTGGACAATATCCAGGCTTGGCCTGACAAGTGGCAAGTAACATTCACGCCACACAAGTACCAGACAATGACCATCTCCAACAAGAGAGAATCTAACCATTGCCTCTTGACATTCAATGGCATTACCGTCATTGAATCCCCTATTATCAACATCCTGGGGGTTAACACCGACTAGAAAATGAAATGGACTAGCCATATAAATACTGTGGCTACAAAAGCAGGTCAGAGGCTGGGAATCCTGCGGTGAGTAACTCACCTACTGACTCCACAAAGCCTGTCCACCATCTACAAAGCACAAGTCAGGAGTGTGATGGAATACTCCCCACTTGCCTGGATGAGTACAGCTCCAACAATATTCAAGGAGCTTGACATCATCCAGGACAAAGCAGCCTGCTTGATTGGCACCCCATTCACAAACATTCACCATGGCAACTGGTGGAATTTAAATTCAATTATTTAATTAAAAAAGCAATTGAATATCAATAATCAACAATAATATCATAAACTGTCATTTGTCATTATTGCTAGATGTAAAAAGCCATCTGGTTCATTAATGCCCTTCAGGCAAAGAAATTTGCTGTTCTTACATGGTCTAAACTACATGTGACCCCAGACACACAACAATGTGGTTGACTATTAAGTGCAAGGCACACAGTTGTACCAAACCACTACAGAAAAGTCATAGAGAAATAAAACCAGACAAAGGGAAAACCAATAAAACTTGTCCGGACTGGTCTTATATACCTTAAAATGGAACTCTGGTATTACTGGTGCCAGTATTACTGATTTTTTTGCTGGGATTTGACAATTTTGAGCTTTTTTTTCCTTCAGGGACACCATCTGGCAATGGCTTAGGCAGTTGAAATGACAATGGTAACCCTTTCCTGTTGACCCTACAAAGTCCAACCTCTTGAGTGTGCTCTGCCATTCAGTCAGCTGATGGTTGATTTGTACCTCAACTCTACTACCCACTTTAGCTCCACATCCCTTGAGATGCCAAAAACCAACAAAAATATATCAATCTCAGTCTCGAAAGCTCCAACTGTCCCAATATCTCCAGCCTTTTGTAGGGAGAGAGTTCAGGGTTTCACTACCTTTTGTCTGAAAGAGCATTTCCTGATTTTCCTCTTAATAACCTGCCTCTAATTTCAAGATTAAATCTCTGTGTTCTTGATTCACTCACCAGAGGAAATAGTTTCTCCGTAGCTAGCCTGTTTAATCCTTTTATCATCTTAAACACCTTCACTAAATTACCCTTCAACCTCTTATACTTGAGTCTTTACAACTTAACACACTTTTCCCCTGTAGGTTTAGATTTAGTGACTAAATTTAGTAACTAAAATAGAACAAAACAATTGCTTCATTTTTAATTAGATTCATTTAGCCTGACTTCTCCCCATGCTAATCTTTGCTATCGTTACATGATTGTTTACAGATTGACTGCAATGTCATATTGTTCAGAAATACTCATTAGATAATATTAATATATTGCGAGCTGAGCCTTGGACTGTTTACGAGGCAGAGTATTCAGGATCCAAATTCTGATTATTTCTCAGTCAACCTTTAGTAAAAATATCACTGGCATTAATTGTTTTTTATGCGAATGTCATGGCACATCTTGAAGTGTGGGACACACACACACATTGAACTCATGTAAAACCACCAGATGCATACTAAAACTTTGGTGTAAAATTGTAACAGTATGTGCATAAACAATTATAGACTGGTGGCAGTGTAGTACAGTGAGTCAGTGTTTCAGTCTTCTGTGACACATCCCCCTTGTGCCATTTGTAAAAGTGCCAAGTCTAGGCATGACTTTTCACAAAGACGGGAGTTGGAAACTAAGGAATCCTGAGCCGTTGCCAATACCATTGAGTCTCCGAGTGTCTCTGAGCCATTGAGTGTCAGGAGAACAGCAGGAGGTTTGTTGCTACTGCGATCTGAATGTAGCTGTCCACTACTTCAGGTAATATGATGGATCCTAATATCTTCTGGAAACCTCAAGTGCCATTGATAGGGTTAAATCTCAACAAAAAAAAAATCACACAATAAACAATTTAACACATTTTTGAACATAAGTAAAACCAGTCTACTCTGACAAAATAGAAATTTGTGTATTTAACTTTGGCTTGGTTTCAAAATAGCTAGGGTTAAAATGAAGGCCAGTCTTCACTAAATCTCAAAATGGAAGACAGGAGATGGCTTCTTTTTGCCTTTGTTCAATAAGATTAATTAGACTTTGATGATCAGTGTTGTTCACAGTTACTGGCAGTTACCAAGCTAAGCAAGTTATATCAGCAAGTTACAGTTTTGAGCCTCTGAATTTTGATTGTCAAAGTCTGAAGACTGCTAACATTTTGATTGTTTTACTACTTCAGAAGAAATGCTTTCTTGAATACTATTCCATTGCCCAGCTCCGCTTTGGTGCTTATAACACAGGGGAGTTCGTTTTGAGTGAATCATCTTCTGCCCCAAGTCTGGAACGCTCTCCCCCCAAAAAGCTGGAGGCCAATTGAAAAATTCAAAACTGCACTTGATAGACTGTCGTGAGGTAAAGGTACTAAAGGCCACGGAACCAAAGCAGGTTAATGGAGTTAAGACAAGAGCCTTATTCTGTTTGAGTAGTAGAAGAGGCTCAAGGGGTTGAGTGGCCTATTTCTGTTCTGATGTCCCAATGCTGCTGAAGCCTCACGTGCAGCAGATGGGATTGGAAAATATAGACAGTATGCTCACAATTGTGGGGTCCTTGCTAGCTGTGTACTAGGCCCTACTCGTGCAATTAGGTCTCATGCAATTTGTGCAACATCTAACCCTGAAGGACCATGCACTGACTGGCTGATAGATTCTGAGAGATTGTAACAGGCGTGACTTCCTGATAGGGCTCATTACTCTCTTGCAGGCTCTCCTATTCTCTCGTTTAGCAATATACTATGTAGGAACCCTGCTTTTTCTTTTGCTTAGATGCAAGTGTGCGAATTCATTGCTGAGAACCACACACTTTTAATCGCAAGTCATTTTGGAAAGGTTGCTGGTACTGTAGGCATACACTTTGAAAGAGAAATAAAAGAAAAATTTGCATTTATATAGTACTTTCACAGCCACCAGATGTCTCAAAGCGATGTATAGCCAAAAGTACTTTTGAAGTGTGGTCACTTTTCTAATGTAGGAAATGTGGCAGCCAATTTGTGCACAGCAAGCTCCCACAAACGGTAATGTGACAACGATCAGATAATCTGTTTTTCTTTGTGATGTTGACTGAGGGATAAAAACTACCTAAGGCACTGGGGATAACTCCCCTGCTCTTCTTCAACATAGCACCATGGGATCTTTTACATTCACCTGAGCAGGCAGATGGGGCCTCAGTTTCATATCTCATCCAAGAGACAGCACCTCCAACAGTGCAGCACTGCTTCAGTACTGCACGGAGTGACAGCCTTGATTTTTGTGCTCAACCCCAGAAATCAATGGAGGAAGGGTCAAATGCCTATTTTTAGTGATATCTCCACAGATGGATACTTCTTAAGTATCTGTGCCAACTTTTCAATCTGTACTGTAAGACTGCCTGCAATTTCTCTTAGTACCCCCTTCCTTCTTTGGCCATCTCTTGCATTTGATATGGAACAAAATAAGATACATTTATCCAGCACTTTTCATGAAGTTAGTATGCCCCCAGCAGTTTTGTTGATACTGGATAGGGGATAGATGCTAAACAGGACACTGGGAGAGCGCCAATTCTCTTCTTTGAATAGAGCGATGGGATCTCGTACATCCAAGTAACCTGGGGCAGGCTCCCACCTCAACTCTTCAAACATTGGTCTTTTCCAGTGCAACACTTTTGTTTTTGATTTTGTTTTTTCTTCTCTCAAGTTAATTGTAAGCCTAATTAGTTGTCATCGCTGGCCCCTAAATATTCACCCCTCCTTCAGGTCACTTGTCTCAATTCATTGCCCAGAACGACACACTCCATCTCTCCTCTTCACACAATAATTTATTGACAGCAAGAACAGTCCTAATATGTTTTCTAATGCCCCACCGCCCCCCATCTTTGACTCCCAATGTTAATGTTCTCCCAGGTTATCTCTGAATGGTTCATCTCTTCAATTATTTCAGTCTTATTAATTTTCCAATCCTCTCCTAAGTGGCCTCTCAACATCCCCTGTAAAACTGAACACACTCACAGCTCTGCTTCCCATACCCTCCCTTGCACCAGGTCTCATTCATCCACAACATTGGATCCTATGTGCCAGCATCCTGATTTTAAAATTCTCATCCTTGTTTTCAAATCCTGCCACGGCCTCACGCCATCCCTATCTCTGCAACTTCCTCCAGCCCTGAAACCCTCCAAAGTCTCTGTGCTGCTCCAATTCTGGACTCTTATGTATCCCTGATTTTTGTTGCTCCACCAGTGGCAGCCTGGCCTTCAATTGCCTAGGTCCTAAACCCTGGAATTCCACCCCTCCCCCAAACCTCTTCACTCCTCTACCTCACTCTCCTCCTTTAAGATGTTGCTTCAAATCTACCTTATTGATCCAATTTTTGGTCACCTGGTCTAACATCTCCTTATAAGGCTTGGAGTCAAATTTTGTCCAATTGTGCTCCTAGGAAAAATCTCAGGTGTTTTATTATGTTTAGATAGATGCGCATTGTCATTTTAAATCTCTTTGCCTACAAATCTCTTCTCTTTCCTATTATTTGAAGTTGTTATTTCTGATGATAATGTTGATGCCTGAATTGGTATTTTTGGCCAATGCTCCAGATCGCCTGTATTAGACTTAACTCAGATTGATCCTTTAGATTTACACACAACCCCAAAGCTGTACAAGAAGTTACAGAATTGTTACAACGCACAAGGAGGCCATTCAGCCCATTACGTCTGTGCTGGCTCTCCAAATGAGCCATGCACCCAGTGCCATTTTTTTGGCCTTTATTCTTTCATGGAATGTGGGCATTCGCTGGCAAGGCTAGCATTTGTTGCCAATCCCTAATTGCCTTTGAACTGAGTGTTTTGATAGGCCATTTAAGAGTCAATCATATTTTTGTGGGTCTGGAGTCACAGTCACATGTAGGTCAGGCCAGGTAAGGAGGGCAGATTTCCCCTAAACAACATTAAGTGAACCAGGTGAGTTTTTACAACAATTGATGATAATTTCATGATCACCATCATCGATATTAGCTTTCAATTATAGATTTTATTAATTGAATTTAAACTCCAGAAACGACCATGATAGGATATGAGCCCAGAACCCCACAGCATTAGCCTGGGTCTCTGGATTACTAGTCCAGTCACATTACTAATATACCATAATCTCACCCTAACTCTCTCTCTTTCTTCTCGTAACCCTGCACTTTCTTCCTGTATCCATTCTTACTGTAAGAAGAAACTGCAAACAGGTTAAAATGCTCAACTGTTTACACTGTTACGGTGCAGTTTTAATTACCTGCGAGGAGCAGAAAGTAAAAATAATTGTTTGTTTTTGATTCTTTTGCATGGTAAGATCTCTCATTGTTCATATACTCAGGGCTTAATACTAACTAGTTGGTTTGTTGGAAGTACCAGCAGATCTCTTGTAGCTGAGCTGGAGGTGATGCTGCTGCTGCTTGCTCATTTTTCTGTTTTTCTCTCTCACGACTGGGGACAGCAGTCAGCTGGGTGTGATATAGTAATTGCATTTATTCAGCTGCGGAAGTGGCTTCCCTGAGGCCAGCCCCTTACAGTCGCTACAATATCAAATCATTAAAAAAAAAGACAAAGGTGCAAGCTGTTTATCTGGCTTACGTTATACAAACTAAAACAGACAAACTGGGGCACGACTATAAAAATTAACATTCTGCCTTGCAGTTCCTTTCATATTTCCTTCATGGCCAGAGGTATAAAGCACAAGTTTGGAATAAAAATCTTACAATTTATGTAATTCTTTTCTAAAGCTGTCCTTCAGTAAATCATTGAATAGGCATCTTGACCCTCGTGCTCAGGATGCATGGTTTTGGAGTGAGGTCCAAAAAATATACCAGAACTTCCAATGGAGTGACAATTGAGTTGAATGCCGCTCTACTGGAAAGTTCTTACCTGAACATCCAGACGATCGTATCTAGTCCAACCTTCCGACTCAGGCCAGGTGAGATCTTTATGGTGCAGGGGATCCCCAGGGCCTCACGTTGAAGGTCTGTAAAGTCGCAGGTAAGTAAGCCACACCCCTTTTTAACGCCACTAGCTGCAGTTAACCAGATAAGTTTAAAGGCCTTTGACAAAGTAAATGTATAAGGTAAGGGGGTAGGATTGGAGGAAAGGTAGAAGGGGTGGGGGAGGGGGGGTGTCAGGGGTTGGGCCTTTTTTGGGTCAGTATGAGTCGGGCCTTGTTGGGGGTTGTTGGGTTGGGCCATGGAGGGGGTGGGTATAGGGTTGGGCCTTGTTCACAGGGGGATTTGGCTTGGATTGGGCTCGGCGGTTGGTGGGGTGGGGGCCGAGTCAGGCCTTGAGGGGGGCGGCAGTTGGGTCGGGTCAGATCAGGCCTTGGCGGGGCGGGTGGGGTGTGCAGTGGTTGGGTCAGGCCTTGGTGGAGGGTGTCGGTTCAGACTTTGGGGGGTGTTGAGTCAGGATGGGTCAGACTTTGGGGTGGTGTAGAGTTGAGTCATATCTTCGGGCTTTTCGGGTTAGGCTTTGAGGAGGGGTGTTGTTGGGTCAGGTTGAGTTGGGTCGGGTCTTTGGAGAGCATTGGTCAGATCCCACCTTAGAGTGGGGGGAGCGGTGGTGTCAGGTGGCATCCTGCCCTGGTGGTGATGGGGGTGAGACTCAGGCCTGGCCAGGGTAGTAGGTGGGAGGGGTGTGGGAAAGAGTCCCTATGCGGTGGGGGGAGTCCTGTGGGTTAGGAAATTCCAGTCAGTGGGGGTGTGGGGTATTGCCTTGGGGGTGGGGGCGAGTCCTGTTGCGGGGGGGGGGTTAGTCAGTGGGGGTTGGTGGCATTGGGGTGTTGAGTGAGTCCTACAGTGAGGTAGTACTTGGAGGACTCTGTGGGTTTTGAGGTGTGGGAGGAGTCCGTGGGGGGGAACTGTGCAGATTTGTGCAATATTTACCCGGAAGAGGTTTTAATTCTTCTCACTTTTTCTGGGTAACTACAGATGTGACACAATTGGAACCACCCGAAGTTTGCAATTTAAATCATATTTTCAGATGGCTCACAGTGCAGGGCAATTGCCCATCAGAAGTTTGCACTTTCTGGGCAATTGCTGTGCCAACCATACCTGGGAACTTCTGAGGGCTGTAGGGGGAAGGGGGGGTTCCTCAGTACATCTTTGGGATACCCCTCCCCTCACCACCCCTCCCCTCACCCCCACCTCCCCCCCCCCCCCCCCCACCCCCACCACCACCCCGGCCCCACCCCCCAACACCCCACCCCCCACCTCCAATGTGGTGTCCTGGAGCTTGGAAGTTATGGCTCATTAAATAGGATAAGAAAAAATGAAACTAATTTGTATCTGTGCTTTTTATCAAACTCTTCTATCATAGCATTAAGTTTCACTCAGCACCCAACTAAATACGTTCAAAATCAGGATTTGGGATTCTGCAAATTTGAAAAATAGTGGTATCGAACATTCAGAATTTGTCACTCATTCTGCTGCTTGTGGGCTTTCTCCAAGTTACATTAAAGGAATACAGCTGCTTTCATCAGTCAGAGTGCAGCATTTTAAAATGTGATAGCCAAATTGATAGTGATTTCGCAGCCAGCACTATGAAAGGGCTTATTGTTAGAATAGACAATATGTTAAAAAATTGTGAAAAATGTTTTGTCAGGTGCAAATAAAGAATCAAAATTTTGTAAAATATTTATCATTGAGTGTGCTACTGGAGCATTAAATTGGCTTTAATACCTAACTATCTTTAACTATAATATATAATGACTGGCCCATCAGAGCTAGAAATGTTTTTGCTGAGAAAAGAGACATGCTGTCTAAGCTTTTCATCTTGCACTCATCAGGACAGATCACAAGATTACCAACAGTAAAGGGAACAATAATTTATACTGCATGAGAAGAGAGTGCTAATCGATTGGCAAGTGGACTCTGATTGGTAGAGGCGCTGCCATCGTGAGTGCAGCAGGGTACAGTTAACTACCAAGCTTTAGTTCAAATTCAAACCAGTCAAGATGACTCTGATTGGTCAAGGCATTGCCATGGCATTGACCAATCAGAGTTGGTCTGTCTGGTTTGAATTTTAGCAAAAGCTTGGTATTTAATTGTACCCTGCTGCATTTTCTATGGCAACACCTCCACCAATCAGAATCCACTTGCCAACCAAGCAGCAATCTCTTCTTTTGTGGAAATTGTTGTTGTTTTTACTGTTGGCCTTCTTGCAATCTGCTCTGATGAGTGCAAGATGAAAAGCTTGGAAAGTATGTCTCTTTTTCCAGCAAAACTCAAGAAATGCTTTATTCATTCATTCCAGGCATATGGGTATCTCTGGAAAGGTCAGTGTTTATTGCCCATCCCCAATTGCCCTTGAGAAAGTGGTGGTGAGTTGCCTTTTAGGTGGCTGTGTGGCTTGTTAGATCATTTCAGAATCAACCAGATTGCTGTGGACTCTTACATTGGTCAGACTGTATAAGGACAACAGGTTTCCTTTCCTAAAGGATATTAGTAAACCAAATGGGTTTTTGGTGAAAATCCTGTAGTTCCCATTATTGATAGTAACTTTAATTCCAGGCTTATTAATTGACGAAACTTAATTTACTTAGCAGCTATGGTGGGATTTGAACTCCTCTCTCCTCATCATTAATTCCAGCTCTTGTGTTGTTAGTTCAGTAACTATGCTAGCACTCACAGTCCTGGGTGTTTTGGTGTGTATTTTTAATTCTGCTCCAATATTCTAGAGGGAGACCATAGCCTGTACAGTAAGACTATAAAGTAATTGGATTTCACTTCTATTGAAATACTGATGGAAGAATGATTTGTGAATACGTGGTGTTTGTAACAGCGACAGTAACATTTAAAACTATAACATAAATCACATTATTTTACTTTTGTAGAAACCTTTTTAAAAAAATATGATGGGTCGTAACTGTTAGAGGTTCAACTGGCACATAGCAGGGTTAATTAAACATACCTGTTCTGATTTTGCTGATGGCTGGCATAGACTAGATGCTGCTAAGAATGACCATGCAGATATATGCAGACTTCAGCCAGCCATAAATTCTGATGTAAGTGGAAGATCAAACCATTCAGCTGGGATATCGCCATATCAATGGCTTCCATTGTGTGTCACTGAGTCCTCTGACATTTGTTACAACATATGGCCACGTTGGTAAACATGGTTGTGTGTTCAGTGAGGATGGGGCTTTTAAAGCATTAACTGTGAATGAAAGCAGTTTAGCCCATTTATACGTTAAACAGCTTCTCTTTATAGGGAAAGGTGTTACTAGGAAAAACAGTATTGTAGTATCATTTCATTTGCAGGATGGTATATGTTATACTGGAGGTTAGTTAGTTCATTAGGCTGGATGGCCAGCATGTTGTTCGGAATAATGCCAACAGTGCAGGTTTGATTGCTGTTCGGGCTGAGGTAGACTTGGGGCCTGTCTCCTCACACTCTCCCTGAGAGTGGAGGGCAATGGCAAACCACCACTGACGATTGTTTTAGGTCGATTGAAGGAGATATTTTCTTCCATTGGTCAGATTGTATAAGCCCATGGCCTCTACCATCTCGAAGGAGAAGGGCAGCAGATCCATGGGAACAGCATCACCTGCAAGTTCCTCTCCAAGCCACTTACCATCCTGATTTGGAACTATAACGCTGTACCTTTGCTGTCGCTGGGTCAAAATCCTGGAACTCCCTTCCTAACAGCACTGTGGATGTATCCACACCAGATGGACTGCAGCGATTCAGGGAGGCAGCTCACCACCACTTTTAAAGGGCAATTAGAGATGGGCAATAAATGCTGGCCTGTCCAGCAACATCCATATACCATGAATGAATAATAAAAAAAGATTTAAAGAAGAGCAAAGAGTTCTGGCCAACTTTTGTCCCAAATCAACAACAACAGCTTGGATTTAGGGGTGAGAGACTGGAGAGGCAGAAAGGTTTAGAGAGGGAATTCCAGAGCTTAGGGCCGAAGCAGCTGAAGGGACAGCCACCAGTGGTGGAGCAATGAAAACCAGGGACGCACAGGAGCCCGGAATTGGAAGAGCACACAGGAAACAGAGTCATAGAGCTGGGGAAAGTTACAGAGATCGGGAGGGGCAAGAGTATGGAGGGATTTGAAAACTAGGCTGAGGATTTTGAAATTGCGGTGTTGCCAGACCAGGAGCCAATATCGCTCAGTGAGCTCAGGATGATGAAGTGTGAGTTCCCATACACCAAATAACTAACATCACCTGTACCAACATTACACAACCATCTTTCTTCCACCAGCCCATTTGCCTGACATTCCGCCAAAGATTCTGTGCCCTCTCCCTACCCTGCCACCCTGCCCCAAGTCCCCCACCCCCTACCTCCCCCCAACTCCCAACAATAACCCGGCCCTTGATCAGACCACATCACAAGTAACTTCAGAGTATTGTTGTACCAGGAGCTGAGCTACAAGCCGTATCTGACATCTAGTGCCCTAGTTGATTTCCATCTTACGACACTGGCCACCTCTACTTTGGCCTCACCCCCACTGATGCTGAAACCCTTTTGTTTCAACAAGACTTAAATCTAATGCTTCATTGAAATGAATTACACCAGTGAGACACCTTTTATAACACATTTCCCCTGCTGGCGATTGGGAGATGCGTGTTCTGATGAAGAGTCACATGGACTCGAACCGTTAACTGTATCCCTCTCCGCAGATGCTGTCAGACCTGCTGAGTTTTTCCAGGTATTTTTGTTTTTATTCCTGGGTCCTTCTCACTTGAATTCTGGGTGGGGCAGATATCACCATGAAACTAATGTAAACACTGAACTGTCTGGAAATTCCTGTGCAGAGTTTAAAAAGTCAGTTCAGTCTGCAATCCTCAGCAGTAGGCTGGGGTGAAAGAGGCAGGTAAGGAGCAGTGTTGGGCTCTTTCACTACACTCTCAAATAACTTCATTAACAATTTTTATAATTATTTTCATACAGTTTGAATGTCCAGTCAAGCACCATCTGTGCCCACGGGGAAAGAGGACAGAACCCGGACCAGGAGAAAAACACAAAACCTCATTGACAGAGAGTGCCAAGATATTATGGAGAATTCTGCAAGTAAAGCAGACGTCCTAGACTCCTGCATATTGAGGCTGGCAGAACTAAAACCCATGATGCATGGAGAGAGATGGGAGTGGCAGAGTACCAACTCCCTCACCCTGAGAACTACAGATTATTAGGGGCGCATTGAGCGCTCTCTCCATCTTTGTCACCAGCATATTCTTTAACCTCTTAAAGCAGAACCAATCCTTCACTCTGTATTCTGGTTAAGGGTAGCTCCGATTCTGTACGCAGCTCTCTTTACAAAGTAGCTAGCACGCAGTTTAAAATATTGGGTTAATCAATATGGTAATGAGTTGGTGATGTGTGTCATGATCTTTCAGTGACATCAGCAGTCATAAAAGACTAAGAAGAAAGTTGGATTGGCTGTACAAGAGAGAGATGTACTTACCACAAAGCTTAGAATAGAATCAATGGCCAAGGGTATGGAGAAAAAGCAGGAGAATGGCACTGAGTCATGATGCTTATTTGGAGAGCTGGTGCAGACATGATGGGCCGAACGGCTTCCTTCTGCACTGTGACAGTTCTGTGATTCTGTACTTGAGTGTAAATAAAGGAGCTTTTGAAGAAACCTACTGAAGTTAGATCTAAGACACTCATTAGTTGTGGGAAAGTTTCCCAGTCCAGAATAGGACACAAGTTACCTGAAGAGAGATCCAGATACTACTCAAAGTGGAAATCAAACCACAAATTATGCAGACCCCATAACCCACTCTCCACCTTAACAGCCTTACCTCTCTCCCTTCACCTTTCCCAATCTACTTGGCATTCACTCCTCAGCTGCTAGCCTTACCATCATATACCTGTCTTCTGGCAGGGCAAATTGGCAAAGAATGCCCACCAGGGGCAGACCATCAGAGAGGGCACCCCACCTTTAAACCCATTAACTCTTTGAGGACAAGGCCATAAAGCTACAGGGTATTTACGCAACTCTAGCCATCAGAGGTGATGAGGTTGCCGGGTTAGTGACTGAGCATTGACATTGTCACCATGGCATCCCTGTGAAGCACCACACAATCTCAAGCTTCCATCCCCTCCTCTGTTTCCTTTATCCCTGGGGGCCGGTGCTGACCCATTCTCAACTTTTCCACCCCTTTTCTGTGAACTCATCACAACTTTGGGGCATTCAGGAGGAGGAAGATGATGATGGGAGAAGGAGGAATTGGGGACATATTTCTCCCTCATTTTGACAATGACGATGAGGGAGTAGAGGATGATAGTTGGAGCAGCTTCAACTTAGAGTCACCAGATCCTTCACGGCCTGCCTCTCACTCACCAACTCACTCCTTGGGGAAATTGCTGTCTCAATCCCAGGAGCCAGCTCAGATTCTTTCACCTTGGGAAAATGAGATATTATTGGTGCTGAGGATATGAGACCAGGTAACTCACAGAGACACAAAGGAACCAGATGCATAGGCTGTGGGTGAGGACTTGTCATATCCCCTGTGGATTTGGAGGAGAAAGTTGTCAATGACTTTGGAGTTAGGAACACAGAGCTTAAGGGCACTCACCTGAAAAAGAGGATATTTGAAGAACAGCAAACACATGTGAAGGCTCTGCAGTCAATCTTCAAGGGCATGTGGCAACTAACTACTGTAGTTCTGGGGTCTACAACATGGGAGCTTCTTCTGCCTCACAGATAGTTTCGCTGTGTTCTCCATAAATCTCTTGCCAAGATGCAGCTATGAACCAATGGATACCCCCACTCCATGGAAGGATGCCAGAATGAATAAGACCATAAGATAGGAGCAGAAGTCAGCCATTCGGCCCATCGAGTCTGCTCCGCTAATCAATGAGATCATGGCTGATCTGATAACCCTCAACTCCACTTTCCTGCCTTTTCCCCATAACCTTGATTCCCTTACTGATTAAAAATCTGTCTATCTCTGCCTTGAATATACTTAACCACCCAGCCTCTACAACCCTCTGCGGTAAAGAATTCCATGGATTCACTACCCTCTAGAGAAGAAATTCCTCCTCATCTGTTTTAAATGAGCAGCCCTTTACTCTGAGATTATGTCCTCTAGTCCTAGACTCTCTCACAAGGGGAAACAGCCTCTCAGCATCTACCCTGTCAAGCCCCCTAAGAATCTTATATGTTTCAATAAGGTTGCTTCTAAACTCCAATGAGTACAGGCCCAACCTACTCAACTTCTCCTCATCTTTCATGAAGATGTGGGTGTCACTGGAAAAGCCAGCATTTGTTACCCATTGCCCCTGAACTGAGTGGCTTGCTCAGCCATTTAAGAGGCAGGTAAGAATCAACCACATTGTTGTGGGTCTGGAGTCACATGTAGGTCAGACCAGGTAAGGATGGCAGATTTCCTTCCCTAAAGGATATTGGTGAACCAGATGGGGCCTTATGACAATCAATGATTGTCTCCATTACTGAGGCTAACCTTATATTCCAGATTTGTTAATCAAATTTAAATTCCACCAGCTGTCCAGGTAGGATTTGAGCCAAGCCCCCAGAGCATTAATCTTTGGATTACTAGCCCAGTGATGTTACCACTACACCACTGCCACCTTCCCCTCCTGAACACTGGAATATTAGCAGCTCCTTCAGTAGAGACACCATTTCTCAATCCTGTTGAATTCCTGTTGCACTGACACTGGATGGAGTTCAGCATCACTAACATTTGAGTAATCCTGCAGCTCGCGTTACGCAGAGATTTGTAATGATGCCGACCTGTTCTTGCAACACCCCTGGCTTTAAACACCACGTGAAGTATGTGCTGTGTATGGTTAACATGTTCTGGTACTTCACTGAGTGTGGGGAACCAAGAGAGAAATTTTAATGTATTACACAAATTAATTATTTCCTTAGGGGGAAATCTTTAACCTGAACACAAAAAGAAATATTTTCCTAACGCTCAAATCTGCGAGAGCAACAACCGAACCAATCAAATTAGGTTTGGTTCAAAGATATCAATCAGCATTTCACCTTGCGACATCAATAAAAGATAACCAGTACTTGATCCCTCAACACATGCACTTGATCTGCTTCTCAGAAAGTCTCATCTGCTGGTCTGATTATTGTCTATTGTCTGATGCTGTGTAATTAGTGGGTGGGAGTGAGCTTCCTGCCTGGTGACTGTGGTTTGGAGGGAACAGAAGAATGATCTCACATCAGAAATATGATTTTCTTTGTCAGAGCCATTATATAGGGCATGGGGAGATAGTAAACTCTCATTGACTGATGTCCTATTGAAGCAAAGTGATACTTGTGAAAATGTTCCCCAAAAGAAAAATATCCACTTTCTCTGCGCCAAACCCAGTCAATGGGCCAATTAAATCACTTCAAACATGATGCAAATTGGGTTTGTTTTGAAGCATTTGTTCTGATATTTATTATATATTCATTGGACTGATTGGGTGGGGAGTGGAGTGGGGGGATGGGGCTGGGTGGGCTGGTGTCTGATTTCTGCTTAAATCAGGCATGAAGTTGGCCAACTAATTGTCCCAACAATTATCCGGTTTGGATCAAATCGGCAGGAACTAAAGCTGCCAGTCATCCTGAGAGCTGGCAAATCCAATGGCTCAATGTCAGTCATGAATGCAGGTGTGTTATAAGGAAGAACACTGTAGGTGGTGTACTGTTTGGGGGGGGGGGTGGGGTGGAATGTGGAGGGCGAATGTGGGCGGAGGACTGTGTGGTCTGTGCTGTGGGAGTGCACTGTTGAGAGTGCACTGTGGAGGTTGCACCGTGCGGGGAATACTGTGGAGCGATGCATTTTGGAGGGTGAACTGTTGAGCATGTAGTTTTGGATGTGCACAGGGGCTGGTGCAATGTGGGGGTGCACTGAGGGATATGCTGTCTCGGAGGTGCACTGTGTGGCATGCACTGTGGCGGGTGTACTGCAGAGATTGCAATGTGGAGTATACACTGTGGGGTCGCATTCTGGGGAGAGTACTGCGGGGTTGCACTGTTGGAGTTCAACTGTGGAGGGCGCAGTGCAGAGGTGCATTTTGGGGGTGCAATATGCAGGGTACACTGTGGATGTGCACCGTGGAGAATGCACCATGGTGGATATACTGTGGAGGGTCCACTATATGGTGTGTACTGTGGAGAGTGCACTGTGGAGGGGTCACTGTGGAGGGTGCACTGTGGAGAGTGCACTATGGTGGGTGCACTGTGGAGGGTCCACTATATGGGTGCACTGTGGAGGGTGCACTGTTGGGTGTGCACTATGGAGAGAGCACTGTGGGAGATGCACTGTGTCAGGTGCACTGTGGAGGAAGCCCTGTTGGGGGTGCCCTGGGGAGGATGCAGTGTTGAGGGTGCACTGTAGGGCATGCACTGTGCAGGGTGCATTCTGGATTGTGCACTGTGTCATAACTGTGGGAGTTGTACTGTGTGACGGCACACTCTGGGGAGCACTCTGGGGGATACACTGTGGTGTGTGCACTATAGAGTGTAGATTGTGGAGGGTGCACTCTGGGTTGTGCACTGTGTCGTGTGCACTGTGGAAGCTGCACTGTAGGGTAGGGCGTGCACTGTTTGACGTGCATCATGGAGAGTGCACTGTGCATTGTGCACTGTGGAGGGTATACTGTGGAGCCCGGCACTGTGGTAAGTGTATAGTGCAGGGTGCACTGTGGGGAGTGCACTGTTGGAGGTGCGCACTGTAGAGGTTGCACAGATGGGTGTACACTGTGGTGTGCATCTTGCTGGAGTTGTACTGTCGGGGTGCACGGGAGGGTGTGCACTGATGACATTGTACTGTGGAGGGTGCGCTGAGGAGGTTGCACTGTGGAGACTGCACTCTGGGGGGGGTACACTGTGGAAGCTGCACTGTAGGGTGTGTACTGTGGAGGGCACAGTGTGGGAGTTGCACTCTTGAGAGAGAATTTTCCCCCCTTTTGGGGGGGTGTGGGGAGTTTGTGTGGGGGTAGGCGCGGGCCCGATAGGCACCCCCGATCAGGTCCATGCAGCCATTTTACGTGGGCGGGCCAATTAAGGCCCACTCAGCGTGACGTGCACACAGAAGCGCTGAGTGCTCCGTGTGCAGGCGGGTGTGGGGGGGTATTCCCTGAGTCGGGGTCTGCACTATTTCGTGCATGCATGTGAAACAGTGCAGAAATCTTCCTGGGGCACAGAGCTGGGGCATGTCAATGAACTTTAATGAAAACGTTTATTTAATTAATAAACCCTTTATGAGACCTCATCCCGCCCGTGGATGAGGTTCCATGAAAAATGCGAAGGCCGCCTGGGCTCTTCGCCTGCCTGACAACCTTAAAGTTGGACAGGTAGCTTTCTCAATTGGCTTAATTAGTTAATTAATGGCCTTAACAGGCCTTTGACAGTCCGGTGGATGCACAGCCGAGTTGGCTGCATACCCGCTGAACAGAAAATCTAAATGATGTGTGGTGATGTCGGGACGCACACCCGCATCACCCTGCGTCATTTTATGCCTTGGCGAGTGGGGCCCGCCCCCTCTCGCCGAGCTGAAACTTCTCCTCTTGTGGTGCTCAGTGGGGCGTACACTATGGAGGGTGCCCTGTTGGGGGTGCAATGTAGAGGGTGCAGTGTTGAGGGTGCACTGTGTGGCATGCACTGTTGGGTATGCAGTGTGGTGGGTAACTGAGGGAGTTGCACTGTATGAGGGCACACTCTGGGGGATGCACTGTGGAGGATGCACTATGGAGGGTGCGCTGTGGAGATTGCAGTGTTGAGGGTGCACATTGGGGCCTGCGCTGTGGTGGGCAGCTGGGAGTTGCACTGTGTGAGGGCACACTCTGGGTGATGCACTGTGGAGGCTGCACTGTAGGGCGTGCACTGTGTGTCGTGCACTATGTGGCATGCATTGTGTATTTTGCACTTTGGAGAGTGTACTGTGGGCGTACACTGTGGAGCATGGCACTGTGGTGAATGTACTGTGCAGAGCACACTGTGGGGAGTGCACTGTTGGAGGATGCTTTGTGGAGGGTACACTGAGGAGGTTGCACTGTGGAGAGCACACTCTGGGTGGTACGCTGTGGAGGCTGCACTATTGCATGTGCATTGTGGAGGGAACACTGAGACAGTTGCCCTTTTGGGGTGCACCTTGTGGGGTGCACTGTTAAGGGTATACTGTGGGTGCACACTGTGGAGGGTGCACTTTTTTATGTGCACTGTGGAGGTTGCACTGTGGAAGTTGCACTATGAGGGTGCACTGTGGGGTGTGCACTATGGAGGGTGCAGTGTGGAGGGTGCCCTGTTGGAGTGCACTGTGGAGGGTGCAGTGTGGAGGGTGCCCTGTCGGAGTGCACTGTGGAGGGTGCAGTGTGGAGGGTGCCCTGTCGGAGTGCACTGTGGAGGGTGCAGTGTGGAGGGTGCCCTGTCGGAGTGCACTGTGGAGAGTGCAGTGTGGAGGGTGCAGTGTAGAGGGTGTAGTGTGGGGCATGCACTGTTTTGTGTGCTCTGTGGCGTGTAACTGTGGGAGTTGCACTGTGGAGGTTGCACTCTGGGGCTGCACTCTGGGCTGATGAGTGTGATGGAGGAAGGCTCCACGTGTGTGGGAGAGTGCTTGTACGAGGCTCCGAAAGGCCCTGCCACACACACACTTCTCCCTCCAGAATCACCCGTGGGCTGGCTGCGTGCAGCTGAACTGCTATTTGGGGGTTGGGGGTGTGAATGCAGTGGGAGGACTCGCAAAGTCTGTAAATGAAACTGAAAGACATCATTACACAATATTCAGTGACAGTGAATATATTTTCAGATTATAAAGTGACGTGTTCACCCGTGCAATCACTTGTGATCAGAAATTCTTAACTTTTCTAGGCCTACCACTTCTAGGTGCTGCCCTGACATCTGCAGCAGGGGTGGAGTCAGCCTGTGCAATGGTTCACCATAGGTCCTCTGGAGAGCCAAGGCCTTGGGGGCTCTGGCTTGCTTCACTTGGGCCAGTTGCCCCCTCTGTGGTGACAGAGGATGAGCTGAGGGGGTCACAGGCAAAGGGGACTTGGAGGGAGAGGACAGACTCAGAGATTCCTGAGCGGATGACCCAGGGGTGTCCAGTTGCTGCTACTCCTCCCTTCGAGTGCCCAAGGGCCCCAGCCTGACTGCTCGAGGGGAAGGAGCACCTGGGGTGATGTCGAGGTAAACCCGTTTCCCTCTCGCATCACCACTGCAGGAACTCACCCATGGTTACCGTGATGGAGTGCTGGTCTGCACGCATCTCTGCTTTCTGCTGGACCAGGGTATCCATGGAGTCCACCATCTCTCCCATGGAGACCTCTATAGACTCAAATGTGGGCACTACTTCATCAGAGAGCAGGTGGACGCACTCTTCTGACTCACATGCCACTCTGTTGAGGGCTTCCAACAGCTCTATGTGCTGTCCCCACACCTTCTGCTGACTCTCCACAATGAGCTGGAAGGCCGAATGCAGAGGCTCATCATCTGACTCAGGCCTCACAGATGCCTCTTCCCCAGCAGTACCATGAATGCCGGGGAAACTCTCCTCCTGCTGCAGCACTTGCCTTTGCAGTGACCACCAGACTTGAACCAGAACCTGTTCTAGATCTAGCCCCCGCCGATGTGTGTCTCTGCACTGGTGGTGGGTGTGGGTAAGCGCTGTGACGGGTCTTCCAGGCTGCTTATTTCCAGCTCTTCACTGGAGGAGGTGTCCTCTTGGCTGGAGGTGAGGACGTGGATGGAGCTGAGGGACTGGCTGACTGAGGGTGTCAGACACTTGGCAGAGCTCCCTGTGAACCAAAGTAGAGATAATTAGTGCATGGCAGCAGAGTGAAAAACAGGAGAGAGAGCATTCACATTTACATGGAGAGATGGATAATGTGGTGCAGGATCCTTACGTGGGTGCTTGGCACTGACATTACTGTCACCGCAGGCACGGTCCACATCCTCACCAGTCAGCGTGGTGGCTCACTCCTCAAAGTGAGTGAGGGGTCTAATGTGGGCCACTCCACCCCTGGTCTGGGACCTCTCCCTGCTGATGTGAGCCAGCTTCTCCTGCATGAAAACAGATGGAGTGTGGGAGAGCAGGACACATGGCACTGTGTGGGATGTTTGTGTGGTGAGATGAGCCATGGACAGGATGAGAACGTGAGCTCCAGAGGAATGAGCCTGATGGAGATGTGAGGGTGTGTGTGAGAGTTAGTGGTGTTGCCCTTGAGGTGTGAGATCTCTATGGATGTGTGATTGGTTTGTGAGTGTGTGAGTTGAGAGTGATGAGGAGAGTGACTTACCCTGGCGGAACAGATGAGACCATTCACCCTCTTTCAGCACTGGTTTGCTGTCGTCTTTTGCAGGGCATTGGTGCTGACCACCACTGCAACCACCTGCCATGCTGGATTGGTGACCTTGCTTTCTGGCCTTCATCTCGAGCGGGCATAGAGAACATCCTGGCAGGCCTCCACTCCGTCTAGCAGGCACTCGAGGGAGTGGTCACTAAACCTGGAGGCAGCACGTTTCCTCACTTTGGCAATCATCAGTTCACAGTAGCTTCCTATCCCTTGAAGAATGCTCGCTCTTTGCAGGGACGGCCTTTAGATAAGGTGCTGGGTGTACTGAACGCCTGAGATGACAGCGGGGCAGGTGAATGAGAAGATGCCCTGCAGGGATTTGGCATGTTTCCCAGGAATGCATGATTAATGAGGCAGGATTGAGATGAACAAAAACAAAAATACCTGGAAAAACTCAGCAGGCGGTCTGTCGCAGATGCTATCAGACCTGCTGAGCTTTTCCAGGTATTTTTGTTTTTGTTTTCGATTTCCAGCATCCGCAGTATTTTGCTTTTATCTCAGGTTTGGGATGATACAGCTTGAACGTTGCAGCCGGCGGGTCAAATATCCTTTTTCCCACCCTCTACCGCACTCAGTGCAAATCTGGGACGATTCCACCCAACGAATTAGCACAGACAATGTGAGGAAATTGTAACTGAACATCATGAAGATGATCATATTTCACTCCTCTGATGGTCAGGGATGCTGAGAATCCACTGATCTTCAGCATTACCGCCTCTATAGTTACTAACTGGGAATTCTGTGGAGGCTCATCTCGGGACCGCTCCCTTTCCCTCTTCATTGTGTTTTGTCCTATCTTCTGGAACAAGGGAAAGAACAGACCCATGAGTGACTGTGTTCACCTGATGCATTCAGTGCCTTTGTGAGGCTGATTAGCAGGGACAGCAAGGAATTGCAAAGGATGAGGGTGAGTGGAAGCGGTGGGTGAGTGACAGCGGTAGGTGAGTGACAGCGGTGGGTGAGTGACAGCGGTAGGTGAGTGACAGCGGTGGGTGAGTGACAGCGGTGGGTGAGTGACAGCGGTAGGTGAGTGACAGCGGTGGGTGAGTGACAGCGGTAGGTGAGTGACAGCGGTGGGTGAGTGACAGCGGTGGGTGAATGACAGCGGTAGGTGAGTGACAGCGGTGGGTGAGTGACAGCGGTAGGTGAGTGACAGCGGTGGGTGAGTGACAGCAGTGGGTGAGTGACAGCGGTAGGTGAGTGACAGCGGTGGGTGAGTGACAGTGGTAGGTGAATGACAGCGGTGGGTGAGTGACAGCGGTGGGTGAGTGACAGCGGTGAGTGAGTGGCAGCGGTAGGTGAATAGCAGTGGTGAGTGAGTGGAAGCGGTAGGTGAGTGACAGCGGTGGGTGAGTGGAAGCGGTAGGTGAGTGACAGCGGTGGGTGAGTGACAGCGGTAGGTGAGTGACAGTGGTGGGTGAGTGACAGCGGTGGGTGAGTGGAAGTGGTGGGTGAGTGGAAGCGGTGGGTGAATGGCAGATGTAGACGGATAGATGGGGATGCGCGAAAATGCATAGAAAGTGAAGGATGAATGCGCTAAGAAAGTTCGTAGGTTTAATGTGGTAAAATAAGTTTGACAAGACAGAATGAGGGGTGGGGTGAATGTGCAACTGTACTTACCTTTCCTGACCTAGTTAAGTCATTAAACTGCTTCCTGCAGTGAATCCAGGAGTGTGGTACAATGCTGCTGGCCTCCTGAGTGATGAAACCATACCCCCTTTGTCTTCCTCCCATTGCTGGGAAAATGTATTTTTCTCCAGGTCCTTACACCCCAGCAGTACAAAAGGGAGTCACCATTGAAGGGAGGCACAGCCTTTGACTGCACTGAATACATTGTCAAAGTTGCTCCTCTCTCCTGCCCAACTCCAAACTGCTCCAATATCCATCTTTAAGTTGGCCCTTTAAACATTGGAGATGAGATTATTTCTTGTGGGTCTTCACTTCTCCCCCATGCTCCTGCCTCCCCCAACTACACATAGTCAGCACCAAACATAGGAACAAAGGAGCCAATTGAGCCAGCTCTACCATTCATCCATTTCAATTCCTTTCCCCTACACTATCCCCCTATCCCTTTATGTCATTGGTATTTAGAAATCTGTCAGTCTCTGCTTTAAATGTACTCAATGAGCTGAGCTCTTTGGGATAGAGAATTCCAAAGATTCACCACCCTCTGAGTAAAAAAAAAAGTTCTCTTAATCTCTGTCCTAATTGGTTTCCCCCCCTTTATTTTGAAATTGTGTGCCCTGGTTCTAGACTCCCCAACCAGGGGAAACGTCTTACCTGCATCGATCTTGTCCATCCCTATAAGTATTTTGTAGGTTTCAATGAGATCAACTCCCATTCTTTGAAACTCTAGAGTTCCCCCAATCTCTCTTCATATGACAGTCCCGCCATCCCCGAAACAAGTCTGGTGAACCTTTGT
The DNA here is from genome assembly GCF_017639515.1 of Carcharodon carcharias. Classification (NCBI taxonomy): domain Eukaryota; kingdom Metazoa; phylum Chordata; class Chondrichthyes; order Lamniformes; family Lamnidae; genus Carcharodon; species Carcharodon carcharias. The sequence goes on along the minus strand of NC_054492.1, from coordinate 9,928,332 downwards.
TGCACTCCTTCCATAGCAACAATATCCTCCCTAAGGTAAGGGGACCAAAACTGCACACAGCACTCCAGGTATGGTCTAACCAAGGTTCTATACAATTGAAGCAAGGATTCACTACTCCTGTACTCAAGTCCTCTTGAGATACATAGAAACATAGAAAATAGAAGCAGCAGTAGGCCAGTCAGCCCTTCAAACCTGCTCCACCATTCATTATGATCATGGCTGATCATCCAACTCCATAGTCTGCTCCCGCTTTCTCCCCATATCCTTTGATCCCTTTCACCCCAAGAGCTATATCTAACTCCTTCTTGAAAACATATAATGTTTTGGCCTCAACTACTTCCTGTAGCAGCGAATTCCACAGGCTCACCACTCTCTGGGTGAAGAAATTTCTCCTCATCTCAATCATAAATGGTCTACCCCATATCCTCAGACTGTGACCCCTGGTTCTGGACTCCCCCACCATCAGGAACATCCTTCCTGCATCTACCCTGCCTAGTCCTGTTAGAATTTTATAGGTTTCTATGAGACCCCCCTCACTCTTCTGAACTCCAGCGAATATAATCCTAATCGACTCAATCTCTCCTCATATGTTAGTCCCGCCATCCCAGGAATCAGTCTGGTAAACCTTCGCTGCACTCCCTCCATAGCAAGAACATCCTTCCTCAGATAAGGAGACCAAAACTACACAGGTGTGAAGTTGAACCTTCCTGCTTCCAACTCATCTCCGAGTTAATATTGGGTAGAATGTACTTGAGGGATGTTTTATGTCCATCTGAGGGAGCCGTGTGTTAGCACCTCATTTGAAAGATGGAACCTCCCTCGGTCCTGCACTGAAGTGTCAGCTGAGATTTTGTGATCAAATCTCAGGGGAGGGGTGGCCTGAAAAAGGGATTAATTGTTCATTGACTAATATCAGGTCAGCAGCTAAAGAGTTGCTGTTGTCTGTGCAAGCAGGGAACACTGGCGCTGAAGATTATTTGGCTCAATATTGGACACAGATGGGGAGAAATTCAACCTGTTTCACTCCTTGTTTTGGGCACAAATTGAAGGTTAAGGTGACCAACGTTGGGTCTCAATCTCGTGCACTGGCACTTGCACCAGTTTGTAATTTGAATTCAGGCAACTTAAAGGTGTGTTTGAAACATGTATGGGAAGCCCTGCGTAGGTAAATCAGACTCCTAACTCTGGTTGAAGGAACCAGATAGAAATTGGTGCACAAATGGGTGGAGCCTATGCCATATACCCTCCACCCTGTTGTACTGGAACTTCAGTGGCTTAAGCAGCCGTTGGAGGCCACTGAAAAAAACAAACATTTTTAGAAGTTGCATTTCAATGCAGCCAGAAGGAGTGGGAAGGCTCCACCTGACTCCAGTGTTGGATCAGGCTCACTCTTTACTCTCTCTCCACTTCAACAGTACAACAGAATGTGTAATAGCAAATTCGCAGCCCGTGTAACACTCCATTCCAATTTCGCTTCCCTTCACTTCAAATGTTTTCACTTGGCTAATCCTGCCTTTCTCATTTAATGTAATACTTTCAAATTAAATTTGTACATCAAACTATTCTCCCTCTACTTATTTTTAATGTTCACTTGAACTGATTTGATTTGTCTGGGGACCCATACTTATTCAAGAAACGACTGGAAAGTATTCACTTCACTTTGGGGTTTAAAATGTTAATTGTGTATTTGTTTGAATATTGCTGATATTAGTTGTGAAATACTTGGGGCCACAGATTTTCGCAGAGTTGGGCCCACTCAGGTATCCTTTAAAAATGGTGGGCAGGACCCAACTCAGGCATTCCTGCCTCCATTCCCATTTCCAGGAAGGTTTGCTGATGCATGGCCACCCTTCTGCCCTTGCCAGTTCCATTGTAGGGGTGGGCAGTTTAAACCTCTCTGCAATTTTAGTGGAGTCAGTTCCCTACAGTAAGTAGACATGGTTTGTGATCTCTCACAGGAGATGTGAACCATGGGTGAACCTCATTCCCAAGTGGAGAACAAAAAAAAACAGCCACCTGATCCTGGAATTCTTCCATTGACAGGCTTTGAAACACACAAAAAGCTGTTCTTTCAGTTTCAATAGTTAGATAATGTATTGTAAGTTAGATGTGTTTTTATGGTAGTGATTGATTATCTCTGTTCTTCAAAGCTAAGTTGACCATCACATCAATCAGCATGGTTTAAGTATTGAGATATATTAGAGTGCTTTTCCCATTTGGAAGTGCTCTTATGTATTAAAAAATGAAGAAACAATCCTTGGGATCTCTAGTGTAATAATTTGAAGTGATTAAATGCCTACAGTTCTTTTAAAATGAAAAATAAACTCTCAACAACTGTCACTTAGAGAAAAAAGCCCCCTAATGCTGCAGGACAGCTTTGGTTGACAGGACATCTGGTGTGGCTGAGAAAAATAAAACAATCTGTTTTTTCAGTTCCAATAGCCTCCTATGTTTATATTTCCAAGGTTTGTTGTTATAGCTGAACCCATTATGAATGTTTAGCTGAGTATCAAAATGTTCAGAATCACATATCTCAGCAGGGATTGTGTTCACATTTTGACTGACAGTTTTAAGGGGTTATTAAAGGTTTATCTGTCTTTCATGTGACTAGTGAAATAGATGTTTATTTTTACAACAGATTGGCTACTTGCGGCGATTTAATTTCTTTGAATTGATTTTATGAATAAAAGATTTTTCTTCAGTATTAAATGCATTTGAGTTACAGCTCTATTAGATTGTTAGAATTTTATTTTTTCATCACCTTCCCATAGAGGATGCTGGGTGAGTGGCTATGGAGGATACTGTGGGTTGTGGGGGAGGCATGGTGGGAGGGGGGCATATGGGACTTGGTGGTGGCTATGAGCTGGCATGTAGATGCCATGGGAATATGAGGGAGCAAGAGAGGGAATGGAGGAATTCAGGGGTGTGGGGGTATTAAAGGGGCATAGGGAATGTCAGGAGTATGAGCGTGCATGGAGGGTGCATGTGGAGGGGGTGGGGGTGGGGGGTGGACAGTGTTTGAGGGTTTGAAGGCCTGACAGTCATTGTTAAGACTGGGCCAATGTCCCAGTAAATGGAAGAGCGTGTTCCAACTTGCTGGCCTCACCATCTGCCTGCCTCCACTTACCTCAGACCTGCCTTTGCAGAAGGTGGGCCTGACTCCATCCCACCCACACCTCCCCAGCACAGATGGGGGCATTCATAAGGGTGACTGGTCCACTTGGGAAGTTTCCCACCTTGACATTCCACCTGCTCCATGAAACTCCGGCCTGTTTATTGGTGGACCTTTGAGCTTTGTGCAAAATGGACAATCTCGGCATGGTAAATTGGCTATGGTGTATAAGGTGTGGTCATTCTGATGTTACCCATTTTACACCCTACTAAAGTTAAAAGTGACAGCAAATATGATTGATGATTATTTGACCAATGTCTTCCGTACGCAAGTCCTCTCTTTGCTATGAACTAAACCTGAAGTTATGCTGGCAGTATATGAGATAGAATGTCACAGGGTGAATAATGAACACTTATCCTGTTGGAATGTATTGAGAAAATAGCTTGGCCTGTTTACTGTGTCCTTCAAATGTGTTGGAATTTGTAGAAAATATTATGCTGACAAATCACATCACTTGGGTTAACCTTCTAATTCAAATGTTTCTATGGAGAAAAAAATTATAAAGGTATAAAAAAAGAGAGCAGCAGAGGAAAAAATTCCCCTTCAGTTTTGTCCTTGTCTGGTGCAGTTACAGTGAGAACTTGGTAACATAGAATTTCAGCTCTAACATATCTAATATTTACCTTTACACCATCTGTTCCAAAGCAAAAGGTACCAGAATCTTGAAAGTTCCCTTGAGCCATTTCTGTACATATATCCACATTGAAAACCTTTAATTGAACTCCATCGAGTCCCCCTTGGCCCCACCTTGCTGAGCCAAACAAGAAGTGGAGGGATACACAGCACCAGCCTAATTATGTGCCTCTTCTTTGAAGTCCATGATGCCACAATGGAAGTTAAAAGGCATTCTATACAAGTGATCAAAGCTCTCCCACTTTGAAATACTCCTTGGAGTGACAAAGCAAAATGAATTGCAGATGTGAATGCCTTCAACAAATGCAGTCTGGCCAAACAGGATTTGACTTAATGAGAATATATCCTCCTGGGAGGGCGGCCAGTACAGATAATGACTCACCCTCTTTCTTGCAGTAGCAAGCGCAGATACATTGCTGGAAGAAACAAGTAAGCCATTTCTCCTGACGGGGAACTATTTACATGTAATCAATACAAAGAGCACAGGCATCTTCCTTTGATGTTAGAACCTACATTGCTCTCATGATTTGTGTATTTTGCACCTCCTCCTTCATAACCAAGCTAGGCAGCTATAGATTTATTTAAAAATAAAATATCAAAACCTTTCATCAATTAAAACATAATGGTTTCCAATCGTGACTTCTTGTGATTCAGTTGCCTGAATGGGCAGCCGACACAAATGGTCCATCCTGGGTACCAGGAATAGCCCTTCCTGCTCTGCCTTTGGGAATCTGCATACTTTTAGGTTTTCTTCAGTCACATGTCTGGAGGCAGCTGTAGGGAAAAGGATTGGTGGCCATTTGAGAGCCACTCACCTGTTCCTGTGCTTCTAGCCACATGCCTATGCTGGTTGTTCTGTCCTCAAGCAGGTTATTACTCTGTTTGTGCATGGAGTGTTGCACTACCACCAAATGTCTGAATGCCACATTCGTACTTTACTGGAACCTGTCTCTAATCTCATGGAAACAACATAAATTGGTGAAGTTAAGGCACCAGAGTGTGTGCTTCAAAGCCTAAGCAACGTTAATAGTAGTCTGAACTGATGCTCCACACTATGTGCCTATGGTCTCCTCTATAGTTGCCAGCAATATCAGCTGTATGATGTCACCCTGCCAAGCACCAATGTTTTGAATTCTGCTGTGCAAAGAGGGAAAGGGTATGCATACCTATTTGGGTGCCTGCAATATCACCTGTTTCATAGCTAGCTCTGTGAAATTGGAAACTTGAGGCTACTAAGTATGGTGGTATTGAGCCTTCTACTAGTACCCAATGTCAATACAGATATGGCACTTATTGCTTCTGGCCTTATAAACACTTCATGTGCTAATAATGCTGACTTTTGTGGTGAGACTCAATTTGCGGGGAATTTCCCTGCAATTCTACATCATCTGTAGCAAAGAGAAATAGGCAGTTTACAAGTTCACAAGGCAGGCCATTTAGCCAATCTTAATTGATCCATTCAGTGACCTAACACTCCCCTATTACAGCATCCAATTAAGCGATTCCAGTTTTTCTTCCATTCCTATATCTGGTGATCTATTCCGCATGTTGATCACCTCTTGTACAAAGAAGGATGTCAGTCCTAACTTTAACTTTTACTAATCTGAGCATGTTTCCTATAGATCTACTCCCACAGTTTAATTTGCAGTAATATTCCAGGTTAGCTTTTATACCCTTGGGCATAATAACCCTCCATACAATCACCTCTCAGCCACCTCCTTTCCAAGCTGAAAAGTTCTGGTCTGTGCAACATTATTATCATTAGCTCCTCTGACCTAAATGATACTCTTTTATCTGCGTAGCTCGACACATTCTTGGTTATGTTGGTTGTTGCTCTGTATTGATTGGACATATTTACCTTACCTTCTTTATCTTTTCTTCTTATGTGCAACACTTTACATTAAATGCCATCTCTCATTGCTATGTATATTTGCATATTATGTCAAAATTGCTCTGTCACTTAACTCCTCCAATTCCACAGTCCCCAGTAGTTTGACATTATCTTCAAACGTAACCATCAAGTGATTAGAAAGGCAAATGGAATGTTGTCATTTATTGCAAGGGGAATGGAATAAAAAAGTAGAAATACTTTGCTACAGCTGTATAGAATATTGGTATGACCACATCTGGAGTACTGAGTACAGTTTTGGACTCCTTATTTAAGTAAGGACATGATTGCATTGGAAGCAGTTCAGAGAAGGTTCACTCCAATGATTACTGAGATGAGGGGGTTATCCTATGAAGAAAGGTTGGACTGGCTGGGCCTGTATCCACTGGAGTTTAGAAGAATGGGAGGTGACCTTATTGAAAGATCCTGAGAAACCATGAACAGGGTGGATGCTGAAATGATGTTTTCCCTTGTGGGAGAGACTACAACTAGGGGACACAATTCAAAAATAAGATCTCTCCCGTTTAAGACGAAGATGAGGAGAATTTGTTTTCTCTCAGATGGTCATGTGTCTGTGGAACTCTCTTCCCCAGAGCGAAGCGGAGGCAGGGTCATTGAATATTTTTAAGGCTGAGTTAGATAGAGTCTTGAGTGACAAGGGACCAAAGGGTTTAGGGGGCAGGAAGGAAAGTGGAGTTGAGGCCATAATCAGATCGGCCATGATCTTATTGAATGGCGGAGCAGGCTTAGGGTTGTCAACTCTCCAGGATTGGCCTGGAGCCTCCTGGAAGACCAATCTCCAGAACACAGCTGTGCGCAACCCTGGAGAAAAATCACTGGGACATTATAAAAGATTGGGTTTTATTGTTGTTTCCTTTGAACATTGCACTTTACCAGAAATAAAAATATTGAAAATGGGAAAAAAAAGGCTGCTTGGCTGACAGTCAAGCATCATCCAGTTGGGTAATGAGTCATTTTGCTTCAGAATTGGCATAGGAAGGCAGTAAATGACAAGGGTGGATGTGTTGGTCGACTAATGGCTGGAGCGTGGAGGCAAATCAAGCCCCCAGGAATACATTTAATCACAGTTAGCAATCCTAAGCAGGCTTGAGGGGCTGAATGGCCTACTCATGCTCCTAATTTGTATGTTGTATGCACAATAGGTTTCTGAATACGACTCATTGATGATGAACTTGGAACGTTCAAGATCTCAGGCCTGGGCCCTGGATACTGTGAAGTCCCTCCACTATGACATAACTCCCTCTACTGATCTTGTGTTGCTTCCTACTCAAGTCATTTTCTTATCCATTCCAACGGCTTACCCTAAATTCCCGGAGCTTTGAGATTAATTAATAGTCTCTCATATGGAAATTTACCAAAAGCTTTTTGATAATCAAGGTACACCATGTCTTCGGTCTTCTCACAGTCCACTCAGGTTGTCGCCTGCTCAAAGAAATCACCTCAGAAGTATATGTCAAATGTTGTCTATATTGTTGTCCTGCAGACATATGTGTCTTAGGTTACCATGTGGCACAAAAACAACTTGCAGTTATATAGCACTATTTACATAATAAAATGTTCTGAGGTGCTTCACAGGAGCATGAGAGAGCAACATTTTACACCATGCCACATAAGCAAATATTAGGGCCGTTAATCAAAATTTGGTCATAGAGGTAGGTTTTTAGAAGCATCTTAAAGGAGAAAAGAAGGAGAGGAAAAAAGGAATGGGGGGGGAATTTCAGAGCTTAGGGTCTGACTGGCAGCTGAAGGCCACCAATGGTTAAATTAAAGTCAGGGATACTCAAGAGGCCAGAATTAGATGAGTACAGATGTATCAGAGGATTTTGGGGCTGGACGAGATACGAGGATGTGAAGGGATTTGAAACCAAGAATGAGAATTTTAAAATTGAGACATTGCTTAATCGGGAACCAATGTAGATCAGTGACCACAGGGATGATGTGTGAGTTAGGGCACGGGAAGCAGAGTTTTGGATGAACTCAAATTCATGAAGCGTTGAATGTGGGACAGTAGTAAAGAATTAATTTGAATTGTCAAACTTTGAGGTAACAAAAAGCGATGGATGAGGACTTCAGGAACCGATGAGCTGAAGACTGGAAGGAGTCAAGGCAATATTACAGAGATGCAAATAGGCAGCCTTAGTGATGGCAAAGACATGTGATTAGAAGCTTATCTTGGGGTCAGCTGGGACATTAATGTGGTGAACAGTCTAATTCAGCATTAGGCAATTGCCAAGGCTGGAGTCTGTGGCTAAGTAACAGAATTTGTAGTGTGACCAAGGCAATGGTGTCCTAGCCAATATTTATTCATAGATTAACATCACAAGAACAGATTAACTGGTCATTATTGGATTATTATTTGTGGGATCTTGCTCTGCACAGTTTGGCTGCCATTTTCCCTGCATTACAACAGTGACTACACTTCAGAAAGGACCTCAATGGCTGTAAAGTGCTTTGGGACACCTTGAAGTTGTGAAAAATGCTATAGAAACATGAGTCTCTTATTTTTCATTTTATCCCAACATTTACTTGGAGGAAATCTTTGCTCAACAAATACTGGACGTCATACAAACAGTCTGACAACTTAGCAGCAGTGGGGGAGCTGAGAGAGCTAGGTGTCCCGTGTGGAAACAGGGATGGTGTTCTCAGACAATGTCACTGGTTAGTACTTTACTCTTCACCGTGGAACGTTTGCACGGTGGAGGTATGCAGTTGTGCGCAGTAGTGTAACACTTTCAGCTTGTGCCTCATCCATTCAGTGGGTGGAATTTCATGGCCCTGTCACAGCAGAGCTATTCAAAAGCCCGTTGACTTCGGCGGGAGTAGAAAACCCTGCCGGTGGGGGGAGCTGTAAAATTCCGCCCTTTGTTTCCCAGCTCCAAATGTGCTCTATGATGCATAGACCGGGAAAGGTTCGACTTGCTGATTCTTTCCACCTATGTATGGATGATGCCTTCTGTTGCAGCTGGTATGGAGAAGATAAGTTTCCACTAATTGAGTACATGTTCTGTGCTGTATTCTGTAAAGGGCAGTATGAATTCTATGGCCAAATGTAACTACCTTGACTGCAGGAAGCTCATGAGGATGTTTGGAGTTGACTGAGGGCAAATCTGTAAATTATTGTCAAAATTCAATCTTTCTGGGCTGCACCATAGTTTTCCTTTTTGGTCCTGTTGGACTGGTTCTCAATCAGACTAATTGCTTCCTTTTCTGCTGCTTTTGCAGAATAACATTGGATCATTTCAGGTTAAGTATCACCAGCTGGTTTGATGCCTCCTAATATTCTTTAACAGTCATCAGCTACCACATCATCACTCACTCCCACCCACATGGCCATTTCTATATATGGTTGTCTCTCGATATAGCAGTCAATGAACACTAACTACATTGCAGTCTTATATACGATGGTCTTCATACGATAGTTTCTATACTTACCAGTGTCTACACATTGCTGTCTCCATACATGGAAGTATCCATACATTGTAGTCTCTGTACACAACAATCTCCATGTAGGACAGCATATGTGTATTTGTGCAGTTTGATTTCTTACTTGGCAGCTTTTCCTCAGACCTGATATTTAATTATCCTTTCAGCCTCAAGCACATAACTCAAGCCTATTTGACAAATGTTGCTCCACCCGTTGGATATTGTGACATAACCTCTCTACTCCAGAGTAAGGTTGCCAACTGTGATTAAATGTATTCCTGGTAGTTTCATCACATGACTTGCCCTCATGGTCCAGTCATTAGTTGACCAACACATCCATCCTTGTGACGCACTGCCTTCCTACGCCAATTGGAAAGCAAAACAACTCATTACCCATTTGGATGATGCTTGACTGTCAGCCAAACAGCCTTTATTTTCCCCCCATTTTCAGCATTTTTATATCTGGTAAAGAGAAATGTTCAAAGAACACGGCAAAAAAAATCTTTTTAATGTCCTGATGATTTTTCTCCAGGATTGCACACAGCAGTGTCCTGGAGATTGATCTTCAATTCCTGGAGACTCAAGGCCAATCCTGGGGGGTTGGCAACCCTGCTCAGACATCAGTGGTGTCTGATTCCACCATTCACTGCAATCTCCCCACCTGAGGTGTAATCTATACTCTGCGCCAACTACTCATCCCTTCCATTTTTCACCATATCTCCAATCAGCACAAGCCTGTGGGTACTTGCTTATCTTCACTGTGTGGGTGTTTAGGTGGATGAGCCACATTCTGGCAGGTGCTTGGCCAGTTAACTGTGAACAAATTGTATGATGCACCAGTACAGTTGGCCTTTTATAAAGCTGTGAATTCCTGAAATGGGATCAAGCAAAGATCGAGACAAAGCCGGTGACTCCCACTTTCAAAACCTGTGAGCTCAAGGCAGTTTTACCTGTTTTGTGCACACTGTATATTTAAACTAGACAGACTTTAATTAGTTTGTGCCATTGGCTTTTGCGTTGATCTGAACGAGTCTGGCACTGTGGAGTATACAGTACTTTAGAGAAGCACGTGTATTTTACATTGAACTCCCCACTGTCTCTTACTAATTATCTAGTTTCGGTTCCTGCCAACACTGTATAATTAAATTGCTGGAAATGCCAAGCGAATTGAGTCTTCTTTTTCTGGGAGACATATTGTTGTGACAGTTCGCTTCTTTTGTTCCATAAATGAGTTGTATTGCACTAATTATTTCTCAGAAATTTACTATTTAAAGTAGTTTGTAAGGATTGTGGTTACCGTCTACTGCAAGTTCAGTTCGGTGCAGTCAGTGGGCATGTGGCTAACCTCAGTTACCATTACGACATCTCCAGCAAGATTAGGAAAGTATTATCATTGAGTGACAGTTGTTTCAGATAAGCGCAAATCTCCATTTCACATGGGTGCTGTGCAAACTATACAGAACAAACAAATGGAGTTCGGAAAGGTTAAGAACCTGATGCTAGACATGACGGCACTCAATTTTGACCCAGTGCTGAGGTGAGTGGTAAAACTCCCTGGACCTTGCAGCACGAGACCTGGGCAACTTTAACCAACTTTATGTGCATGACCTGGTCAGTCGCCCGGCAGAAACCAGCGGGAGGTGGCAGCTTGTTGGCAAGCGGGGACTGACGGAATGGTCTATGATGCACAGGTAGGTGGGGAGGGGGGTTTCAGGAGGGCCTCACGATCGGTGAGCGTGGGAAGAGAGGAGAGTGGCAAGGGGACGCAGGAAGCCTAGCATTTCCTTGGGGGGCCTGGAGGAGGCAAAAGACAAACACTTCATCGGGCGACTTCTCTTCCCGATTGCCCAGAGAGCCACAGGTTAAAAAAAGTGATCAGATCCTGATGACATCACCTGGGCCTGATCTGCATATTTAAAGAGGGCTCTGCCAGATTCCAATGCCCTTAACTCCCTCATTGAATGGGCAGGTTAAAATTGAAGATTGAAGGAAGGGGCCTGAGTGCCAGAGTGTGGACCGCGTAAATTCGGCCCAGTTCTGGCGTGTTGGTGGGTAAGTCTTCCTGGGCAATTTTAACGGCTCATCCACCCAATTATCAGCAAGTGGGTAGGCCTAAAGTTGTCGATCTCAAAACTGCAGGTGGCTAAAGGCTGAGGAATAATCTATCTGCTCCTGCATTCTTTGTTCCTCCGATATTTTCTGAGGCAACATTAAGTCAGGAAAGAATTGCATTTATATAGCACCTTTCATGCCATCAATACATTCCAAAGCACTTTACAGTGGTACTTGGGAAGCATAATGACTATTGTAATGCAGGAAATTCAGCAACTGATTTGCACACCAAGCTCCCACCAACAGCTATGTGATGCTGACCAGTTAAAACTGTTTTAGTGATGTTGCTTGAGGGATAAATATTGGCCAGGGCACCAGGGAGAACTCTTCTTCAAAACAGCACCAAGGGATCTCTTACATCCAACTGAGTGAGCAGGCAGGGTCTTAGTTTCACATCTCATCCAAAGGATGGTACGCCTGACCGTGTACCAATCCCGCGGCACTGCACTGGGTTGTCAACCTGGCTGAAGTAAACTCTGTACGAATGGGACATCAATTCACAACCTTCCCGCTCAGATAGGAGAGTGCAGCAAACTGAGCCAAAGTGACACATGAGTGCATTCGATTTAGGGAATAGCAGCATAGTAATAACGTTACTGGACTAGAAATCCAAAGCCTGGACTAATGCCCTGCAGACATGAGTTCAAATCCCATCATGACAGCCAGGGGAATTTAAATTCAATTAATTAATAAATCTGCAGTAAGAAGCTAGTCTCAGCGGTGATGATATTGAAGCAACTGGTTTGTTGAAAAGGCTTTCTGTGTCGCCCACCATCAGGGAAAGAAGTCTGCCGTCCTTACCTGGTCTGGCCTATATATGACATCAGACCCACAGCAATGTGGTTGACTCGTAACTGCCTTTTGAAATGGCCAAGCAAGACCCTCAACTGTATCAAACCTCTATGGAAAAGTTGGATGGGCCATCAGGCATCAACCTGGGCGCCAGAAGCGACAAAAACAACATGCTTAGTGGATCCTGCAAAACCCTCTTCATTAACATCTGGGGACTTGTGCCACAATTGGGAGAGCTGCCCCACAGACTAGTCAAGCAAAGCCTGATATTGTCATGCTCACTGAATCATACCTTACAGGCAATGTCCCAGGCACCACCATCACTGTACCTGGTATGTCCTGTCTCACCAATAGACCCACCAGTGGTGACAGCATGGTGGGATACAGTTGGAAGGGAGTTGCCCCGGGAGCCCTCAACTCTGTATTCCATGAAGTCTCATGGCTCATGCTCAAAACATGAGCAAGAAAACCTCCTGCTGATTACCATCTATTCCCTTCCCTCAATGGGTGCGTCATTACTCCACCATGTTGAACACTACCTGGAGAAAGCATTAATGGTAGCAAGGACACATAATGTACCCTGGGTAGGGATTTCATTTTCCATCATCAGTAGTAGCTCAGTAGCACCACCATTGACAGGACTGGCTGAGCCCTGAAGGGCATATTTGCTAGTCTGGGCCTTGGCAGGTGGTGGGAGAACCAACAAGAGGGAAAATCCTATTTGACCTTGTCCTCACCAATCTAACTGTTGCAGATGTATCTGTCCATGACAGAATTAGTAAGAGTGATTACCATGCTATTGTTGTTCTATTTCAAAAGTCCAGTTGGTGAAGATCAGATTGGAGCCAAACTTTACACACTTTTAGATTTATTTACAGAATTACAAACTACAAGCATACACCTCTTAACCCAACAACCACAGTTTTAGTCTGTGTCTACTTATATGGGCTTAACTAAAACCCCAGTTAATGTCCACAACTGGCATATAATTAAACACAATTAATATACAATCACCAGATTCCCTCTTCTCTCTTGAAATAAAAAATAAAGTTAATACGCACAACCAAAATTTTAAAATAAGATTAAATCAATGGCCTTCATCTTATTTACAAACTATTACATTGCAAAGGCACTCCTCCTCTCGGGCCCTTAACAACTTCTTTGTACATGCATTTCTTTTGTAAAACAATCTGACAATTAGTGACTTTTAATTTTAGAGATTTCCTTTCTCTCCGGCATTTGTTTCAAGTCAGCAAGGTCATAGTGTGGGCTTTATCCCACAGTGAATGACTATCTATGTGAAATTCAATTATTATATGATCATCAATACAGCCCTTGTACTGAATCTCACATAGAATATTTGAAAGGTAGAATCCCATATCCACTGCTTCCACAAGAGCTGGTTTTTCAGGAGCTGAAGTACTTTTAACAACACTTTTTATTTTCTTAGCTTCTCAAGCTAAAGGATGACATTTCCCATTCTCATCCATAAAAAACATTGTGAAACCAGCTGCACTAGAATATCCATCAGGAAGATTAGCACTTGAAGTATCGCTAAAAATGACAAGGTTCATGCTCTTTGGGTCACCTAAATGTGGAAGCTTAAGTACACATTTCTTAATGTTTTATTTGCTCTTAAAACATTCTGTTTGTGGGTGTGTCATCATAGTGCTTAACTTCAATACATCAAAACTAGCATCTGGTCTAGTCTGAGTGCACAACCTGTGCAAGAAAGCTACTGACAAGTGGAATTACCCATTGAATGTTCAGGGTGATGGCCAAGGGCCAAAGTTCATAGAAAGGGGCAAAGAAGTGGGAGTAAGAAAGCACAGTGCAAGTTCACATCAAGATTCACAATTGGCCCATCTTTTCTTTAGAAATAACTTCATCTTTCTGTGATTACCCAGTTGACTAACCGGGATGGGATTGGGAGAGCTGCCCCACAGACTATTCATGCAAAGCCTGACATTGTCATGCTCACTGAATCATACCTTACAGCCAATGTCCCAGGCATCACCATCACCATCCCTGGTATGTCCTGTCCCACCAATAGATCCACTAATGGTGGCAGCATGGTGGGATACAGTTGGAAGGGAGCTGACCTGTGAGTCCTCAACTCTGTATTCCATGAAGTCTCATGGCTTCAGGTCAAAACATGAGCAAGAAAACCTCCTATTACCACCTATTCCCTTACTTCAATGGATTGATGATTTTAAGTTATTCCTGGCTGACCATGCATGATATCTGAACAAATATATTTTTAAGCCCCACAAGCTTGACTCCTGATTTTAAATTTGACTCTAACCTTATTAATTACACATTTCTCAAGTTCCACAGTACTAATCCATGAGAAATCATCAGCATGCATCATAAAGATGCCTGAAAGATTTCCTTTATGAAACCAAATAAACATTCTGGGATCTGTTTTTCTTTGAATATATCTGACCTTCAGGAAAACAGATCCCACTGAAAATCATCACACTCTGGGAGCATCATTCAGGACTTGGAAACATTTGTTAACTTCTATGGTTTTTCTTCTGAATCTGCTCCCGCTTTGGGCAGTTTCAGAAACACTTGTCTCTGAAAACAGCATTCTGCAGAAACATGACTTTTATGTCGATTAATCTACGGTCCCATGAAGATGTGCCAAATAATAAAAAGATTTTCAAAATTACTTCTCCAGCTGTGGGAAAGTCCACTCTAACATCTGTAATGCCCAGCTGCTCTTCAAAACCCCCAGCAACTAGCCTCACTCTAACCTTGCAAGTCCCATCTGCAAGACCTTTTTCAGCATAAACCTCTCTATGTGATAAAACTAGTTATCACTTACCTGATACCTCAGTATAAACTCCAAGCTCTCCAAATATTTAAATTCCACTGCTTTGTATCTCTTATAAGTTTATCATCCGGTTATTGGCAGCCCAGCCACCAAAGCTTCATGAGGACTGCTGCTTCTAGTTCTGTTTCAAGGATGCTCTGTGGCATTGTTTATTCTATCTCAGTTCCAGCTCGACATATTTTCATGTCTGTTGGGGCTACCACTGTGAGATCACTCCCTTGTAACCTTGGAGAGTCTTTCTCCGGTACATGATCGTTTTCTGATGCAAGAGTCACTCCCAGATCCACTCCCAGCACTTGCAGTATGCTCTCTTACTTCCCACTCTGTCACACCATTTTGCCAGTCTATGGACCTCGCTGGTTGCCCATCTTCCTGAAGATTCAACCAATATTTGAATTTGCCAGTAGCTTTCCCTGCTCGTCCTACAATTGCCACATCCTTTCATCCACTAGACACCTGTGGATTATATGTCCCCCGAGCTCCCACTCTGGGTAACGGAACATGATGGCCAGAACTCTACCTCTGGCGTGTGGGTGTGTGCCTGACATGCCTGAGTGTAATATGATGAGCAATGATGTTGGGCTTGCGTCCCGATGTCATCATGCTCTTGTGCGACATATCGTTCAGCAGGCGCATGCCAGAGTCGGCTGCGGCCCCCCCCCCAATAATTGAAAGGCCTATTAAGGCCATTAATGAGCTAATTGGCTTGAAGTTTATGCTGCCCGTCCAACCTAACGATTGGCCGGCAGGCGAAAAGGCCAAGCGGCCTTTACATTTTTTAGGAAACCTCATCCACAAGCATGAAATCGTGTTGCGGAGCCGATCACGGGCGGCGGTCAGCTCCCTGACCGACCCCAATCACTCCCGCCTAGCCCGCCGGACGAGGGGACAATCCAGGCCGATCGCTCAGTCCTGTGTCTCATGATCACTCACATTACCACTATCTAACCTTTGCTCTGTGTATTCCATTCCTCAGGAGCTTCGTCACATGAACACTTCATCTATACAAGGTGCCTCATTTACCTCTGCCAGCTGCACACAGTCCAAAACCTGTTTGCTTAGCACTGTCTTACCATCACTGCCAATTACTTTGGCTGACTGTGCCATCAAGGAGCCTTAAGAGAACTGGAGTCAATTGGGAATCAGGGGTAAAACTCTCCAGTGGATGGAGTCATACCTAGCTCAAAGGAGGATGGTTGTGGCTGTTGGAGGCTAATCATCTCAGCCCATGACATGGCTGCAGGAGTTCCTCAGGGTAGTGTCCTAAGCCTAATCATCTTCAGCTGTTTCATCAATAAGCTCCTCTCCATCATCATGTCAGAAGTGGGGATGTTCGCTGATGATTGCACAGTGTTCAGTAACAAGAAGGCAGCTCACCATCAACTTCTCAAGGGTAATTAGGAATGGGAAATAAATGCTTGCCTAGTCAGCAAGATCCAGAGCCAGAGCCCATGATCAGATAGACAAAATGTCACTCCTCAGATACTGAAGCAGTCCAAGTCCATATGCAGCACGTCCTGGACAACATTCAGGTTTGGGTTGACAAGTGGAAATAACAAATGCACCACACAAGTGCCAGGAAATGACTACCTCCAACAAGAGAGAATCTAATCATCTCCATTTCAGATTCAATGGCATTGCCATTGCTGAATCCCCTACTATCAACATCCTGGGGGTTACCATTGACCTGAAACTGAACTGTACTAGTTATATATGGCTACAACAGCAGGTCAGAGGCTAGGAATCCTGCAGTGAGCAACTCACCTTCTGACTCCCCAAAACCTGTCCACCACCTACAAGGCACAAGTGAGGAGTGTAATGGAATACATTCACCTGGATGAGCGCAGCTGCAACAATTCTCAAGAAGCTCAACACAATACAGGACAAAGTAGCCTGCTCGATTGGTACCCATCCATTATTATAAACATTTACTCCCTCCACCACTAGCACACATTGGCTGCATTGTGTGCCATCTACAAGATGCACTGTAGCAACTTGCTAAAGCTCCTTCGTCAGCACCTTCAAACCCACATCCTCTAATACCTAGAAGAACAAAGGCAACAGATGCATGGGAACACCACCACCTACAAGCTCCCTTCCAAGTTGCACACCATCCTGACTTGGAACTATATCACAGTCCCTTCACTGTCACTGGGTCAAAATCCTGGACCTTTCTTTAACAGCACTGTGGGTGGACCTACACCAGATGGACTACAGCCATTCATATAGGCAGTTCACCACCACTTTCTCAAGGGCTATTAGAGATGGGCAATAAATGGTGGCCTAGCCAGCGATGCCCACATTCCATGAACACATATTAAAAAAAGGTTTCCATGATAGTTCATTGTAGTTCATTACTTGCCAAATACTGTAATTGAATTGTGTTCCATTTACACTCACACAGAGCACAGTACAATTGTTAGTCAATAAGCAGCTGTAATATTGTACTGTGTCTCTGTGCTTACAGTGCACATTGGGAATAGACTCAGAAGCTGGCTGAAATACAGTTCCCAAAGATCAGTTTGTTTCTGAATTAGCCAATTTTGGAATAAATGAAACCACCATAATACATGTTTCAATTTGCTTTTGCCAGCATCTGGATAACTGCAAATTGGTTCACTGTCAGATTTCTGCACTACATCGCCATCTACACCTCCCATCTACTGTCCTGGCTCCTCTTGCTGTTCCCCCTCAATACTCTGCCAACGTAAGGAGGTAGATCAATAATCCATTCAATTTCATGAAATTGGAACAAGAAGTTGCTTCCATCACATATATACTTTTGCAACATTTATATTTCTCTGGATTCAGTGGATGAGCATGCAGATGTGAAGCAATTGGAAATGATTTTTCTTGCAAATTATGAATTGGTGAAATCCACATGGGACTGCAGATCATTCTAGAGCTCCTACAATTCTGTTAGCAATTCATATTCAAAAATAGGATTCCTCAGGTCTCACCGGTCAGAGGTGCCATCTTTCTCATGCGATGACAAACTAATGTGCCATCTGCCCTCTGAGGTGGATGGCACTTTTACAAAAAAGAAATAGGGAGTCCTGTGCTCTGGTCAAAATTTATCCCTCAACCAACATCATTTAACACAGATGATCACGTCATTATCTCACGGATGATTACATGATTATCTCATTGCTCTTTTCAGGATCTTGCTGTCCCCATATTGGCTGCCATGTTTCCTCCAATAAGGAAGTACTTAATTAGTTATAAGGTGCATCCGCACATCCTACAATGCAAGTCTTCCTTTGCTTCTACTTGACATTCTTAGGGTTGCCTACCCTCCAGGATTGGCCTGGAGTCTCCAGGAATTGAAGATCAATCTCCAGGACACTGCTGTGCGGGACCCTGGAGAAAAATCATCGGGACATCAAAAATCATTGTTGTGTTCTTTGAACATTTCTCTTTACCAGGTTTAAAATATTGAAAAAGGAGGAAAAAAGGCTGTTTGGCTGACTCAGTCAAACATGATCCAATTGGGCAATAAGTCTTTTTGTTTTCCAATTGGCGTAGGAAGCTTGTCCATCACAAGGATGGATGTATTGTCCAACTAATGGCTGAAGTGTGTGGGCAAGTGATTTGATGAAAAATCCAGGAATACATTTAATCTCAGTTGGCAACCCTCGATCACATATTTGCTCTAATGGTTGCTCTGTTCCCAAAGTAATCTTATAGTAAAGAATCCTCTAGGGAAAAATGACTATAAATGATGGAAGTTCATCTTAAGTTTGAGAGTGATGTGATTAATTCTGAAGCTACGGTTTAAAATTTAATCAAAGGCAATTATGGAGGTAATGAGGGGTGTACTGGCTGTGGTAGATTGTGATTCTAATATATGATGGTCAATATGAGCAATGGAAAATATTTATACAAATAATTCGTAATTCTCAACGAATATATATTCCCTTGAGAAATGATAACTCCACTGGAAAAGTGGCGCAGGTCTGACTAAATAGAAAAATGAAGGGTAGCATTATGGTAAAAGAAGAGGTTTTCAATGTTGCCATAGAGAGTAGAAAGCCTGAGAATTGTGAGAGTTTTAAAAATCAGCAAAATATAAAGCGGCTGATAATAGAATTTGAGTAAACTAGCAAGAAATATAGAAACAGATTGTAAGAGCTTCAGAATGTATGTAAAAGGAATAAGAAAATGGCAGAGAGGTCACACAAATATTTTGTGTCTGTTTCGAGTCACAAAGAATAAACTAGAAATGATGGGGAACCAGGGGTCTAATGAGAGTGCGGAACTTAAAATAATTAATATTGCTGGAGGAAAAAAAGTACTGGAGAAACTAATGTCACTAAATGCCAACAAATTGCTTGGGCCTGATCACCTACATCCTAGGCATTTAAAAAAAGTGGCTGCAGAGATACAGGTGCACATGTTTTGATGTTCCAGAACAGTAGATTTTAAAACAAATCTGAACAACCTAAAACAGGGTCATGGTACAGGGTAATGAAGGGGGTAGCATTCAGAATCTGTAAAGCTGTCAGTTAGAGTTGGCTATGAGAGGATGGAGTGAAGCAAGTTCAGAAGGAGCTTCTGTTGAAGATTCATACGGACTCGAAACGTTAACTGTGTTCCTCTCCGCAGATACTGTCAGACCTGCTGAGTTTTTCCAAGAATTTTTGGTTTTGTTTCAGAAGCAGCTACGTTAGTCAGTGAGGTAAGTTGAGAATTTGACAGCAAGGGGCAGCATGTAGAAGAGAAGGAATAGATCTGAGGGAACAACAGTGGGAAAGGAAGAGAAGCCATTGCAAGTGATACATTGGCTATATTTAGATAGATTAGAATGGAAACAGGTCACTGCAGCTCAAACAGCCACATGATAGTGGATGGGGGAGGATCATGGAGTGGGAGATTGGGATGAATAATGATAACAGAAAGTGAACTGAGATTAATTTATCCATGATGGACATGATGGGAATAGAATGGGAGGAGAGCACACCTGAGTGATGGACCTCACCCTCCCATTCCTGCCCCTGGCTCACAGTGTGCTGGAGTGAAATACAAGGGGGCTGCACGCTGTGGGAGAAAAATGGATATAGTTAGCACCAACAGACACTCTTTAAAATTATCTTATTGTCTTTCACACTATAGCTAAGTTACAAAGCACCGTTTCTTGCCCACAACAACAACTCAGATTTACATAGCACATTTAAAGCAATGAAATGTCCCAAGACTCTTCACAGCAGGGCCAGAAGATGAAATTTCACACTGTGTTACAAAAGGCAAATATATGGTATCTGACCTTCAGTCTGGTCTTCTCCAGAATATTATAGAATGCTGTCATCACCTGATCTGAACAGGGTCTTTATATTTCTGATGTTGCTCAGGGTTACAGCCTTAATGAATATTCATTGAATATAATCCTTCAACTGCTTGATCCTGGCCTGCACCTTGACCAAATCTTCCACCTTTTGCATTTCGTCCCGGTTGAGTTGCTATCTCCTGGAGTAGAAGTGTAAACATCCTGGATTCAGCGATGTACAAGATGATATGAAGTGACACACAGCGTGTTCTAGGTCTCATTGAATTTCAATGTCATGAGGGCCTCACAGTCCGAGGCAAGATACCTGTCAGTTAAACTGGAAAATCAATTAACGGTGCTGAGATTAAAATCTATGAGGTTCTGTGTTTGAGTTTAGATGCGAGTTCCTCAAACCCTGAGCAGAACCTCATTCCCAGTTGTGCATATGCCAGTGATTCCTATGCAGATCACAATAAGCTTCCCCTGTCACCTCACTCTAAATTTTTTCCCAGCCGTGAGGAGATGGGAGATGTCCTTAATGCCATAACTGGGCAGGAACATTGCTGATGTCTGCAGTGTCCCCAGCTGCAACCCTACCTCTGATTCAGTCTTGCCTCAGTGGAAATGGATCTAGTGGACACAGCACAGGTTCAGCGAGGAACTTGGATTCACTGCTTTATGTTCTCCTCAAGCATCCATGTATTCCCCGTGGCCTGTAACAAGAGCAATCTTTAACATAACTGGAGTATTGCTGAAAAAAGAGACATGCTATCAAATCTTTTCATCTTACACTCAACAGGACAGATGGCAAGAAATTACCAACTGTAATGGGGGAACAACAAGTTATACTGCATGAGAAGAGAGTGCTGGTTGGTTGGCAAGTAGCCTCTGATTGGTGGAGGCATTGCAATGGAGAATGCAGGATGGAACAGTTAGCTGCCCAGCTTTGTTCAAACTCAAACTGGGCAGGTTGTCTCTGACAGGTCAAGGCATGATGTGCTGGTGTGATGCCAGGTCTGTAGGCCTTACATCACAACAATTGGCGGATTATGTCAGACAGCACATCCCTTTGACTGTTCACAATAGGCAAAGTACCGACTGTACCCAACCAGCTTGTGCTTGCAAAACTCAAAACATGGGCCGGAATCTTCCGGCTCCCCCCCACCCCACCCGCAGCAGGATCCCCCTCAACAGGGCCAGTGAGACACCGAAATCTCCAGAAGATCCTGCTGACATGAGGGGCCGGAAAATTCCGGCCTTAGTGTCCAATATTTGAAGCAATTCCATGATTGGACAACACTTGCTAAGAATTATGCTGAAAACCAATTTAAGATTGTCAGTCGGCCTCGCAATGTGGCTCATTTATACATGCTAGAAGCCACATATATTTTCACACGAGACCTTGTCCTTTGCAAACAGGAAGAACATATCCACATTTCATACCTTTATCAGCTAAACAAAAGCTGAGGGAACAGTTACTCCCAGGTTCATTCGCCAGGGCAATGCCTCTACCAATCAGAGTCCACCTGCCAACCAGTCAGCACCCTCTTTTCATGCAGTATAAATTGTTACCCCCATTACAGTTGGAAATTTCTTGTGATCTGTTCTGATAAGTGTAAGATGAAAGCATGCCCTTTTTTCAGCAACACCTTTAACATAGTAAAACATCTCAAGGCGGATCATGTTACCTGTTGAAACATCTTCAGTTTGCTGATGATATCATGTTAACTGTTAATGTCATGAAGCTATTAATGTATTTAATGTTATTGGAAATTATATTTTTTAAATAGACGTTTACCTTGCTAATGTGTCTGTGTTTGTATTAATTGGATTAAAGCCAGCTAGTCTGGATGCTTTGATGTATAGTAGTTTTGAGATGTAAACTGGTAGAGGTATATTTCCATTTTATTCAACAGAGCTTTCAAAAGTAGGAGTGAAATTTTGCACCTGGCTAGGAGAAGAGCATCCAACAGAGGGCGCTGGTGAGAATTGACTGAAGCATTCTGGGAGAAGTCGCCGTAGACACCGCAATTCAGGAGGGAATCGAGGAGGACCCACTGACAAAGAACAGAATAGCCCCAAACATTACGTTGCTGTAGTGTTTCCATCCTTCCCTCCTCCTGAAATCTAAAAAATAAAGAGAGAGAGGAAGAGGCAGTGACTGCAGGAGTGCACCAGACCTGCGGGGGACACTCTTCTGAAAGAGGATTTTAAAGAAAAAGCAGCTGATTGGTGAGTTAATCCTGGGAGCAGACTCGGAGGGAGGAGCACTGGAGCAGTGAGTATAAATCTAGCTTATCTCGGGGATTCGTGGCCTTGTCTCCAGGGAGCAGACTCGGAGGGAGGACCACCGGAGCGGTGACCTCAGGGCACAGAGTAACTGAAGCCAAAACTGAAAAAGTGACATCACAGGAAAGCTGAGACCTGATTGGTTGGTAGGAAATCTGCACCAAATTTGAAAAACCACTGCAAAGCTAATTACTAAATTAATTAACTAAGTCGAGATGGATGGGCAGGTGATGTGCTGTAGCTGTATGATGTGGGAGCTGGCAGATCCCATTGCGAGCCACAGTGACCACATCTGCAGCAAGTGTTGGTTGCTGGAGGAACTCCGGCTCAGAATTGATGAGCTGGAGTCCGAGCGCCGGACGCTGCGGCACATCCAGGAGAGGGAGAGTTACCTGGACACTTTGTTTCAGGAGGCAGTCACACCCAGTAGATTAAGTACCTCAAATTCGGTCAGTGGTCAGGGTCAGTAGGGTATGACTGCAAGTGAGGAAGGTAGAGAGATTCTGTGTTCAGGAACAGAGGAGCCTCAGCTCTTGACCATGTCCAACAGGTACGAGGTACTTGCTCCCTGTGTGGATGAGGAACAGGGCTGTAGGGAGGATGAGCCAGCTGACCACGGCACCATGGCACAGGAGGCCATTCAAGAGGGAGGAGCAAAAAGACAAGTGGTAGTTGTAGGGGATTCTATAATTAGGGGAATTGATAGCATCATTTGTAAGCAGGATCGAGAGTCCCGCGTGGTATGTTGCCTGCCCGGTGTCAGGGTGAGGGACATCTCTGACTGGCTTGAAAGGATATTGGAGAGGAAGGGGGAGGATCCAGTTGTTGTGGTCCATGTCGGAACAAATAACATAGGTAAGACTAGGAAAGAGGACCTGTTTGGGGATTATCAGGAACTAGGAACTAAATTAAAGAACAGGTCCTCAACGGTTATAATCTCCGGATTACTACCCAAGCCACGTGCAAATTGGCATAGGGACGCAAGACTAAGGGAAGTAAACACATGGCTAAAGGAGTGGTGCGGGAAAGAGGGGTTCCATTTCGTGGGGCACTGGCATCAGTATTGGAACAGGAGGGATCTGTAACGTTAGGACGGTCTCCACCTGAACCGATCTGGGACCAATATTCTCGCGAAAAGGGCAAATGGAGTGGTCAACAGGACTTTAAACTAGAAAGTGGGGGGGAAGGGAAGGTAAAATTCCAAGAAGTATAACTAATGGGAAACAAAGCAGCAGGTTGGTGTTGGGGGGTGGATTCAACTTCATGGAAAATTATGAAAAAACTGAAAAGAAAGGAGAGCCCAGGAGAGGCTATTAATTTCTCCAGAACACAAAATAGGACAGAGTGTTTGGAAAGGGCTAGGAATCTAACTTCAAGCACATCAGATAGGCA
Source organism: Carcharodon carcharias (assembly GCF_017639515.1). Taxonomy (NCBI): domain Eukaryota; kingdom Metazoa; phylum Chordata; class Chondrichthyes; order Lamniformes; family Lamnidae; genus Carcharodon; species Carcharodon carcharias. Next base: position 9,904,508 of record NC_054492.1, on the reverse strand, counting down.
GGTTGGCAGAGAGGGTGGGGTTGCTTTGTTAGTAAGAAATGAAATTAAATCGATAGCAAGAAACAACGTAGGGTCACAAGATGTAGAGTCTGTTTGGGTAGAGTTGAGGAACTGCAAAGGTAAAAAAACCATAATGGGAGTTATGTACAGGATGTGGGGCACAAGATACACCAGGAGATAGAAAAGGCGTGTAAGAAAGGCAAGGTTACAGTGATCATGGGGGATTTCAATATACAGGTAGACTGGGAAAATCAGGTTGGTGGTGGATTCTAAGAAAAGGAATTTGTGGAATGTCTGCGAGATGGCTTTTTGGAGCAGCTTGTGGTGGAGCCCACTAGGGAACAGGCAATTCTAGATTTAGTGATGTGTCATGAGGCAGATTTGATAAGGGAGCTTAAGGTGAAGGAACCCTTAGGAGGAAGTGACCATAATATGATAGAACTTACCTGGCAATTTAAGAGGAAAAAGCTGGAATCAGATGTAACGGTATTACAGTTGAATAAAGGCAACTACAGAGGCATGAGGGAGGAGCTGGCCAGAATTGACTGGGAGATGAGCCTAGCAGGAAAGACAGTGGAACAGCAATGGCAGGAGTTTCTGGGAGTAATTTGGGAGACACAACAAAAATTCATCCCTAGGAAGAAGAAGCATACTAAAGGGAGGACGAGGCAACCATGGCTGACAAGGGAAGTCAGGGACAGCATAAAAGCTGAAGAGAAAGTATACAATGCGGCGAAGAGCAGTGGGAAACCAGGAGATTGGGAAGCCTACAAAGACCAACAGAGGACAACTAAAAAAGAAATAAGGAGGGAGAAGATTAAATATGAGGGTAAACTAGCCAGTAATATAAAAGAAGATTGCAAAAGTTTTTTTAGATATGTAAAGGGTAAGAGAGAGGCAAAAGTGGACATTGGGCCGCTGGAAAATGACGCTGGAAAAGTAGTAGTGGGGAACAAAGAAATGGCGGAGGAACTGAATAGGTACTTTGTATCAGTCTTCACAGTGGAAGACACGAGTAACATCCCCAAAGTTCAAGAGAGTCGGGGGGCAGAGGTGAGTATGGTGGCCATTACCAAGGAGAAGGTGCTAGGAAAACTGAAAGGTCTGAAGGTGGATAAATCACCTGGGCTAGATGGATTACACCCCAGAGTTCTGAAGGAGATAGCTGAAGAGATAGTGGAGGCATTAGTGGTGATCTTTCAGGATTCACTGGAGTCAGGGAGAGTCCCAGAGGACTGGAAAATCGCTAATGTAACTCCCCTGTATAAGAAGGGAGTGAGGCAAAAATGGGAAATTACAGGCCGATTAGCCTGACCTCAGTCATTAGTGAGATTTTAGAGTCCATTATTAAGGATGAGATTTCAGAGTACTTGGAAGTGCATGGTAAAATAGAGCAAAGTCAGCATGGTTTCATCAATGGGAGGTCATGCCTGACAAATCTGTTAGAATTCTTTGAGGAGGTATCGAGTAGGTTAGACAAAGGAGAGCCAATGGATGTTATCTACGTGGAATTCCAGAAGGCCTTTGACAAGGTGCTGCACAGGAGGCTGCTCAGTAAGATAAGAGCCCATGGTGTTAGAGGCAAGGTACTAGCATGGATAGAAGATTGGCTGTCTGGCAGGAGGCAGAGAGTGGGGATAAGGGGGTCCTTCTCAGGATGGCGGCCGGTGACTAGTGGAGTTCCGCAGGGGTTAGGACCACAACTTTTCACTTTATACATTAATGATCTAGATGAAGGAACTGAGGGCATCCTGGCTAAGTTTACAGATGATACAAAAATAGATGGAGGGACAGGTATTATTGAGGAGGCGGGGAGGCTGCAGAAGGATTTGGACAGGTTAGGAGAATAGGCCAAGAAGTGGCAGATGGAATACAATATGGGGAAGTGTGAGGTCATGCACTTTGGTAGGAAGAATAGAGGCATAGACTACTTTCTAAACGGGGAGAGAATTCAGAAATCTGGAATGCAAAGGGCCTTGGGAGTCCCGGTTTAGGATTCTCTTAAGGTTAACTTGCAGGTTGAGTTGGTAGTTAGGAAGGCAAATGCAATGTTGGCATTTATTTTGAAAGGACTAGAATATAAAAGCAGGGATGTGCAGCTGAGGCTTTACAAGGCTCTGGTCAGACCACATTTAGACTATTGTGAGCAATTTTGGGCCCCGTATCTCAGGAAGGATGTGCTGGCCCTGGAGAGGGTCCAGAGGAGGTTCATGAGAACGATCCCAGGAATGAAAGACTTAAGATATGAGGAACGTTTGAGGACTCTCTGGGTCTATACTCGATGGAGTTTAGAAGGATGAGGGGGTATCTGATTGAAACTTACAGAATACTGAAAGGCCTGGTTAGAGTGGACGTGGGGAAGATGTTTCCATTACTAGGAGAGTCTAGGACCTGGGGGAACAGCCTCAGAGTAAAGGGAAGACCTTTTAGAACTGAGATGAGGAGAAATTTCTTTAGCCAGAGAGCGGTGAATCTATGGAATTCATTGCCACAGAAGGCTGTGGAGGCCAGGTCATTGAGTGTATTTAAGACTGAGATAGATGGGTTCTTGATTGGTAAGGGGATCAAAGGTTACGGGGAGAAGACGGGAGAATGGGGTTGAGAAACTTATCAGCCATGATTGAATGGCGGAACAGACTTGATGGGCTGAATGGCCTAATTTCTGCTCCTATGTCTTATGGTCTTAGGCACCAAGCAATATTTTTATATTACTAATAAAATTGGTACTATGAAAGGGATTTTATTGTTAGAAGGGGTGGAGTTCAAAAGGCCTGGTGATCCAATGAAAATTTACATTCAAAGAGAAGTGTTGGGTATGACCTGAGGGGAGTTTGTGTGTGCAGAGCAGAGGCATGTAACATCAAAGTAGCTGTAAGCCTATAACTGTCTGCAAAGGAACCAAATTGAAGGAACCTCATTTTGAATTCATAAGGTGAAAGTGCTTTGGCTGGTGTCTGGTTAAGTCCATTGGTTATTGTTGCCTTCTTGGAGATTAATTTGAGAATTTGTTAAAATGTTTGATAGTAGTAATTTGTAGCCATGTGTATATGTTTAATTTGTTGTAAATTAATAAATGTCTCATTTAGCTGAGAACTCTTGAGAACTGGTGGTCTTATTCCTGAATTTAGAGCTGCACCTCAAACATACCACTTAAAAATATAGGTTATGATAGTTATTTTAAGTTTCTGTCTGGGATTTTAAATAACAGCCTTTACCAACTCGAGTCATCAGAGTCATACGGACTCAAAACGTTAACTCTGTCTTCCTCTCCACAGATGCTGTCAGAACTGCTGAGTTTTTCCAGCTATTTTTGTTTTTGTTTCAGGTTTCCAGCATCTGCAGTATTTTACTTTTAGCCTTTACCAACTGCTGGGTCATAACAATTAAACTCAAGGGATACAAAAATGGTAAGGAATTCCTTTGCTGTATCAACTGGAGTAGCCAAGATAGACATCAGGGATGGAAGCGAAATGGACTATAGTGCAGGAAAATCAGCTCCTGACCATGAAGGTAAAGTTGGTAAACCAGCAGCATTCAGTTGCAGGATGGGCAGCAGTGAGTCTCATCTAGATACATCTGGTGGAAGTAACATTAAAATATCAAACGTGACTAAAATATACTCATTATAAGATGCAGAGGAACTTAGGCGGTGGTGGAGAGGTGAGTGGGAAGGGTAATGGTAAAATATAGCAATGTAGATCCAAAGCAAAGGAGCCACACCAGCCCCAGAACCATGGAAAACCTCACAGATAACATCTCATTTTACTAAAAGTTCTGATAAATAAATTGTAGATGAATGTTCAGGAATACTCCCTTCTGAAACAATTTTACTGTTTTCAAACTTCCAAACCTGATGGAGTCAGGAGCTCGAGCTATATCAGAAGCACAGGTGTGAGAGATTTCAAAGGTGCCAATGCTGAGGGAATATTGGGTGAATGGTTGGCATCACCACAAAGTTACCAATGCATGATGACATCACCAGACAATTGCCGGTGTATGATGATGTCACCTTGTGCACAGGCCTTCGGTACCTGTGCAAGGTCATATTAGACCCTGTGAATGGGCTATTCCGATGATGTCACCGTGCATGGGTGGGTGGATGCAGTTCAAGGTGAGCACGCAAATGTGCGAAAACATCTTCCGATCACTGTCAGGAGTTACAGTGATAAGCTAATGACGATGGGCGGAATTCTCCATTCTGGGACAAAGTCTCACGGTGGAGATCGGTGGAAATTCGCGCCCTGTCCCGCAATGCTGGCCTAATTAATTATGCAGTTCCAATGTTTCACGCTGCAGGTTGGGCTGGTTGGTGTGTACCCCACCATCATATCCAGCAGTGTATTTAAAAGGCGCCCGGACATCAACATATCCACCATGGAAGGAGGGGACGGCCTGGTGGTCCCAGGGAGCTCCGGCCCCCAGATTCAGCGACACTTCCCTTGATGTGCTGCTCAATGCAGTGGGGGCCAGGAGGGGTGTCCTGTACCCTGAGGAAGGAAGGAGGAGGCTGAGCCATCTGACCAACCCTGCGTGGGAGGAAGCTGCCAGAGTGGTCAGTGCCCAGGGTCTCGGCCGGAGGGCTGCCCTGTAATACAGGAAATGGATGAATGACCTCATCCGCGCTGCCAGGGTAAATGAACCTTTAACTGCTCACACTCACCTCACTGAATGCTGGAGCGACCGTGGGCCTCAGTGGCAAAGGCACCATCTGTTTGGCCCATGCATATAAGACATACTCAATGTGATAAGGTGATGCCCCATGGCACCACTGCAGCCCACTCCAGGTCCCTGAACCTTCCACGCAGAGAGCTCAGATGCTGTCCGGGTTGGGCAGGTGGGGGCTGGGGGAAGGGCGTTAGGTGTTGAGGGCACCAGTAAGCAGTGCTAATGACATGACTCTGTGAGCCTTATCCTTCTATCTGCATGGGCTCACCAGTCTGGAGAGTGCTGCCCCAGAGCCCTTGTGGACCATGCGTAATGCATCAATCAGATGGCCACAATCCAGTGGGTTCTTTGTGAGACTGGAAGCATGAGAAAGATGCATGAAACCCAATTACTCACAATCCCGTTTTCTCTCTTTGCACAGGAAAAGTTGAGACATAACAGGAGAGGGAGAGAGAGAGGGCCGGTCTGACCTTAAGAACCTCACTGAGTGAGAGGAGAGGACAGCCCAACTGGCGGAGGAGGAACTGGACCGAGCCTGTGGAGATGGCGATGTCAGCAGACGGCCTCCATCTGGTAAGGATCCATGCATGTCACACAGAAACTGAAGGGTCATGCATTCCCCCATGTTGGAGGCAGCTCAAGCAGTCTCTCGCTCTCTCTTCTCTCTCACTTACAGGCACCAGCAGGAAGAGGGGAAAGGAAGAAAAGGAAGCCCTGTCCAGTCGTTCATCCAGCCCACAGAGGGCCGAGGACATTGGGGAGGAGGAAAAAAGTGCACCTGTAGAGGCGTCACAGCAGTTACCGGCCCCCTCCACCAGCCCAGAGACACACACGTCGTTGGGTACAAGATGTAGTTCAGGCTGGGTCTCACATTCTAGTGGTCACTGCACGGACACATGTCCACAGCAGGAGGAGGCAGGGTCAGCCAAGCTCACCGGAGCTTGGAGGACAGCTGGGGAAGACACATCTGCGACGTCCACGTCAGATGATGAGCCCCTGGGATGGGCTGTGTATGAGATGATGGGGATGCTGCGAGAGGCAGCAGAACATCAGGCAGAGGCACTCAACAGAGTGGCACGCAGGGCAGCGAGCTCATCTGCCTGCTCTCTGATGAAGTAGTGGTCTCCATGGGGAGGGTGGTGGATGCCAAGGGGAAACTGGTCCAGCCAAACACCCAGTTTCTGCTGGAAATCTGTGCAGACCTGCACTCCATCACTGGAGCTTTTGCAGTGGCTACTTGAAGGGGGCACAGGGCACCTAAACCTCCCTCCAGGTGCCCCTTCCCCTGAAAGAGTCAGGCAGGGACCCTTGGGCACCCAAAGGGAGGAAGAGCAGCCATTGGACTCCTCAGAACTTCCATTCAGGACTCTCTGAGGTGTCCGGCCTTTCGGAACCCTTCCCCCCCACTTTACCTGTGCCCCCTTCAGATTGTCCGTCTGTGACCGCAGACAGGGCAGCTCCCCCACTGCAGGACAGCCGAAGTGAGCCGGGGCCCTCCAGGCCTCAGGTCTCCAGAGGACTGCCGCCAAGGTCATCCAAGGCAACACGGAAAACTGATCAGCCTCCACCCCCGCTGCGGATTTCGGGGGACGACCAAGAAGAAGTGGTAGAGAACGCAGGATTGCGAAGTTACAATTTCACATGTGGTTGCACGGGTGCACTATGATTGTTAATGTTATGACACTTTTGTAAATAGAGTACACTTTCACTTTAATAAGGTCTAAAGTGGTTTACTTGCGATTAGTAGTCCTTCAGCCTATCCGCCCCCCCCTCCCCTCCCACCCGCCTCGCTCACTATCTTCAGAGGGACACCCCAGGCTGGATGTAAATAAAAATTAATTGTAATAAAGTGTAAAGAGCAGCGGTTCTTCAAATGTAAAGAACAGAGATGCTAGAGTAACTAATTAAATAAATAAAATACAACGGTGATGGTAGGATGGGTGGTGTGTTGCTGCTGCAGCATGTGGGAGCAACTGGACACCAAGGTGATCCAGAGCAAACATGACTGTAGTAAGTGTTTGCAGCTCAAGGAACTTCGGATCCGAGTTGAGGAGCTGGAGTCTGAACTGCAGACACTGCGCCACATCAGGGAGGGGGAAAGTTACTTGGACACTTTGGTCCCGGAGACAGTCACACCCCTCAGATTAGGTAACTCAAATTTGGTCTGTGATCAGGGACAGGAGGGTGTGACTGCAGGTGAAGCAGGTATGGGGACCCAGGGGATAGCGTTCGAGGAGCTTTGGCCCCTGTAATTTTCCAACAGTTATGAGGTTCTTGCTGTGTGAATTAGAGTGGGGACTGCAGGGAGTATGAATGAACTGACCACGGCACCATGATACAGGGAGCCATTCAAGTGGGGGAGGAAATAAGAAACCGGTGTCAAGTTTACGGACATCTCCTCAGGGCTGGAGAGGAGCTCGGAATGGGAGGGGAGGTATCCAGTTGTCATCGTCCACATTGGTACCAACGAAATTGACAGAACTAGAAAGGAGGCTCTGCTGAAAGAATTTGAATAGTTAAGGGCTAAATTAAAAAGCAGAACCTCCAAGGTAATAATCTCGTCCTTACTACCTGAGCCATTGGCAAACTGGCATAGGGTAAGTAAAATCAAGGAGTTAAATGTGTGGCTCTAAGGTTGGTGTGTGAGGAATGGGTTTCAGCTCATGGGGCACTGGCACCAGTACTGGGGTAGAAGGGAGCTGTTCCGGTATGACTGGCTTCACTTGAAACTAGCTGGGGCCAGTGTCCAGGTGAATCGAATAACTAGGGCTATAGAAAGGGCTTTAAACTAAATTGAGTGGGGGAGGGTTCTGGAGAGGGGATACATAAGCTTACAAAGCAAAAGGATATGACAGCATTGCAGAGCAGCTATTTAGTTAATGATGCCCAGAGTGTGACAGGAAGGGACGGTGTACAAACATAAAAACTCAGCAGCAAGTAGGGTCAAAGGGGAGAAAAAATGGTAAAAAGGCAAAATTAATGGCTCTTTACTTAAATGCATGTAGTATTCAGACAAAATAAATGAATTAACGGCACAAATAGGGGTTAATGAGTATGATCTTATAGTCATTATGGAGACATGGCTACAAGGAGATCAAAGCTGGGAACTAAATATTCAGGGGTATGTGACTTTTCGAAAGGACAGGCAGGAAGGTAAGGGCGGTGAGGTAACTTTGTTAGTATGAGATGGAATAAGTACAACAGCAAGAAATTATTTTGGATCAGAAGATGTAGAATCCATATGGGTGGAGGTAAGGAATAACAAGGGGAAGCAGACACTGTTGGGAGTTGTCTATAGGCCCCTGAACAGTAGCTATACTGTAGGATAAAGAATAAATCAGGAGGTAACGAGGGCATGTAAAAAAGACAGCACATTAATCATGGGTGACTTTAATCTTCATGTAGATCGGGAAAATCAAATTGGCAGAGGTAGCCATGAGCAAGAATTCATAGTGTATTCGGGACAGTTTCCTGGAACAATATGTTGTGAATCTAACCAGAGATCAGGCTATTTTGGATCTGGTAGTGTGTAATCAGGCAGGTTTAATAAATGATCTTAGAGTAAAAGATCCCCTCGGAAACTGTGACCATAACATAGTAGAATTTAGCTTTCAGTTTGAGACTGAGAAACTTGGTCGGAAACAACTGTGCTAAACTTAAATAAGGGTATTTACAAAGGATTGAGGGTAGAGTTGGCTGGAGCGGACTGGGAAAGGAGTTCAGCAGAAAAGACGGTTGATGAACAATGGCAGATGTTTAAGAAAATAGTTCATGACTCACAATAAAGACATATCACAGTGAGGAAGAAGCATTCTAGGAAGGGGATAAACCAATCATGGTTAACCAAAGAAGTTAAAGAAAGTGTCAAATTGAAAGAAAAAGCATACAATGTGGCAAAGATTAGTGGTAAGCCAGAGGATTGGGAAAACTTTAAAAGCCAACAAAAGATGATCAAAAATTAACGAGGAGGGAGAAAATAAACTTTGAGGGTAAATTAGCAAGTAATATAAAAATGGACAGTAAGAGCTTCTTTAGTTATATAAAAAGGAAGAGAGAGGCCAAAGTGAACACAGGCCCCTTAGAGAATGAGACTGGGGAAATAATAATGGGGCACCAGGAAATGGCAGAGGAGTTGAATAAATATTTTCCATCAGTCTTCACGGTAGAAAACACTAATAGCATACCAAAAATACTAAATAATCAAGGGGCAAAAGTGGGGGAGGAAATTAACACAATAGCTACCACTGGAGAAAAAGTACTAGGGAAAATAATGGGGCTAAAGGCGGATAAGTCCCCTGGACCTGATGGGTTGCATCCTAGGACATTAAGGGAAGTAGCTGCACAAATAGTGGATGCAATACAAGTTCAGCTGGTAATAGGGGAGGCAAATGGATTGTTGGCCTTTACTTAAAAGGGAATGGAGTATAAAAATAGGGATGTCTTGCTAAAACTATACAAGGCACTTTTATAGACCACATCTAGAATACTGTGAACAGTTTTGGTCCCTTATCTAAGGAAAGATAAACTGGCATTGGAGGCAGTCCAAAGAAGGTTCACTAGGTTGACCCTGAGTATGGAGGGATTTTTTTATGAGGAGAGGTTGAGTAGGTTGGGCCTGTATTCATTGGAGTTAAGAATGAAAGAGAGGCAACCTTACTGAAACATAAGATTCTTAGGGGGCTTGACAGGGTAGCTGCTGAGAGGTTGATTCCCATTATGGGAGAGTCTAGGAACAGAGGGCATAATCTAAGAGTAAGGGGGTGCCCATTTAAAACAGAGATGAGTTTTGTCTCAGAGGGTAATGAATCTGTGGAATGTTTTACCGCAGAGGTCTGTAGAGGCTGGGTTGTGAAGTATATTCAAGTCTGAGATAGGCAGGTCTTTAATCAGCAAGGGAATCAAGGGTAATGGGGAAAAGGCAGGAAAGTGGAATATCAGATTATCAGATCAGCCATGATCTCATTGAATAGCGGAGCAGACTCGATGGGCCGAAGGAACTACTTCTATTCCTATGTCTTATGACTTATGAACTTATGGGTTTAAGCCCCCCAGAATCACACATGTGCAGAGAGGCAAAAGTATTTGCCAGGTCCTTGGCGAGCCATTTGCACAAAGTCTCCCATGAACTCTGAGCTTTTGACCTTCACACACTCATGTGTTCCCACGCCCTAGCATTGTTGATGCTACATGCTGGGGTTCCCTTCAGTTGTCCAGTTGAGATGACCTGCTGCTCTGCAAACCCTCGGTGACTCAACTCTCATGAAGCATCTCCAGATCTCCACCACAAGGCTCTGCATAATTGCAAGCATCCAAAGTTGTTGTTACTTTAGATGCACAGTCCAATACCTTTACCCCTCTCTCCATGACCCACACCCCATAACCATTGAGCCCCCAGGGTTTAACATTTGACCTTCCCATGGCTACCCTTCAACCCACCCTCATCACCCTCCATCCCATGCTGGTGAATGGCAAAGTCTCCTAAATTCCTGAGGAGCCCACCCCCATGACAGTAGATCTGCCCTCCCTCATTCTGCCGACTCCCAGAATCCACTTCTCCTTCCATAACCCTTCCAACAACCATCAGCGCCCCTTCACCTGTCATCGCCGAACCCGAACCCTCCCACCCTACCGGCTCCCACTGTCCCCTTTAACACACTCACCATCTCTTCCTATCACCAATTCCCTCAGTATGCCTCCCAGGAATCCTCCATTCACACCATAGACCCCTCCCTCTGAACCCCTTTCCCCTCTTCCCCCCATACCTGTTCCCATCCTGGCCCCATTTTGCTCTAATGCCACCAATAACAAATGGAGCACCACCACCCCACTGCCATCGTTCATGCCTTTTTAGGAGGGCGTATATAAAAAATTCTGCTTTTTGTACTTACACCTAATTCTGGTTTCCAATATCTCTAACTGGATAAACAGTTAAAGCAACTAGAACAAAAACAAAAATACCTGGTCTGACAGCATCCGCGGAGAGGGATGCAGTTGACGTTTCGAGTCTGTATGACTCTTCATCAGAACTAAGAAATATAGAAATGAGATGAAATATAAGCTGGTAGAGGGGGATGGGACAGGTAGAGCTCAATAGGGGGCCAGTGATAGGTGGAGGCCAAGAAGAGACTGCCAAAGATGTCATAGACAAAACGACAAAGGGGTGTTGACGGTGGTGATATTATCTAAAGGATGTGCTAATGGGGACATTAAGGGTAACAAGCAGGACAAGCTAGTGGCAGATGGCCCTTGTGGGGTGGGGTGGGGTGGGGGGAAGGGATCGAAATGGGCTAAAAGGTAGAGATGAAACAGTCGATCGAAATAAATTTAAAAATAGGTAGGAAAAGAAAAATATATTTGTAAAAAAATTATAAATTATTGGAAAAAGGGGAATTGGAAAAGGGGTAGGAATGGAGAAGAGTGTTCATGATCTGAAATTGTTGAACTCAATATTAAGTTTGGAAGACTGTAAAGTGCCTAGTGGGAAGATGAAGTGCTGTTCCTCCAGTTTGCATTGAGCTTCATTGGAACATTGCAGCAGGCCAAGGATGGACATGTGGGCATGAGAGCAGGGTGGGGTGTTGAAATGGCAAGCGACAGGGAGGTCTGGGTCATGCTTGCGGACAGACCGAAGGTGTTCCACAAAGTGGTCACCCAGTGCGATTGGTCTCTCCAATGTAGAGGAAACCGCATTGGGAGCAGCAAATACAGTAGACTAAATTGAGGGAAGTGCAAGTGAAATGCTGCTTCACTTGAAAGGAGTGTTTGGGCCCTTGGATGGTGAGAAGGAGGGAAGTAAAAGGGCAGGTGTTGCACCTTCTGCAGTTGCATGGAAAGGTACCGTGGGAGGGGGCTGAGGAGTAGGGGGTGATGGAGGAGTGGACCAGGGTGTCCCAGAGGGAATGATCCCTGCAGAAAGCCACCGGGGGTGGGGGTGGGGGGTGAGGAGAAAATGTGTTTGGTGGTAGCATCATGCTGGAGTTGGCGGAAATGGCAGAGGATGATCCTTTGAACGCGGAGGCTGGTGGGGTGATATGTGAGGACAAGGGGGACCCTATCATGGTTCTGGGAGGGAGAGGAAGGTGTGAGGGTGGATGCGCGGGAGATGGGCCGGATACGGTTGAGGACCCTGTCAACCACCGTGGGTGGAAAACCTCGATTAAGGAAGAAGGAAGTCAAAGCAACTAGATCAGTTACTTCACGTCTAATAATGACAACTTGCATTTATATAGTACCTATAACAGAAGTAACATGTAACAAGCCACTTCACAGGAGGGTTATCAGGCAAAGTTTTACACCGAATCAAATAAGGAGCTGACCAAAGCATGTTCAAACTCATAGATTGCAAATAGAATCTTAAAAGAGGAGAGAGAAGTAGTGAGATCTCAGGAGGGAATTACAGGACATTGGCCTGTAGGCAGTTGAAGGCAATAGTAGAACGATGAATAACTAGGAGGTTGGGAGGAAGGGAAAGAAAGTGAAAGAATTCCCCCATGTGATATAAAAGTAATGAAATTGTAAACACATTTGTTTATAGAAGCAGGTTCATGATTATGTTATGATATGTGATCAGCATTTGTTCTCATAATGCTGCATGACATTGTCCCTACCCCACACATGCAGCAGTCCCCACAGTGACTGGTCACAGCAATGATCCCTCAGCTAGACCACTGAGCTTGAATTGGGTCCCATTGATTGATTCTGCCAGCCTTAAATAAGTAGCCCTTCTGATAGAGAAATGCTTTGCTTTGTGGGGTGTGGGTGTGGAGGAAATGATTGTGATTTGTTAAAGGCTGATAAAGACCTGATTCTAGCAGTTGGATCATTGAACTGCTGTTGGCAACGGTCATCATGAAACTCATTGTATGGACTGAGACCAATTCCTTGCCAAGATGCTCATAAAGAAAGCAAGAAAGAAAAATAAAGAATTTGCAGTAGAATAAATCTGCGTGAGAATGTTTGTTTATAAGTCAATCAGAAAGCTAGGTTACTATTCTGCAACCCAAATTTACCTGTTATAAAAAGGATACGGGGACGATTTTGGAGAGTGTTTTCACGATTCTCTGAGGTGACCAAGATGGAGTCTGAGCGAGAATGCTGGTCTGGTCCACGTTTAGCACAAAACACCATCATAGTGAAGGGGTTTAGACAAGGAAGGGAGGAATGTTGAAGAGCTGACAATCTCTTAAAATGCCGGCCAGCATTTATTAAAGAAGCTGCACAGCAGTTTGGTGACAATCCTTCAGCGATTGCTTTTTCCTAACAGCGACCCGCTATTTAGGAGTAAACATGGCAATTTCATGCAATATTTAAACGTGAACTCACCATTTCATGTTCATTGCTGTGGAAGTTGTCAGGAGGACCTTTCAAACATATTGGTGGATTTTCTGGAAAAATATTGTCAAGACCTCACCCAACTTCAACAAAATTTATTCTGGAAATTCTCTGACAAGTTCACCGAAAAAAAAAGATTGAGTGCTTTGCTACTCTGACCTATTGGACACCTTACGGGAATAACCAGGAGAAAAGGAATGTATGTTCATGGGTATCAGGCTAAGGGCCCTTCTTAGTCTTCAGGAGGGATGGGAGGAGGACATGAAACCAGGCAAAGCAGCACCAGATATTGTGACATAAAGGGACAGGAGGTTCAGGCTGACACCTTTCCCACCCCTTGTGGGTACAGGCCATCACTCCTCCTCTGGACCTCCTCCTCCAAGACATCCAGTGCTGTGCCCAAGAAGCTGTATGCCCCCTCCCTTGGCCCCTGAGCCAACCTGCAATTTGCCACCGTATGCCAGACAGCCAGGGTATTCCACACATTCAGTGGGAGTGGGTATGAGGAGCTTTACATATACTGGTTCACAAAAATTGTGCTGAAGCAGCATTGGAGTGCAAGTATCTGGCTTAACTCCTCCAAGCAATTTCAAATTATGCTAATCATCAGCAACAACAGGAACTAGCATGTATAAAGTGCCTGCAATGTAGTAAAAGATCCCAAGATGCTTCACAGGAGTGATTATCAAACAAAATTTAACGCTGGGTCACACAGAGATATCGGGGCAGATGATTAAAAGCTTGGTTGAAGAAATAGGTTCAAAGGAGAGTCTTAAAGGATGAAAATGAGGAAGAGAAGAGAGGGTTAGGGAAGGAATTCCAGAGCTTAGACAGTTGAAGGCATGGTCACCAATGGTGAAGTAATTAAATTGGAGATGCTTGAGAGGCAGAATCGAGTTGGACTGCAGATATCTTGGAGGGTTGTATGGCAGAGGAGATTACCGATAGAGGGAGGGGAAAGGCCACATGGGGATTTGAAAACAAGAAAGGGAACTTTTAAATTAAGGTATACCCTAACTGTGATCATGTGTCGGTTAGCAACAAAGGGATGATGGGTGAATGAGACTTGACGTGTGTTAGGACACAGGCAACGGAGTTTTGGATGACCTCAAGTTTCCAGAGGGTAGTCGTTTGGTAGTACAGAACTTGAGTATTGCTAAAAAAAAGACATGTCTGAGCTTTTCGTTTTGCACTTATCAGGACACCTGCAAGAATACCAATATAAGGGGGAAAACAATAATTTATACTATATGTGAAGAGAGTGCTGATTGGTTGGCAAGTGACGTTGCCATGGAGACTGTTAACTGCCAGGCATTGTTTGAAATTTCAACCAAGCTGCTTGGCCCTGATTGGTCAAGACAATGCCATTCCTCAGATTTGGCATCTGTTATCTATCTTTGGCCAAAATAACCCCCACAGAGGGCAACCAGGTCATCTGTTCCTCCTTTGTTTCCTATCAGTAATCCATTACTGTGTTTGCTAGTAGTCACTAATATAAAACAGAGATCAATACTGCAAATGTGTTGACCCTAAATGAGTGGCATTATTCTCCTTTTTATTGAATGAAGGGTGAAAGCTTTTTAGCATCTTGAAACCCAAATGTCACTGTAGATAACTGCTGATAAAGATAGCCGTAATGATTGAAGCTGGCCAATCATGATGAAGCTATCATAAAGATCCTTTCGTACTTTACAAGCCAACTAACAGGGGATTTAACTGGTATAAGCAAAGAATGGTTGTATTCATCCAGCAGGAGAGTGAGGAAATCTGGAGAGAAATGGCTCAAGTAAACATGAGGAAAACTTATTTCATTCACTGGGGTGAGGGCACTCTGATAAATACCGACATCATGATAAGGAGGATATTTAAAAAGCAAATAAACTTGCAGTGGACATGTCAATAAGTCACTGACTAGCTGAATGTATGTTGAGCACCATAAGAACCTGCTATAGGCCTGGGTAGAGCATTGTGAATTGAAAAAAGGCATCTAGAGGAAACAAGATTATGAACCTGTCCGCATGTGAGCGTAAAATAGCTATAAAGAAAGACTTTGCATTTCTTGACCTCAGGATGTCCCAAAGTGTGTCCAGTGAAGCATGCCTGAAGGGTCGTCACTGTTAAAGTGTAGGAAACATGGTAGCCAAATTATGCACAGCAAGATCCCACAACAGTAATGTGATAATGACCAGATAATCTGTTTTGAGTGTTGGTTGAGGAGTAAATGTTGGCCAAGATATCGGAACTCCCCTACTCTTCAAATATTGTGGTGGGGTTTTTTGTGCGCACTTCAGAAGCCAGATTCTCGGTTTAAAGGGTCATGTGGACGATGACGCCATTGACAGAGTAAGGGTGGATGATGGAAGCTGGAGTGAGGCGCCTCCCCTAATGTTAATCTAAGGAATGAATGTTTCCCCTGAATCAGAGTGATGGACTTTGCAGGCCTGACTTGGCCTGTCATTTCTGAATGAAATTTGTTTTGGTTGAATTAGGACAAAGAGGCAAGAAAGGATTGTAAGAATAGCTTTTTCCTCTTTCTCTGTCTCCAAAGTTGTAGCCTTTGCTTTCTGAACTCCAGTGTGGGGCTAAAGTTCAACATGAAGATTAGATGGCTGCATTGGGTCTAAAAGGCAGACTTCCCCATAGGTCAAGCCATTCTCCTGGATAACTGTAAGGTGCTACTTTTCCTAACATTTTGGGTGGAATTTTCCATGCCCACTGATGTCGGGCGTGATTGGTGCCTTGGGCGGACAATATGGCGCCATCAGCTTTACAAAGGCGGAAAACCAGTTTGCGATGGTCCACTCAGCCTGCCGATGGTGGGGCCGGGTTTCTCGCCATTAGGCATCGGGAGCCTCATTGTAACACATCTGCACCTCATCACCAGGCCAGCCCGCTGGAATCATCCTTCCTCCCAGTGGATTGTCCGTCTACGTCGGAGGGAAAGAACGCTGACGTGTTTCACAACAGCACATCAAAGGTGTGTACTTGGCAGCTGCACTTTGAAGGGAACTCAGAGGTGAGTGCACAGTAACGTTGTGCAGCACTTGGCAGGGTCGTCTCTTGGGCTTCAAACTTGAGGGGCGTTGGGGGGGGTGGGGTGGTTAAGGCCAGCCCTGCCATTGAGGCGACTGGTGCCGGAGGGCGGTGAGGGGCAAAGAGAGCCCTGCTGTTGAATGTAGCACACAATTATTTGGGGTGGGCTGTAGTGGGGAGAAGGGAAGCGGCCACGCATTAGGGAAACCTGTATAAAGTGGCCATTCCTCTGCAGCTGAGACAGTTCAGGTGCAGCCACATTGATATGATTAGGGTCAGGCTTCTAGCTTATCTGCCCACTCAAGTAGTGCAGAGGCATCAAAGTGCCACCAAGTGTTCCAGAGTTATCCCCCAGCACAGACTGCAAAGTCATGAGCATTTTATTGGACTGCACAGCAGCTGAACTGTACGTGTTGTACAATCTCCTCGCTAGAGCTGACCATGGAGCAGTCACTGCTGGAGGCGCTCACAGCCTCTTGCAATCTCAGCATTCCAGTCTGGATCAGTCTCCCCATGGTTCAAGCTAGCAGGGCAGCCATGCATCACACTAATCCCTGGCCATCCAAGCGGTGCCCAACACTTTCCAGGAAGGGTTAAGGGACCTTCACACTAACCTGGACAGGTTCTTAGTGCACCCATGCTAACCACATGTCTCGATCTTTCATCCTGCAGGAGGAGTACATCAGGATCATGGAGACTGGTGAACTAGATTTATGACTGATGGCCTACAGAGAGCGAAGACAATGGAGGGGAGAGCGGCTGAGGCTCCTGGCTGTGCAGAGGGAGGAGCAGCACACCCTGGAAGAAGGGGCAGCTGGGGGTACTGCACATGTAGCCCAAGAGCCACAGCGAGCAGTCGCAGGCCGGCGCCTAGTGATAACCAGGGTCAATAAATGTCATCTTTCGTTCCTGCAGATGACCGAGAACCAGTGTCACTGAAGATTGCACATGTCTAGGGAACTGGTTGGTCACATCTGCCAGCTACTGTATGATCTGGCGCCACGGGGACATGGAGGGCATCTATTGCCAGTGGCTGTGAAAGTGACCTCGGTGCTCAATTTCTATGTCAGTGGCTCCTTTCAGGGCTTCACAGGTGACCTCTGTGGGATCTCATAAGCCCCCACCCACAAATGCATCCAATGAGGTCACAGATGCCATCTTCGCGAGGGCACACAACTTTGTGCATTTTGCCCGGGACCAGGAGTGCCAGGATGCCAGAGCGATTGGATTTGCCCAAATCTTGGGTTTCCCACAGGTACAGGGTGCGATCGATTGCACTTATGTGGTGCTCAGATCTCCGTTGCAACACACAGTGTACTAGATCAACCACAAAAGGTTCCACTCACTGATGTGCAGCTGGTGTGCGCACAGTTTCCAGGGAATGTGCATGATGCCTGCCTCCTCAGTCAGTCACAGATCCCTGAAATCTTCCAGTGTCCACAGAGGCTGCAGGGTTGGCTCCTCAGGGACGGGGTTACCCGCAGACGATGTGGCTGATGACACCCGTGCGGCAGCCTCAGACTGCAGCAGAGTGACGGTGTAATGAGGCTCATGCTGCAACTTGCAACTTGGTGGAGCAGACCATCAGGATGCTGAAGGTGATGTTTCAGTGCCTGGACCAGTCTGGTGGAGCCCTGCAATACAGTCTACAGAGGGTGTCACACATTATCGTCACCTGCTGTGCCCTTTACAGACTGGTGCTACAATGGGGAGATGAGCTGGCTGAGGAGGAACTTGAGGAGCTGGAGGCCCCCTTTGATGAGGAGGACACCAACTGGGACGAGGGTGAGGAGGTCCTCGGAGGCGGCGATGACGGGGATGAGGACCTTGCACTGGTTGATGAGGCAGGTGTGCTCAGGAGGCCCTCATGGCTGCTAGATTTGTGAAGGATGATGACAACAGGCAGTGAGGTGATCACTGAAGATCCATAGATCCTCACATCACATCTGTAAATGTTTGACTCCAGTCTGGCTTATGGCACCACGAACCACAGAGGGTCTGTGAGAATGTTTCTGTCATGGAGACACAGTGGAGGCCCTAATAGTCATTCGATTACAGGAGGACGATGATGACATGTATTGAGGACACTCCATAAATCTTCACACAGCCTCTGAGAATGTCTGACTCCTGTCTGGCTGAGGGCAGCTCGCTTGAGCTCCATAATCAGGATCATATCATAGAGATGCAGCCATGAAACTTTAGAAGCATCTGATCCTTTCCTGCCTTCAGCCCCTGACCCCTTCAGGAACACAGCGTCACCGTTCACAGATGCTGAGGAGATTGGGGCCAGCCCACCTTAAAGGTGCTGAGAGCCACACAGAGAGAATGATGGAACTCTGTGACACCTGCCCACAACATTCTTGCAGCAATGAGCAGCACCATCAAGGTGCAGGCATCAGTAATGTGTCCAGGGAGTGTGAGGCTGGACCATCACTTTGGTCTGAAGGCTGCACAGACACAGGGAAGAGGCCCTGGACTGAGACACCTGCCTTTATCTCGTGCAGAAAGGTTTCACATCTGAGTGACACGAACACTGCTCATCAGGGGCCACAGGCAGGGAGATATTCTCGAGAGTTCATTGACATCAGTGAACAGTATGTACAAGTGATTAACACCCATGCCCAGGCTGTGCAACTAATTCTCCTTAACCTTCCTAACTCCTAACCCTGCTGCTACATCTTGGTGCTCCCTGGATATCCACGGCGGAGGTGGAGGCAGCCTGCTGACTGCGACGCCCTGTCTGTGATGATTTTGGCAGGTGTCCTCTGGAGGGCTGAGACCTGGAGGGCCTCGGCCTGCTTTCAGCGTCCTGTTGTGTCAAACTGGAGCTGTGGAGGTCACTTGGTCGGACACTTCGGAGTCACCTGGATGGATGGGCCCGGAGTGGGCACCTGCTGATCCTCCTCCCTATAGGGGCCCAGGGGCCCCAGGATGGCTCCTTGAGGTGCAGGGGTAGCTGGAATGAGATCTAGCACTGCTCTTCTGTACACACTGTTGGAGGCCAACTATGATGTCTGTGATGAAGTTGACCCTGCAGTGCAGGAGTCTGGACCAAGGTCTCCATGAACACCGCCATCTTGCCAGTATTGAACTTGGTGTGTTGGCATGCCGATGCCATCACATCAGAGTGAAGATGGATGGACTCCTCCATCATGCCTTGCAATCTGAGGAGTGCAGTGGACATCCCTTCCTGATGTTCCCGAGCTTGCCTTTGCAGCTCCAGCAACAGTCCAGAGGCTGATCACCTGACTCAGATGCAGCACCGTTCTGGCCTCCAGCAGTCCTCCGAGTGCCAGACATCTGGGAAGTCCTTGTCGCTGCCTGCTGTGGATCAGACAGTGCGATGTGCTCACCAGGTTGTGATCCCGGAGCTATTCTAAAGCTGTCTCCCACTGAAGTGTGTGTCTGTGCACTGGTGGAGGGTGTGGGTGAGCGCCGTGATGAGACTTCAGGGAGGGTGCCTTCAGATTCCTCTTCAGAGGTTTCTTCGGGGCTTGATTGAAGGTTGTGGATCGTGGACCCTTTTGGCTGTTTGGCAGATGCGCCTGCAAAAGCAAGGGGAGATAATTAGTGCAGGGCAGTGGCCTGTGAAACAGGACATATCACTCACAGCATGGTTATCTGATGGATGTTGCACTGCTGGATCCTCACTAGGTAGAGTAGCGCCGACCTCACCATCAGCACAGGAACAGTCCAGATCTTCACCGGTCAGCTGGATGGCTCTGTTTTCAAAGTCCTTGAGGACCTTGATTTCAGACATTCCTCCATCGGTCTGTGACCTCTCCCTGTTGTTGTGTGCCAGCTTGTCCTGCATGGATAGAGATAGAGAAAGTGTAAGCAGGGCACCTGTCAGGCCAGATGATAAGTATGCCTGGCATGTGCGGGCAGTGAGTGGTCTCATGGACAGAATGAGGACAATGAAGGTGTGTATGAGAGAGTGAATGGTGATGTTCCTTGAACCGACAGTGAGTGAGGGCCCTGTGGATGTGTGATGGGTTTGTGAGTGTGTGAGTTGAGAGTGATGAGAAGAGTGACTTACCCTGGTAGAACGGAGGGGATCATTCACCCTCTTGCAGTACAGGATGGCTGTCCTCTTCTGAAGAGTGTTGGTGTTGACCACCGCCTCCCAAGCCTGAATAGTACTGTTGCTGCCTGTCCTGCGGGGGTAGGGGACATCCTGACGGGTCTCCACGGCATCCAAAAGGCGCTCAAGGGACCCGTCACTGAACCTGGAGACTGCAGTCTTCCCCAGTTTCAGGGCCATGTGTTCCATGCAGCGGTGGTGGGCAGGAAGCACAGAGATGTGTCCCTGTGGCTGGACTTTAAATATGGCGCCCAGCATGTTTCAGCAGTGGGGTGATGGTGGGCGGGCAAATGATAGGCCGCCAGTCATGGAAATAGCTTGTTTCCCGGGAATGCCTAATTAATGTGGTGGATTTGGGATGACAGGGCATGAAAACCCGCCATCGCTGTCAGTGGGCAGCACACTGTTTTAGCTGCCCACTACCGCACTTAGTGCAAATCTGGGATGATTCCGCCCTTTGTTATCTTGTAGCTCAGCTGGCATTTTGAATGCAATGTGTGGCCACTGCTTTGCTTTTGTTTATATAGTATTTTTCCTCGTTGTATGTGTGTGTGTTAATTTTTCCCTTGAAAAAGAGCTGTTCACTCTCCTTTCAATTGTGCACAGAAAATGGCAGTGATCCCAAACCTATCTACATATACAGTGTCATGAACTCCCTTTTCCAACGTGTAACTTCACCCTCTGGGAAACATGTACCCGAATTCAAATATCAAGATCATTGGTCCTTACAGGATTTACCGTCTGTACCAAGGCTGCAAATTCAGAAAAGGTAGCCTTTAAGGGTAAATTCAGTAATCCCGCACTCCCAGCTGGAACCCTCAGTCGGTGCCCAGTTGGTTCCACTTTAATCTATAATGTTGCAGCCTGCAATGACTTCTCCTCCTACTCCCGCGCCATTACCTCTAGTGTCTGCCAAAGGCCTTCCCTCGGCCCACCCCCTATTCTTATTGACGTACTGCCCCTTGGCAACATCACCTTAAAACATCAAGTCAGATTCCATATGTACACTCGTGATACCGAGCTCTATATCACCACAACCCACCTCACTTGACCCCTCCTCCGTATCGAGATTGTCAGATTACTTGTTTGATATTCAGTCCTGGATGAACAGAAATTTTCTCCAACCAAATATTGGGAAAACTGAATGCCACTGCCTCCATCCCTCCTCCTGGCAACTGCCTAAGTCTGGACCAGGCTTTTCATAACCTTAACTCCTAACTGACCCTAACTGAGCTTCCGACCACATACCCACTTTTCCATCATGTACCCAATCTTCTTTTCTCCAGAAATTTGTGTTATCTGAAACTCTGCTGTACATATTCTAAATTGTGCTAATTCTCTTGCACCTGTGCTCACTATCCTCTATTGGCTCCCGGTCAAGCAATGCCTTGAATTTAAAATCCATCCCTCTGTTTTCAGATTTCACCATGGCTTCACCCCTACCTACCCCTGTAGCCAGCCCCAGCCCTATAACCATTTCAATATCTGCACTCCTCCAATACTGGCCTCTTGAGCACGCCCAGTTTTAATGTTTCCACTATTGGGTGCCTTGTCTTCAGCTGCTTGGGCCTTAAGCTGTAGAACCACCCCAGCACTACAAAACCTCTTTCCACCTCTCTCTGCTCTTCCAAAATGCTCCTTAAAATCTATAGCCATCTGCCCTACCCACTCTTATGTGACCTGGTGTCAAATTTTGTTTGTAAGGTTCTTGTGAAGTGCTTTGGGATGCCTTACTGCATCAAAGGTGCTAGATAAACACAAGTTGTGGTTGTGAAATGCTTATTGACAAATCAACACCACAGTGTTATATTCTTATCCCTGATCTGTGCTCTCTTCAAATGAAATATCCTGCTAGGAGCACTGAATTTATATTATAGTTCTAACCTCAAATTATCCACTAGCATTAACTGTGTGAATCCGCAAAATTACCAGAATGCTACCAGAAATTTTATTAGAAATATCAGGAAAGATTGAACATTCCAGGGCTCTTTTTCCTTGAAGAATGAAGACTGAAAGATGACCTGATGGAAATCTATAAAATTATAAAGTGGTTTGATAGGTTAGTCATAGAGAAGATCTTTCCAACTATGGGGAATGTCTGAAACTAGGGCTCGTAAATTTAAGGTAATCACTAAAAAAAATCCAGTTGGGAATTCAGGAGAAACTTCTTTACTTGAAGAGTAATGAGAATGTGGAACTTGCCAACACTGGAATGGCTGAGTCAATTAGCATTGTTACATTTAAGCAGAATCTAGAAATGAGGAAAAAAGGAATAAAAGGATATGTCGATATGGTGAGATGAAGTAAAGTGGGAGGAAACTTATGTGGAACATTAATACTGGCATAGAACATTTGAACGGGTAAGAGGAGATCTGAACTTGGTGGGTGTGTTTGGACAAAGAGTAGCCCTTTGGATAGGATCCCAGGACACCTTGGGAAAGGTAAGGCACTCTTTGAGAGGGGTGAGGCCCCTTTTGGGATTATTAAAAGTGAACATAATTATGTAATTTTTTTCGCGCAAACTCATTGGAACTGTTCAGCTGCCAGGGAACCGTTAAAGAGCTGTGCAGCTGTCAGACCTGTCCATGCTATCCAGGAAGTGTCAAAACAGTCAAGGAACTCAGCAAGGATACTAAATGAATTGGCATGGTGGGGATAAGGGCAAAGGGTGGTTGGGTAGGGGCATGGGTTGGTATGAGTTGGTACTAAGTTGGCATAGGTGTTATGGGGCAATGGAGAATGGGTAGAGAGGCATTGATTTGGCATGGGGGTATGATGGTCATAAGGTGGGTAGAGGGGCACTAGCTTGGCATAGGTGTGTGAGAGGCCATGGGATGGGGGCATGGGTTGGCATAGGTTGCCATGGATTGGACATGGGGAGCATGTGGGGGGGGTGGGGGGGGGGGGGGGGGTGGGGGGGTGAGGGGGTGAAGGGTGAAGGCTGGAGGGATGTTTCTTGGTTTATTGTTCTTTTACATTTTAAACACAGTGCTGTAACACACCTCTGCATCCGTCTGGCTGTGCATTCCAGTCTGTGCCTTGACTTGTTTTTCAGTCCACCCCAACCCCCCCAGTGAAAATCCAACCAGCAGGAGGACATTCTTAAAGGTTGGAATTGCCAAGCCAGAAACCTGGGCCATAGAGTCTAAGCCAGGAAGTATAAATTAGGATTAAATCATGTACAGAAAGTAAAAATTAAAGAGACGGAAAGAAAGATGGGTTCACAGAGAAATGATGATGAAAGGGATAGAGAGGAAAAGTTAAAAAAAAACCTTTTTTAAAGAAAACTTCTAATGCTAATTAAGTTCTGAAGGCATAAGGGACTCCAATGTATAATTAAATGTTCAGTGCCAGAGAGGTTGTTTGGCAATAATTATGACATATTATGCTGTTAAAAATTCAATTACACCTGAATGCATTAGCCCTAACTTTTTTTAGTGTGTTCAGTAGATGATTAAGTATGGCAATTTTGTCCCTTGCATAGATTTTAATGGTTAGTCTGTTGGTGAGGTAGCAGTATAATGCAGCTTCTGGTGGAACAGGATAACTTGGCCAGCAACTCCCAGATTTCCACAGTTTAACTGTGTTTGTGCGGACTCTGGATGTTATTGTCTGATTTACTCTGTAATTGCAATGAGTGCTGTTAACCACCCTGTTAATTTTAAAGCAAAATCCAGGTTAGTGTAACTTGACACTGAGATGGTAGGGGACTGGGCTCAGGTGGGAGGATTGTGCTTTGATATATTAAGATCAATGTTTCATAGATGTTGTGGTTCCACTTTTACTGATTTAGAAAAGCATGAGTTATTGTAATTTAAGGATTAGTTCTTTTAGTGACTCTTGACAATATTGGGATTTTATCTGACTGGTTTGTGAACTGAGCACAACAAGTGGATTTATAGGCGAGGTAGTTTGGGTGACATTTCCCTTTACTTGGTTAAATGAGTTTCTTGTCATGTGTGCCCATCCAAGTCTGTAAAGCTCCAAGTTTATTTGAAACTAAAGGGGCAGGAGCTCTACATTAGTGAAGCTCACTCTGGTGACATCTGAATCTGCATGCTTTAATGACTTTCAGAGTATTTGGGACACCGGGTAGATTGATGAATTATGAGGTGCAGGCTTCATGTGATAGCAATATATATTAAAAATTAAACTTTGTGGGTGAAGTGGGTGGGTGGGGGTCAGGTGGGAGGTGGTGAGCATCAAAGCAGACAGAAGCATTTTCCCAAATCTAGGGCCAGAAAATGGTCTGGGACACTCATAACTTCCAGACCTGAAACTCCCAATCTGTACCTGGTATGCAAAACTCTGAGCTGGGGTGAATCTCTATTCATAATACATGCACAATACAACATTGTATCCAGGATGTGTAGCTAGCTTATACATTTAGTGAGTTATGCATTGACTTGAGTTTCAGCGACTATGGTTAATGATAAAAGTGGTAAGGTATAATGCTGTGTACATACTTGGCTGGCTAAAGTTAATGTAGCTACTGTCACTGGTCCTCGTGATCGAGGGCCAGTGCTAGTCAAGGTGATCGAAGGGCAGCGCTCATCCTTACGATCAATGATCTGGACTGGTCTTTGTGATGGAGGGTCAGTGACAATCCTGATGACCAGTACTGTGTTGTTACAGGCTCTGGAAAGTAAAACTGTCATTTACACTTTTACTTGATTTCCATTCATTTCTTATGCAAGAATCTAAATTATGCACATCAGGGTCATTAACTTGTTCAGTTTTTAATCATAAAACCAATAACTACCCCACACCCATGTTCCTCTCGGAACCTGCTCATTGTCCAGGATCATCCTGGAATGCAAAGATAATCCCTGGCTTCTTTGCTTTACTGCAAATTGACTTCTCAAACCCTTTCTCCCTGCTGCTTTCTTCCCTTCTATTATTTCACCACGCCAGACTTCGCCAGACTTCGCCAGACTTCCTCTCAGCTTCTCTCCTTCCCCAACTCTCAATTTGCTTCTTTTCCCAGTTTCTCACCTGTCTCTTCTCTCTCCAAGTTCACCTTGTTCATGAGATCCGCCTCCTGCTCCCTCAACCTCATTCCCACTAAACAACTGACCTTCCAGCTTCCCTTCCTGGTTCCCATGTTAACTGTTAATGGTTCTATGCTAATGGTATCTCCTCAGGTACTGTCCCACCCTCCTTCATATCTGCCATCATCACTCCAAGCCTCAAAAAAGCAACCCCTTTGTCCCTCCATCTATGCAAACCATCACCCCATCTCCAATCTCCTTTTCCACTCCAAAGCCCTTGAACACATCACTGCCTTCCAAAACCATGCCCCTCTTTCCTGTTTTGAATCCTCTAACCAGCTTTCCATCCTTGGCACCACAGTGCTGAAATTGCTCTTTCAGGGTCACAACTAACATCTTATGTGACTGTGACAAAGGTAAACTTTCCCTCCTCACCCTTCTCAATTTGTCCACAGCCTTTCATTCTTAACTATCTACTAGTATTCAGAGTATCATCTGCAATGTCTTCTCTTCTGGCCCCTCCTATTTCTGCCCATTGGCGCTATCATCTGAAAGCACAATGCTAGTATTCATATATACACTGATGATACTCAGCTTTATCTCAGCACCAAATCTCTCGACCCTGCCATTGTCTCTAAATTGTTAGACTGCTTGTCTGACATCCAGTGCTGAATAAGAAGAAAGTTCCTTCAAATAAATATTGGGAAGACCAAAGCCATTGCTTATGGCCCCCACCACAAACTTCATTCCTTAGCTGTCATCTCCAGTTCATTCCCTGCCAACTGCCTGAGGCTGAACCACACTGTTCACAACCTTGGTTTGATATCTAGCCTTGAGATGAGCTGCTGACCACATATCTGGGCCTAAGCCTATTTTCAACTGCATGACATCACATGAGTCCACGCCTTTGCTGCTGAAACTCTCATTCATTTCTTTGTTATTTCTAGGCTTGAAATAACAAACTCTATTATTCCTATGTATTCCTGATGACCTCATACATTAAAGTCATCCAAAACTCTAACTTAAACCAGCCCCCGCTCCCCTATCAGCTCTTTGCTTGCCGATCTGCATTGGCTTCCAGTTACGCAATGTCTTGATTTTAAAGTTCTCATCCTTCTTTTCAAATAACCTCCACAGCCTCATCCTTCCTGTCCCTGTGATCTCCTCCAGCTCGACAGTCCTCTGAGATCTCTGCGCTCCTCCAATTCTGGCCTCTTGAACATCCCTGACTCTATTCGCTGCACCATTGGTGGCAGTGCTTTCAGCTGTCCAGGCCCCAAGCTCTGGAATGTCTTCTCTAAAACCTCTCCACCTCATTTCCTCTCTTTCTTACTTTAACATGCCCTGGGGGGGAGATAGTGGCACAGTGGTAATGTCACTGGGCTAGTAATCCAGAGACCCAGGCTAATGCTCTAGGAGCATGCGTTCCGATCCCACCACAGCAGCTGGTGGAATTCAATTCATTTAATAAACCTGGGCCTGAAGTTTGCCCTTGGCAGGCGGGCTCACGACCAGCTGGGAGCCAGGTCACCATCCGTGATCGGCCCCCGACCACGATTTCACGCTGGCCAGCTGATTGGAAACGCTTGTTCCCAATGGTTGGGAAGGGGCAGGCGGGGGGGGCGGGGGGGCCTATCAGCTTCCAGGTTCAATGCGACCCGGCAGCTGGTTTAGAAACAGCACACGCGGCTCCTTGAGGAGTGTCAGGGAAGAACTTATTTGCAGCGTTGTGAACACCAAATTTAGGGCCTCTAGAGCGGCTGAAGATGCCAGGCAGGAGGACAAGTCAGGTGGGCACTCGGCGTCCCCCCAGTTTTCAGAAGAGTGCCTCGTGGTCCTTCTGGGGAGGGAGACTGTCAGGAGGGAGACCCTTGTCCCCAGAGATGGAAGGAGGAGGCCACTGCACCTAACAAAAAGAGTTTGGGAGGAGGTGGCAGTGCAGGTCAACAGCCATGCCATTGTGCAACGCACATGGGTGCAGTGCCGCAAAAGGTTTAACGAGCAGCTGCGCTTGGGAAAGGTGAGTACCGTGTTGGGCTGGATCTGTGTGTTGAAGTGTTAAGGTCTGGCCATCCCCCCATGGACCTCAGGGGTGTTAGAGTCTGAGTGCCAATTGTCAGCCGGAACTGGCCAAGAGGGTGAGCCCTGGCTGCTTGGACTGAGTGCCTTGCGGCTCGAAGGCCGTGACTCGGATGTGCCCTGAAAGGTGTTCCTCAGGTGGGATTGGCCAGGCTGCAATGGCGCTGCGGGTAGAGTCTATGTTCCCCTGCCCTTTCAGGAGAAGCCGACCATAACAACATTGAAAGGTCATGGACGGCGAAGGCCCCCCAAACCTTCTAATCCTATCCAGATCCGTGCAGGATGCCTGGGAGCTGGTGAAGTGCCCACAGAGGGACTGGGCTGTCAGATGCAGGTAAGAGTGCAGTGACTGCGGTGACTGGGGAGATGCCGGCCATGGCACTGGCCGCACCCTCCCAGGCGGGGCCAGAACAGGCCCCACGGGCCAGAGGATGACCGCTAAGGGCACCAAGGCTTAGCACTCACAAATGTAAATTTAAGGCGCCTTGAGCATAAGAGGGACTGGACCCAGGTGATCTTCTGTTGAGTAATGTTTTGGTTATGTTTACTGGTCTGGGAATGGAGACTAGAGATGGTTATGTTAATTTTTTTGGATTGTCAAAATGAGATAAATTTTGTTTTTGTCACAATGGCCTGAGTATGATTTACCTTTGTATTTTTTTGGTGCAGGGTACGCCACTATCTAATGCAGAATGTGAGTGGCTCTAAACTTTATTGCACAGGCACTGAGTTGGCTTTGGGTTCAAATGAAAGGGTCATTCTGACATGCTGAATGGATAGTAGCCCTGGCATGAGATGGAAGCAGATCTTTGGCAGCCTAGCTGATGGAGTATTGGATCAAGGCGTCTCTGGTACTCCTGCCTC
Organism: Carcharodon carcharias; assembly: GCF_017639515.1. Taxonomy (NCBI): domain Eukaryota; kingdom Metazoa; phylum Chordata; class Chondrichthyes; order Lamniformes; family Lamnidae; genus Carcharodon; species Carcharodon carcharias. The sequence goes on along the minus strand of NC_054492.1, from coordinate 9,876,461 downwards.
CCTGAAGGATCCAGAGGTCTGCCTCCACGCTCTCAGCTTTCTCCCCACCGTGCCCCTCTTCTGACTCACTACTAGATTCATCATCTGTGGCCTGTGCAGCTGTGTCAAGATCCTCTTCCTCCAGTGGGTCACCTCTCTTATGGAGAGCGCAGTATGCAACCACTACCAGTGACACCCGCTCTGGGGAGTGTTACAGTGCTCCCCCTGAACGGTCCTCAGAGGATGTGCCACGCCAGAGGCTGTCCGAAGCCTAGAGGGCTTCCCACGGTCAAAATCCTCCGGGGGCCTTGTGGACACCAAAGGTTCCTGAAATGAAGCCTATAGAGATGCTAAGGCTGAAGCTCAGAGCTGAGATGAAGCTGTCAAGTTCAAATAAGCAACCAGCAGCAAACTATCTCCTAAACTCCTCACTACTTGCACTGGGAAAGCTGCTGACCCTTTTTATCCTGCCCTTGGATGATGTTTTGCAAAATGTGGGCCGGCTGCCTGCCTGTTTTGCCCATGCGACGAGGGCAATGTAAAGTCGGGTTCAATTGGGTTTTTAATAGCCTTAAGTGGCCTCTTAATTGATGGCAGGTGTGTCTCCTACACCTGCGCGTGCCCACCAACCCGAAGATTACGCACGGGATGATGTCGCGAGGAAGAAAGGGGCTGAAGGGAGAGGAGACCAGATGCCCAAATGCAGCTTCCAGGGGAGTGACCTGTGGGAGGAGAGGCGCAGGCACAAGGGGCACAGGGCCAGCAGGTAGTCCAAGGCAGGAAGGGGCCGCAGAAGACACTACTATCCTGCTGCCAGGGTTTACAGGCAGCGACCCAGCTATCTCAACATGTCCGAGGTGCAATGCTGAAGGAGGCTCCGCCTCTCAACGGAGACAGTGACCTGCATTTGTCAGAGGATTGGGTCTGAGATCAGCTCTGACTGTGTGGGTGGACAGCCCATGTCAGTGTCTCGGAAGGTCACAGTGGCCCTCAACTTCTATGCCTCCAGATCTTTCCAGGGCTCAGTGGGGGATCTGTGTGGAGTCTCCCAATCAGCTGTCCACAGTTGCATCAAGCTGGTGACAGAAGCTCTGTTCAAGTGGGTACTGACCTTTATTCATTTCCATATGGACGAGGCCAGCCAGGCTGAGTGAGCCAGAGGCTTTGAAGCAACTGCTGGATTCCCGTGCATCCAGGGTGCTATAGACTGTACACATGTGGCCATCAAGGCACCAGCAGGTGTGCCCGGTGCCCTTGTCAACAGGAACGGATTCCACTCCATGAACGTGCAGATAGTGTGTGATCACAGGACACAGATTCTGCAAGTCTGTGCATGGTACCCTGGCACCTCCCTTAATGCTTTTATCCTGAGACACTCCCAGTGCTGAGGCTCTTCAGTGCTTTGGCCTGACTGGATGGATGGCTGCTGGGTGACAAAGGCTACCCGTTGAAAATGTGGCTTATCACGCCTCTTCGCCACCCAAGAACAGCGGCAGAGCAATGTTATAATAGGAGCCACGCCTCCACAAGGCCTGTGATAGAGAAGACTATAGGTCTTCTGAAGATGTGCTTCTGATGCCTGGACCACTATTGTATTATTACTCTATTGTAATATTATAAAGGAATATATAAAGCTTAATATAATAGTGCAATAATACAAACATATTATGTATTATATGTTATACATTTGCATTATCACACTATTATATTATGTAGTGTATATTATATATTTGTATTTTTACACTATTATATTATGTGTTTATATTATGCATTATATATTAGTGCGCTATGTTGTACAAATTGTTGTGTAAGATTAGTCACTCGACATGTCCATCCTCAGGGCACACCACCTTCCCATGCCAATTAGATGAATACAGTCTTCGATTGAATGCTTCTTGAGTGCCAGTCAAGCAGCCTTTTCCCCCCTCTCTGATAATTTCATAGCCCTTTAATTATTACTCCCTGGTTGCTTGCAGCAGGGTCCGGAAGATTCATTTAACTAATTAATTAGAGATTAACATCTGAGAGGTCACCAAGACACCCTGGGGCGGTTAGCAACCCTAACTATGCAGCTCGACTCAGTGGAGGAAATTATTTTGGATTGTCACTTAAGTAGCAATTTTTCCATGTCCGGCTCCCATTGGCTCCTGCGCAGCATCATCCTCCTCGACACTCTTTCCCATCCATGCTGGGGCCTCTGTTTGTACTTGGCCACTTGTTTGATTGATTTTGTGAATAGCCCCCAGGTTTCAGTACTCAGTGCATCCTCTTAGTGCATGAAGCTGTCCAGTTTAACTGCAACTGCGCCAGTCAATCGTGTTCATTTGTGGAGAATGATGAAGAGTTTTGACATTTCCTTGCACATAATGCTGTAGACTTTGACATTTCCTCGCATATTACTCTAACTGCACAGTGATACTTAAAATAGCTGAGATACAGCCTTATCGAAATCCTGAATTGGTCCCAGCCCAATGAGAGTTTTTGGTTTTAAAAATCACCACTGTGCTGGAATGATACCTCATAACTCATCACCCCTGAAGATACTGACTCTGAGAATACTCCTTGACCTCCTAAATTATAAATGACATCGATCAGGCTGGCTCCTGGTTCCATGACAATTGAGATTAACTTTCTTTGCTACACCTCAAGAATGTGTAACCTTTCCTGGTTACCCCTTGGTTACCAGTAACCACGCTGAATTCTCTCAGCTAAGTAAGGAGCACTTGAATTTCCCCTGGTGAACTATTGGACAGGTGGCAGCAAAGACAACAATGCGAGGGTTGGAAAATGTTGCAGGCTGATTCCCTACTTAATAATTGCTGCTATTGTTAGTCCCACTGATTTTCCTTGCAATGATTACCTATGCTTTACTTTAAGGTGGTTCAGATATAGCTTGAAAATGATTAAAAGAGGGAAATAAAAGGGAAAGGAGGAGAAAGCCATGGGTAAATTACAGTGGCTGGTCTCGGATTTATTAAGCTGCATTTGCACGTAATCTTTAATGAAAAAAGTGTTACTGTGTAATTAAATAAGATCAGTTGAATGCTGGGAGTTTCAATTAGCTGTATCAATATAAGAGATGGACAAACGTGACAGGAATTCTCCTGAAATCCTGAAACAGCCACTTCGAATTGGCACGACTGAGTTAAACACATGAGCACGCTGCAGTAGTATGATTCCTTGTCCTTGGTTGGTTCTCAAGGATAAGAAAGTGGGCTTTATTACTCCGGGGTTGAGCTGGTATTTGGAAAGTGAGTGCGATAAGATGGTGTGTAATACAACAAGCCATTGAAGGGTTTATAGTTATAATTAGTACGCAAGTATTTTCCCACTCAGCCCTCAGAGTTTTGACCAAACCTTGGAGCTTGTGCCTTCAGCTGTCTAGCCCTTAAACTTTGGATCTCCAAACCCTTCTCCATCTCTCTACCTCTGCCTCCTTTCAGGCTGAAAATCTACCTCTTTGACCAAGGTTTTGTCCTAATATCTCTTTATATAACTCAGTGCTAAATTTTGTCAGGTTATGCTCCTGTGAAATGTGCTGGGACATTTTACTATGTTAATGACACTCTATAAATGTAAGTAGTTGTTGTAGTATTTATGATCCAAGTTCCATTTTGATTCATATAGGTGAAGGATATTCATGGCACAGAAGGAAGCCATTCCGTCCATCAAATCCATGCTGGCTCTCTGTAGCACAATCCAGTCAGTCCCATTCCCTGCTCTATCCCCTCAGCCCTACAAGTTTATTTCTTTCAATTGCCCATCCATTTTCATTTTGAAATCATTGATCTTCTCAGCTTCCATCACCCTAGTAAGCAGCGAGTTCCAGACCATTACCACCTGCTGTGTAAAAAAATTCTTCCTCACATCCCCCTTGCACCTTTTGCCCAAAATCTTTAATCTGTATCCCTTAATTCCTTCATCATTAGCTACTGAGAATAGGTTTTCCTTGTTTATCTTACCTGAAGGTCACATAATCCTGTGCACCTCTATCAAATCTCCCCTCAACCTCCTTTGTTCCAAGGAGAACAGCCCCAGCTTCTCCAACCTAACCTTGTAGCTAAAATTACTCATTCCTGGAACCATTCTGGTAAATCTCCTCTGCACCCTCTCTAGGATCCTCACATCCTTCCTAAAGTATGGTGACCAGAACTGGACACAATATTCTTGTTGGAGCATAACCAGGACATTATAAAGGTTTACCATAACTTCCCTGCTTTTGTACTCAATACCTATACTTATGAAGCCCAAGATCCCATTTAATTTCCTAACCACTCTCTCAACATGTCCGGCCACCTTCAAAGATATATGCATAGGCATTCTCAGGTCCCTCTGTTTCTGCATACTCTTTAGATCCATGCCATTTATTCTATATTGCATCTCCCCATCCCTTTTGCCAAAGGCAGCACCTCACATTCTCTGTAATAAATTCCATTTGCCACTTGTTTTCCCATTGTTCTAGCCCATCTGTTGTTAAATGGATCCAAGCCAGATGGTGAAGTGTGAAACTTGGCCCAAATCCTTTTCTTGTTTGTAGGCTTATTCACAGAATGCAGCATTATATATTGCTGCCTCCTACCAACTAACACCTCAGTGTCCCAGCAGTCCCTTTTTATATGTGCTCGAGATACTTAATACCCTCTGCCTGTTTATCCTTAGTCTTAACAATGCAATGAACATGACATTAACATCTATGCCCTGTTGCAGTTGATTTGTATTGCTGAATCTCTCACCATCAACATCCTGGGACCTATCATTGAACAGAAACTGAACTGAGCTAGCCATATAAATACACTGGCTACGAGTGCAAGTTAGGTTCTAGGAATCCTGCGGTGACTAACTCACGTCCTGACTCCCCAAAGCCTGTCCACCATCTACAAGGCACAAGTCAGGAGTGTGATGGAATACTCTTCACTTACCTGGATGAGTGCAGCTCCCACAGCACTCAAGAAGATCGATACCACCCAGGACAAAGCAGCCCGCTTGATTGGTGCCCGTTCACCCCCTTAAACACTCACTCTCTCCACCACACAGGCAGCAGTGTGTACCATGTACAAGATACATTGCAACAACTTACCAAAGCTTCTTCAACAGCATTTTCCAAACCTGCAAACTGTACCATCTAGGAAAATAAAGGGCTTCCTGGAACTCCTTCCCTGTCAGCATCCCAGGTGTACCCACACCTGATGGAGTGCAGAGGTTCAAGAAAGCGGCTCATCAACACTTTCTCAAGGGCAGTTAGGGATGGGCAACAAATGCTGGCCTTGCCATCATGCTCACATTCCATGAAAGAATTTTTAAATGTCTCTTCCTCACTATTTGCCACTCCTCTGAGTTTGGAATCAATGACAAATTTTGAAATTTCACTCTCTGTTCCAATATCCAAGTCAATTATACATATATATCAAAAAAAGCTGTGGCCCTAGCACTGATCGTTGGGCAACACCACTGTCTACCACCCTCCAGTCTGATAAAGAACTGTTTACCGTGACTCACTGTTATCTGTCCTCAAGTCAATTCTTTTATCCAAGCTGCTACTGATCCTTCTATTCCATCAGCCTCAATTTTGTTAACCAGCCTTTTACATGGCTGCTTTATTAAAAGCCATACAGACAGCATCCACACACTCCCTTTGTCCACATTCTCTGTTAATTCATCAAAAAACTCAGTTAGATTAGTCAAACATCCATGCTGGTTCTCTGTAATTAATTAAACCCCTCCAAGCGCCTGTTGAATTTTCGCTGAACGTTATTTAGAAAAACTTACTGACCACCGATGTGAAACTGACCAGCCTGTAATTATTAGGAATGTCCTTATGTTCTTTCTTAAGGTGTTATATTTGCCACTTTTCAATCCTCTGGTACCTCTCCTGTAACCAGAGAAGATTGGAAGATTATGGCAAATCCTTCTGCTACCTCAACCCCCCAATTTACTTTAGCAACCTGGGATGCAAGCCGCCTGTACCAGGTGCCTTATCCACCTAGCCTTTCCAGAACATCCTGTTTTTCAATTTTCACTCCATCCTTTACCACTATCATTTCCAGTTCTGCCAATATTTTGCCAGCATCCTTTTCCTTAGTAAACACCAAAGCAAAGCGTTCATTAAGAATTCTGGACTTGTCCTGCACCTCTCAGCATATATCACCCTTTTTGTCTCTAATAGGACCCATTCCACCTCCTATTACCCACTTACTATTTACATGTTAGTAGAAGGTTTCTGGGTTCCCTTTTATGTTGACTGCCATTCTCATATTTACCCTTTGCCAGTCCTATTTTCCTCTTCACTTCTCCTCTCAACTTATTCTATTTGATCTGCTTCTAGTTTTAAGAATTCACCTGTCATGCATCGTACACCTTCTTTGTTTCACCAGACTGTCTATCTCCATTGGCATCCAAGGAGCACTGCCTTTGTTTCTCTACCTGTTGGAATGTCGTTAGCCTGTACTTGAATCATCCCCTCCTTAAAGATCACTCATTGTTCTATTATTGATTTTCTTGTCAGTATTTGGTCCTATTTTACCCTGGCAAGATCTTTTTTCATCCAATTGAAATTGGTCCTCTTCCAATTTGGACGTTCTATCTAAGTGATACAATGATCACTCTTACCCGTGTGTTCCCTCACAGACACTTGGTCCACATTCCCCAGCATTAGATCCAGAATGACTCATTCCGAATAGGAACGAGCCTGAGAACATATTGATCAAGGAGGTTCTCATGAACACATTTCAGAAATTCTCCCAACTCCTTAAGTTTTAATCTAACATTATCCCTATCGTTTTTTGGGTAATTAAAGTCCCTGATATCACCACTCTATAGTCATAGATAAAATTTTAATAATGACAAGACATTGGATGCGCAGAATTTCTTGTTGTAATGAAACTTAGTTACTTTTTTAAATAAAGATGTTGGTAACTGGATATCTGGCGATGAGAACAAATGTGTACCAAAGAGACATTTGTTCAGGCATATGGAGTGAGGTCTCTGGTACCACCAACCAACTGTGTCTGTGGCACCCAGTATGTATTCCAGGAAGTCAATATTGGCCCAAGTGATTTGAACAGTGAAAGCAAGTCAGGAGCAGTCTGTGCTGAGGGCCAGGCAAGGTGCTATACAAATGCAAATGTGTTTGCTTGTTACTGTACTCAGAATATCTTTATCTATCTCTTCACATGCTTCAACATTTATTGCCCATCTGTAATTGCCCAGATTTGATGCAACTGAGTGAGATCACTTCTGAGGAGAGCTGAGACTGGAATCTTCCCAGGTTTGCACTAAGTGCAGTAACAAGCGGGAAAAAGGATATTTTACCCATGAGTGTATGGCAAGTTTTTGCTTGGTTTTGTCCCCTTCCCAGCGAATCCTACCTGATTAATAATGTGTTCACGGGAAACACTCCAAATTATTGGCCTCTGATTCGCCCGCCCCACCATCACATCAGGCCTCAGTAATCCGGGTGCCATATTTAAAGGGCACCCCTGCATAGAGCTAGCTCTCTTTAAGGGATTGGAAACCGCTAGAAAGTCATGGCTCCCAAAGGGAGGAAATATACTGCCCTAAATTTTTAGTGACACCTCCCTTGTGCACCTACTGGATGCTGTGGAGGCTGCCGTGACACCCTCTACTCTCGCTCTGGGCAAAGGCCAGCAAACAAGGTCATCGATCCAGCATGGGAGGCGGTGGTAGCAGTGGTCAGCGTCAATGCCCTGCAAAAGACGACAGCCACCAGTGCTGAAAGAGGATGAATGATCTCCTCTGTTCCGCCAGGGTAAGTCACTCTTCTCATCATTCTCAACTCGCACACTCACAAACCCATCACACATCCACAGGGATCTCACTCACTGCCAGATCAGAGACATCATCATTCACTCTCCCACACACTCCTTCACCTGCCTTGTGGATCCTGCCCTCATCCTGTACATAGGACCACTCACCACCCACACATGTCAGGCATCTTTCTCATCTGGCCTGGCAGGAGTCCTGCTTACACTGTCTCCATCTGTATTCAGGCAGGACAAGCTGGTGCACAACATAATGGAGATGACACAGACTGGTAGAGGAACACCCAACGTCAAAGTTCTCACAGACATTGAAAATACAGTCGTCCAGCTGGTCCATGACGATCTCGACTATTCCTGTGCTGATGGTGAGGTTGGCGGTGCTCAAACAAGTGAGGGTCCAGCAGTGTAACATCCATCAGACAACCACGCTGTGAGTGAGCTCCCCTGTTCTGTAGTCCCCTGCCCTGCACTAACTATCTCTCCTTGCTTTCACAGGCACATCTGGGAAGCAGCTGAGGGGGTCCACGGCCCAGGTCCTCAACTCAAGCCCCAAAGACACATCAGAGGAAGAATCTGATGACACTCTAATTGAAGACCCATCACAGCGCTCACCCACACCCTCCACCAGGGCAGAGAACTAGGTGGGACCTAGTTCTAAAGTAGTCTCGGGGTCACAATCTGGTGAGTGCTTCACACTGTCTGATCCATAGCATTTGGCAGCACGGACTCCCCAGTTTTCTTGCACTTGGAGGACTGTTGGAGGCCAGAAATCTGCTGAGTCTGAGTCAGATGAGGAACCTCTGGACTTGGTCATGTCTCAGTTGCTGGAGCTGCAAAGGCAAGCTCAGGAACATCAGGAAGTGATGTCCGCTGCACTCTTCATATTGTAAGGCACAATGGAGGAGTCCATCCCCCGCCTTCTGTCTGGGGTGATAGCGCCGGCATCCAAACACACCAAGGTCAACATTGGTAGGATGGCGGCCACCATGGAGACCTTGGTCCAGGAGATCTGTCCTGCACTGCTGCAGAAGCTGCACTCCATCACTTGCGGCATCAGTGTCAATGCAAGAGGGTGTGCGGCATCTTGAGCTCACTCCAGCTGCCTCTTCTCCTCAAGAAGCCAGCCAGGGACCCTCAGGCACCCATGGGGAGGAGGATCAGCAGATGCACACCCAGGGCCATCTACCTAGGTGACTCTGGGAGGGTCCAGCCCATCCTAACCCTCTCTTCCTGTGACTCCAGCTCCACAGGCTGAAGAGGGTGCATCTGCCAGACAGTAGGATACCCAAAGTAGGCCAGGGCCCTCCAGGTCTCGGGCCTCCAGAGGACATCTGCCTAGGTCATCACAGACAACAGAGTGATTTTTTTTTTCAAAAACAGAATTACCTGGAAAAACTCAGCAGGTCTGGCAGCATCGGCGGAGAAGAAAAGAGTTGACATTTCGCGTCCTCATGACCCTTTGACTGAACTAGGCGAATCCCAGGAAGGGGTGAAATATAAACTGGTTTAAGGTGGTGGGGGGTGGGGTTGGGTGGGGGGAGAGAAGTGGAGGGGGGGTGGTGTGGTTGTAGGCAAAAGCAGTGATAGAAGCAGATCATCAAAAGATGTCACAGACAGCAGAACAAAAGAACACACAAGTGTCGAAGTTGGTGATATTATCTAAACGAATGTGCTAATTAAGAAATGATGGTAGGGCACTCAAGGTATAGCTCTAGTGGGGGTGGGGGGAGCATAAAAGATTTTAAAATATTTTAAAATAATGGAAATAGGTGGGAAAAAGAAAAATCTATATAATTTATTGGAAACAAACAAAAGGAAGGGGGAAGAAACAGAAAGGGGGTGAGGATGGAGGAGGGAGGTCAAGACCTAAAGTTGTTGAATTCAATATTCAGTCCGGAAGGCTGTAAAGTACCTAGTTGGAAGATGAGGTGTTGTTCCTCCAGTTTGCGTTGGGCTTCACTGGAACAATGAAGCAAGCCAAGGACAGACATGTGGGCAAGAGAGCAGGGTGGAGTGTTAAAATGGCAAGCGACAGGGAGGTTTGGGTCATTCTTGCGCACAGACCGCAGGTGTTCTGCAAAGCGGTCGCCCAGTTTACGTTTGGTCTCTCCAATGTAGAGGAGACCGCATTGGGAGCAATGAATGCAGTAGACTAAGTTGGGGGAAATGCAAGTGAAATGTTACTTCACTTGAAAGGAGTGTTTGGGCCCTTGGACGGTGAGGAGAGTGGAAGTGAAGGGGCAGGTGTTACATCTTTTGCGTGGGCATGGGGTGGTGCCATAGGTGGGGGTTGGGGAGTAGGGGGTGATGGAGGAGTGGACCAGGGTGTCCCGGAGGGAACGATCCCTATGGAATGCCGACAGTGGGGGTGAAGGGAAGATGTGTTTGGTAGTGGCATCATGCTGGAGTTGGCGGAAATGCTTATACTTAATGCTAACCATTGTAAATACACTCCAAAAAATGTCTCCTTGTCTATGACTCCTCGCTTTGTTGAGCAGTGTATAACCTTCAGGCCAAAGCCATCACCAATTGGTCACCTGCAGAGCCTAGAAGAAGCCACTGGCAAAAAATTAAACTCTGTGGTCATTTTCATGGCCACTGGTGTAGATTCCTTCCATGTCCCCGTTTTGTCAAATCCTGCAGCAGGTGGCATTTGTGACCAACTAGTTCCCTAGACATGCAGCATCTTTGGCGACACTGGTTCTCAGTTAACTTTGGAATGACAAGCTCCAGCTATAGGCCCTGGGTCTAGCAAGGTGTCTGCGAGCGACGGCTCTCGGTGGATCTTCAGCTGCGTGTGCAGCAGGCCCTGCCACCCCTTCATCCTGAGGGAGGTGCTCCTCCAATTGCTGAGTCAGGGGCCTCCTCCATTCTCCTCTTCTTCTCTGCTCCCTGCAAGCTAAGAGGCATCCTGATAAATCACCAGTCTCCATGATCCTGATGTTCTCCTGCAAGATCAAAGAGAGAGACGTGTGGATTAACATATGTGTCCTGAGAGTCTCTCTTAGTTAATTCTGAAGGTCCCTTCCTGCATGCAGCAGAGTGGCTGCCAGTTGGGTGGCCACTGTGTAGTGCGCTCATTGGCTGTCTGAAACCCCACCCACCTCCGCCCCACTCTACCTAACTGATTGGTGGCAGCTTTGCCCATTGGACTGCATGCTGTGCTCTCAGCTCAGGCACAGGCATTCTCCTAAGCTGCACTGCAAGGCTGCACTGTTAGCTTGAATCATGGGCAAGACTGGCCCAAACCTTAACAAAGACATTGCAAGAGGCTGTGAGTGCCTCCACCAGTGACTGCGCCATGGTCACCTTTCACAAGAAAATTCTATAACTTGCCCAGTTGTCCAATTGTTCTGCTGCCCCCTAAAACACATAATAATTTGCAACTTGAGCCCGAGGGGTGAAACGTTCTGTACCATTTGGTGGCACTCTTGTGCTTTAGCGTTGCTTGAGTGGGCAGAAAAGCTTCAGACACCCGACTCCAAGCATGTCAATGGAGCTACAGCTGAATGGTCTCAGCTGTGGAAGAATGCTCACTTTTATCATGTGTTTCCAAGTGCATGGCCACTTCCCTCACCTTCCCCAGCCCCCTTTGACGTGTGCGTGTGTACTTCCTTCAGTCTGTGCTGCCTTTCCCCCACCCTGGCCTGACCCGCACTGGAGCCTCTGCCCTGGCGCTGCACTGAAAGCCAACTGGTTAAAAGCAACTTTCCTATGCACCCCCGAATGCGCAGCGCCTCTTCCTTGATGTCCCATGGCGATTCTCGCATGCGCTGTCCAAGGTTGTATGCACTCATCTCCGACTTCTCCTCAAAGTTCAGGTTGCCAAGGGGTGCAGGCCTTTTAAAGACAGTCATGAAACACGCCGTTCTGAAGTCACGCCGACATGGGCGGTAAGTTTGACGTGGGGGGATGATTCCGGGGAGCGGGGCTTATAATGAGATGCGGCGGTGGGAAGCGCAGCCCGCCATTGGCGGGTGGAGTGGGCAATCACAAATTGATTTCATGACGGCCTGTTAACGATTTTTGGCCATCTTACCTTATCGTTCCCCCACCTCCAGCTCACCGCCAACAGAACCAGACCATTCCACCCTGAGAGAGCCAAACACAGGTTTTGGATTGCAGCCACGCATTGGCCAGACTGGATAAGTACAACCGGTTCCCTTCCCTACAGGACATTCATAAGCCAGTTAGAGTTTTTAAAACAGCAATTCAACAGCCACAGGGCCCTTTTTACAGATTTACTTTTTCATGGGGTATGGGCATCACCAGCATTTATTACCCATCCTTAATTGCCCTTGAACTGTGCCATTTCAGAGGGCAGTTAAGAGTCAACCACATTGCTGTAGGTCTTGAGTCACATATAGGCAAGGATGGCAGATATTTCCCTCCTAAAGGGCATTAGTGAACCAGATGGGCTTTTATGGAATTGCTTCATAGTCATTAATACTAAAGCCAGCTTTTATTCATTAAATTTAAATTCCATCAGCTACTAAGGTGGGGCTTGAACTCACGTCCCCAGAGCATTAAAATCTGGGCCCCTGAGTACTAGCCCAGGAACATTACCACTACACCATCATCTTCCCTGTGATTGCACTGACTGAATTCAAATTCTCACACTACCAGGATGGGATGTCATCTCCGGACATTGAAGAATGATTAACCCGTCTTCTCTATTTTCATGGGTACACAAGATAATTCAGACCAACTTGCTGCACCTCACTAAATGATTCCAAATTTTCTTTCCCTCACTTCTCCATCTAGAAGATTTTCTTGATCTCAGTCGTAAATTGACCTTTCACTCTCCCTTAGACCTGCTGTGTACTTGCAAATCTTGAAGTTTATTGTTTTCTATTAACATAGGCCATAATCGTTCATCTGCAATAATCACTCAGATGAATTCCAGATCTCTAATCCGTGCCTCAACTTCATTGCTAACATGACTCTATTTTTTTATTTAAATGGACTAATTGGGAGATAAAAACAAAAAAACTGCGGATGCTGGAAATCCAAAACAAAAATAGAATTACCTGGAAAAACTCGGCAGGTCTGGCAGCATCGGCGGAGAAGAAAAGAGTTGACGTTTCGAGTCCTCATGACCCTTCGACAGAACTAGTTCTGTGGAAGGTTCATGAGGACTCGAAACGTCAACTCTTTTCTTCTCCGCCGATGCTGCCAGACCTGCCGAGTTTTTCCAGCTAATTCTGTTTTATTTGGGAGATAGGTGAGCTTGTCACCCCATTTGTGACTCTGAGCATTTCCATGCATTGGGAGCTGCCTGACTGGCGCCTGCAGCCAAGGAAGATGGCAGCCATGTTGGGGCTGCCACTACCTTGCTGACTAGATAGGCAGGTCATCAAATGGCCAGGAAGAAAGTGGCCTTGCAGACACAGAAAAAGTGCAGTGCTGGACCTGGCAGTAGTTGGTCCATCAAAATTTGGTTTTCCACCAAGTTAAATGAGCTTCCTGATACCCACAAGGAACCTAGAGACTGGGCAGTGACATGCACCAGACTGTTTGAGTTTGCCAAAATAAAGATTAAAAATCACACCCTCCAGGGCCACTTAACAAGCTCCTTAAGGAACTAATGAGCTGTTAATTGATGGTGAGCAGGTTTCCTGTTCCCTCTCCTCCCCTCCCCACCAACCCTTTGAAAATTCCAAACAGTTCCAGAGGCACCAGTCAGGATCTTGACACGACCTCCAGGACTGTGATTTTCAAATTGCACCCGCACCAGGTCCTGACCCGGGGGGCACCTAAAAATCTGATCCAAGCTGTTGCTGTGCTTGGGTGGATAGCACCCTTGTCCCTGAGTCAGAATGTTGTGGTTTCATATTCCACTGCAGAGACTTGAACACGTAATTGAGGCTGACACTCCATGCACTTCTGAGGGACTGCTGCACTATTGGAGGTGCTGTGGGTGAGTCATTCAGCCAAGGCCCCACCAGCACTCTCAGGAGGATGCAAAAGATCCCATGGCACTATTTTGAAGAAGGACAGGCCTTTTCTCCCTGGTGTTCTGGCCAATATTTATCTAGCAGTCAACATCATTGAAAAAAATAAGTTTGTTTGATCATTATCTCAAAGCTGTTTTAGTGGCATTGTGTGTGTGAAAATTGGCTGCCATGTTTCCTATATTGAACACTGAGTGGATGTGAAAGATCCCCCTGGCACCTATAACTAAAGCGGAATTACCTGGAAAAACTCAGCAGGTCTGGCAGCATCGGCGGGGAAGAAAAGAGTTGACGTTTCGAGTCCTCATGACCCTTCAACAGAACTAAGTGAATCTAGGTGAATTTGGGATTCACCTAGTTCTGTCGAAGGGTCATGAGGACTTGAAACGTCAACTCTTTTCTTCTCCGCCGATGCTGCCAGACCTGCTGAGTTTTTCCAGGTAATTCTGTTTTTGTTTTGGATTTCCAGCATCCGCAGTTTTTTGTTTTTATATAATTGAAGTGCTTCATTGGATTAAAGGTTTTGAGATGGCCTGGGATTATATAAGGTGTTATATAAATGCAAGTTTACTAAAGCAACTGATTCAAGACGGAATGTTTTATCAATTAAAACACTTTTGTTCTCAGAGCAGTGCAGTATGTCCTCTAATGGCCACAGAAGTTGAACTGGTGGACACTGTGTAATTCATCTTGGGGGTCATTCACAGACTAACCCTCCAAAGAGAGGTGAGCATTGGACAGCCCTGTCCCATCAGCCTTACACACCCTGCTCCTGTATGCATGGACTGCTTCATTAAGGAGAAATACCCCTTAAACATGGATTAATAAATGGTAGTGAAGAGTGAGTAAAAAGTCTGTGTTTGTCCTTTCTGCACTGCTCTATGTTGAATTGCTGCAGTATTCTACACCTGCACAATCAATTGGGAAAGTATTCTTCTCCAGACCAGTATCAGCAGCACTGAGGCAAAGTGAATGGAGTTGTATCCGAAAGCTTTTTTGCCTGGTAAAATGACCAGTCACTGGAGAGAATGGTCCAAGTTGTATATAAGAGGCATTCACATCACAACTGGCCTAAAACCAGCCAACAAGTCCACTGGAACATGCCAGCTAACCAGGCAAAGTGGAAATGCAGCGCCTGAGCTGGGTCAGGCTTATTAGACAGACCATGCTAACTGTAGACAAGGAACTGCAAGACCCTCCAGATGGAACTAAGGGCAGTCATCCGAACACTTACATCACCAGCATCTCTCAGGCACCCATAGGAAAAGTCACAGGAGTCAATCACTTTCCTTCTTTGGCTTTTGGATTACTGTCATTTGCTTTTTTACTCAATGAAACAATGATAGACTGTGAAACTGAAATAACTTTGTCAAGTTTTTTCTGTGCTTGTGGTGTTTAATCTGTTCTGAGTTGGCTTCCTTGTGTGCCATCAGCCTCTCTGTGTGGCATATAGGAACCCATTACTAATAAGCGTTTCTCCCATTGAGAAGCACAAGTGGCGGATCACACAGTCCACTAACCATCTAAAAGGGATGTGGAAGACTGGCTTCCTTGCCACAGTTGGTAGCATTCGCACATCTGTGTCAGAAGTTTAAATCCCACTCCTCAGTACATACCCAGCTTGGCATTGCGAAATGAGTTGTATTGTCAGAGGTGTCATCTTTTGGATGAGATGTTAAACCAAATCCCCTGCTGACCTGTCCATTTGGATGGAGAGGATTTCATGCCTAGTGATGGAAGAAGAACATATGCTTCTCTCTGTGTCTTGCTTAGTATTTCCTTTAACCAATGCCATCAAATAGATTAACGGGTCATTCATGTTGTTTCCTCTGTGGAAATCTACTGTAACATTTGCCTACATAACAACAATAGTTAGAAAAAAAGCAGTTCATATTTTGGATTTCTGAGGTTGTGAAAGATTCAGTGTGAATGGAAGTTCATTCCTTTACCTACTTCAGTCGAAGGATTTCCTGTGCTGCAGTCAAGGGCTCGTGACATCTATGGGTACTTTGAACAGAGAATTGCTGTCGACATAATTACATGCTATTTCATGAATGCTATTGTTAGAGTGCATTTCCACACACAGCTCACTGATCTGTCTGAGCTTACAACAGTTGGTATCCATATTGCATGGGATCCGTCCCTGTGATTGTTTGTCATGTGAATTGAAGCTGACTGTGACTGCATCTTGGAGGTTGGAAAATCCATAGTAGCAGTGGGACTATTAGTGGGAGATGTTGCTACTGTAATGGAAGTGACCACTGCAGAGGTTGCTAATGTTGCCCTGAGCTCAGTGACAGACTAGAGTGCTGACAAGTATGTACAGTACTTGTATTTGTTCATTGAATGTTAGAATGCCTCCTGATGAGAGTAAGCACATGGTATTAATTACAATTACAATTTTTTTTCTTATATCCCTTCGTTATCCCATGAAGGAATGTTCCTGAGGGTCTGGACCAACAGCAAGCTAACCAAAAATACAAGGCCCTGTGTGTAACTCTGTCCCTAACAAATTTGATTGAATTTTTTGAGGAGGTGTCCAGGTCTGTAGATGAGGGTAGTGCAGTTGATGTAGTTTATATGGATTTCAGCAAAGCCTTTGACAAGGTCCCACATGGGAGAATTATAAAGAAGGCGAATGCACATGGGATACAGGGTAATTTGATAAGGTGGATTCAAAATTGGCTTAGTTGTAGGAGCAGAGGGTGATGACAGAAGGATGCTTTAGTGGCTAGAAGCTAGTATCCAGTGGCATACCACAGGGATCTATGCTGGGTCCCCTATTATTTGTCATTTATGTAAACGATATAGATGACTATGTGGGGTGTAGGATTAGTAAGTTTGTGGATGACACAAAGATTGGCAAGTGGTTAACAGTGAGGTTGAGGCTATAGGAAGATATAGACGGGATGGTCAAATGGGCAGATAAGTGGCAGATGGAATTTAACCCTGTAAAACGTGAAGTGATACACTTTGGAAGGAGTAATTTGACAAGGAAGTATTTAATGAACGGTATGACATTAGGAAGTTCTGAGGAACAAAGGGACCTTGGCGTGTGTGTCCACAGATCTCTGAAGGCGGAGGGGCATGTTAGTAGGGTGGCGAAAAAGGCATATGGGACATTTGCCTTTATCAATCAAGGCATAGATTACAAAAGCAGGAAGGTGATGTTGGAGTTGTATAGAACCTTGGTGAGGCCACAGCTGGAGTACTGTGTGCAGTTCTGGTCACCACATTATAGGAAGGATGTGATTGCACTGGAGGGGGTGCAGAGGAGATTCACCAGGATGTTGCCTGGGATGAAAAATTTAAGTTATGAAGAGAGGTTGGATAGACTTGGGTTGTTTTCATTGGAGCAGAGAAGACTGAGGGGCGACCTGATCAAGGTGTTCAAGATTATGAGGGGCATGGACAGGGTGGATAGGGAGCAGCTGTTCCCTTAGTTGAAGGGTCAGTCACAAGGGGACACAAGTTCAAGGTGAGGGGCTGGAGGTTTAGGGGGGATGTGAGGAAAAACTTTTTTACCCAGAGGGTGGTGATGGTCTGGAATGCGCTGCCTGGGAGGGTGTTGGAGGCGGGTTGCCTCACATCCTTTAAAAAGTACCTGGATGAGCATTTGGCACATCATAACATTCAAGGCTATGGGCCACGTGCTGGTAAATGAGATTAGGTAGGTAGGTCAGGTATTTCTCACATGTCAGTGCAGACTCGATGGGCCGAAGGGCCTCTTCTGCACTCTGTGATTCTGTGTACCAGGCTTGTGTTCCTTGCACCCTCTTTTCCAGGAACGAGGCATGGGAAACTAATGCAAACTGAGAAAAGCGGCTGAACAGCTCCCACCTCTGCTGCCTCAGATCAAAATTGGGCATCTCCTGACAGGACAGGATGTACACCAGCATGCAGGGATCACTGGCATATTTACCCTCGCTTGGCTGGGTCATGTGACTGAGTGGGTGACGGCCACCTTCCCAACGACATGCTCTATGGCGAGCTTGCTATCAACGCAAGACCAACAGGTCGGCCACGTCTGTAATGCAAGGGTGCCATCGAGCGAGGCATCAAGTTGACTGGGATCAGAGTTGATACATGGGAAGTCCTCACTGCTGACCAGAGAGCCTAGAGAGAAGGAGTCAGGAAGGATGTGGAAAAAGCAGAGGACAAAAGAAATGACCAGTTGGCAGAGAAATGAACCCGTTGGCAGGAAAAATATTCAGTTGACCTTGGGCCAACGCTATTCATCTGTGCCAGCTGTGGAGAGGGACTGGCACTCATGAACGTGCCTCTACAGTCACAAGAGACAATATTCAATACGGAAGTGACAGATACCCCGGGGGGCAATCTCCTGCCTCCTGAGGTGGGCGGGTGCCAATAATAATGAATAATGGAGATATAAGCAGCTATTAATTCCATCCCCGCCCTGATTTGAGCATTTATTCAGACATAATGGGCAGAATTTTTCCCTCAGGGCGAGCATGGTGGGTGGGTCCAGGAGCAACCGTGAAACTGACGGCTTCCTGCAATCGGGCCCCAAGCGCGATTTCACACTGGGGGCCAATTAAGGCCCAACCCAGCCTGAAACGTGGCTCCGCACCGGCCGGGACAGTCTGGGCAGGGGCTGGGGCCTGTCGGCCGCTGAGTCCAATGGCGACCCGGTGGCCGGTTTAAAAATGGCCCAAACAGCCCCAGAAAGGCTGCCAGGGAAGGATGTCCATCTGCCCTTCCAACCATGGAGTCGAGTGCGGCTGCAAAGGCCAGGCAGGAGGGCAGGTCGGGTGGGCACTTGGCCATCACCGCACCCCACCCCCCCCCAACGCTTCTTTGATGAGCCCCTCGCTGTCCTGGTGGAGGAGGTGGCTGCCAGGAGGGACACCTTTGTCTCCAGAGATGGGAGGAGGGGGGTCACCGCACCTCACCAAGACGGCATGGGAGGAGGTGGCAGTCCAGGTGAGCAGCCATGACATGGTGTAGTGCACATGGGTGCAGTGCCGGAAGCGCTTCAATGACCTGCTGCTCTCAGAAAGGGTGAGTACCGTGTTGGCATGGGTCAGTGTGCAGAAGTGTTAAAGTGTGGCCGTCCCCTTTGTGGAGCTCAGGGGTGTTAGAGTCTGAGTGCCAGTTGTCAATGACGCCGGAGCTGGCCAAGAGGGTGAGCCCTGGCTGTTTGGACTTGCAGCTCGAGGGTCACGACTCAGGTGTGCCCTGTGAGGTCGTCCTCAGGTGGGGTTGGCCAGGCTGCAATGGTGCTGGAGGTTGAGACTGGACTAATTAATGCTCCTCTGTGCTTTCAGGAGAAGATGAGTCATAACCATGCCAAAAGGGCATGTACAGTCGGAGGCCCGCCCAACTTACTGCTGCTCACCTGGTTCGAGCAGGATGCCCTGGAGCTGGAGAGCTGACATGCTCCCTGTGCAACCGGGCATGGAGAGACTGGGGTGCAAGACAAAGGTAAGAGCGCAGTGCACCAGGATGAGAGTTTCGGGTTGTGCAACCATTCTAGTGTGGTCTGTTCATTGATGTGAGCCTCAAACCTGGAGTCCTCATTGACCATTGGAACTATGATGCTGATTCCATTGTCTCACCAGGGTGCCTGACATGTACAGTGACAGTGTGATGACTTTAACTAATGACATGTCCTTCTTCTCCCTTTTAGGTTCACCAGCAAGCGCCCGATCTGCAGGCCCTAAATGGCCACCCCTGAAACCGGAGGACCACCGAGCATCCTTTTCACCTGCGTCACACCCACTCTCTGAAGCAGACGCAACACACAGATACCAGCACCTTGCTGGGCATTAGAGTGGCAGCTGGCATCTTGGTGCACATTGGTGAGGGTACCTTACAGCCGCTTGAGGAGCAGACGGAGGCAGAGAGTGCCCAGGGTGCTGGCAGTTAGAGGAATGCTGGGGACCAGGACGATGCTGACTCAAAGGCAGATGATGAGCCTCTGGAGTCGTCCATTAAGCAGCAGATGCTGGATGTCCAGCGAGGTGTGCGGGAGGATCTGGCTGAGATCCATGAGGGGATGTGTGCCATGGTTTTCTTGAGTCCATTTGGAGCGTGAGCACTGCATTGACCATCATGGGCAAGTGCGCTGCCTCCTCCATTAAGAGAGTGGAGACTCTCATGGAGAGGCAGCTCCAGGGACAGAATCAGGGGTTCCTGGGGTAGCGCTTGGATCTGCAAGCTCTAACTGTCAGGTGGTCAGTGCCAGTGTGGGAGATGAGTGATGCATCCAGTATCCCAGATAGGTGCCCGTCCATCAATGGTGAGCAGGGAAGTCCAAAGCGGCCTCGCATTGGCTCATGAGCTGCCTGTCGTCTCTGTGGGCTCCTCTCAGGGCACTCCGGCAGCTCCTCCGCCCCTCCGCCAGTGACCGTGGCATCTGATGAGGCTGCGGTGACTGGGGAGATACCAGCCATGGCACTGGCCGCTCCCTCCCAGGCGGGGCCAGCACAGGCTCCACTGGCCAGAGGTCATCAAGGTCAACCCCAGAGTCAGCAAGCTGCCTCCAATGCTGCTGCCAGCGAGGGGTGAGCGCCCAGACATATCCCTCACACACGTAAGTTAAAAGCACCATTAGCACAAAAGGGACATGTCACATGTTATTTTATGTTCATTTATGTTCACTTTATCTATACAGGCCTGTCAATGAAAACCAAAGAGGCTTATGTAAATAGTTTAGAATTGTCCACGAGATAAATTTTGTTCTTGTCATCATGACCTGAGTATGCTTCACCTTTTTATTTTATTGGTACAGGGTGAGCCAGTATGGAATGCTGGATGGAAGTGTCTCTTAACGTTACTGTACAGGCACTGAGCGTTCTTTGTGTTCAAATGAAAGGGTCCTTTCAGATATCCAGTATTGGAGATGGCAGCCCTGACATGAGGTTGAAGCTGATCTTTGGTAGCTTGGCTGAAGGAGCGTTGGATCAAGGTGTCCCTGGTGTCCCTGCCTCCCTGGAGATTACTGAGGTCTGGCTCCATGCCCTCAGTGTTCTCCTCACTGTGCTCATCTTCAGACTCACTACTGGACTCATCCTCTGTGGCCTGTGTAGCTGTGTCAAGATCCTCTTCCTTCAGTGGATCCCCCCTTGCCAGTGCCAGATTGTGGAGAGCACAGCACGCAACCACTACCAGTGACACCTGCTCTGGGGGGTATTGTAGTGCACTCCCTGAACTGCCCAGACATCAGAGACACACCTTGAGAAGACCTATGGTCCTCTCACCGCCCTTGTGGAGGCCTGACTCATATCGTAACGCTTCTCTGCCTCTGTTCCTGGGTGTCATGAGCCATCTCTTGAGAGGATAGCCCTTGTCACCCAGCAGCCCATCCATCCAGTCAGGCCAAAGCACTGAAGAGCCCCGGCACCTGGGAGTGTCTCAGGATGTAAGCATCATGGGAGCTGCCAGGGTACCTTGCACAGACTTGCAGAACCTTCATCCTATGGTCACACACTATTTGCATGCTCGTGGAGTGGAATCCCTTCCTGCTGACGAAGGCACCGGGCTGATCCGCTGGCGCCTTAATGGCCACATGTGTGCAGTCAATGGCACCTTGGACACGGGGGAACACAGCAACCCCTGCAAAGCCCCTGGCTCGTTCAGCCTGGCTGGCCTCATCTGTACGGTAAAGAAAAAGGTCAGTACCTGCCTGAACAGAGCTTCTATCACCAGCTTGATGCAACTGTGGACAGCTGATTGGGAGATTCCACGCAAATCTCCCACTGAGCCCTGGAAAGAGCTGGAGGCATAGAAGTTGAGGGCTCCTGTGACTTTCAGAGCCACTGGCATGGGGTGTCCACCCTCACAGTGAAAGCTGATCTCAGGGTTGATCCTCTGACAGATGGAGGTCACGGTCTCCCTTGATAGATGGAGCCTCCTTCAGCATTGCACCTTGGACATGTTGACATAGCTGTATCGCTGCCTGTAAACCCTGGCAGCAGGATAGTGGTGTCTTCTGTGACCCCTTCCAGCCTTGGACTACCAGCTGTCCCTGTGTCCCTTGTGCCTGCGTCTCTCCTCCCACAGGTCCCTCCCCTGGAATCTGCATCGGGACACCCGGCCTCCTCTCCCTTCTGCCCCTCTCTTCCTCACAGGAGGTGCCTCCAGAGGAGGCCATAATCCCCATTACCAGGGTAAGGGAAGGCTGTCTGATAGCTGGAAGGATCCACATGGTCTGAATCCTCAGGGGGGCCTGACAGACAGCAATGAGCCCTGAACTGAAGTCGGGAAATTCTAAGAATGAAGCCCCAGACAGAGATGAAGCTGCCAAATACCAATAAGCAACCAGCAGCAAACTATCTCCAAAACTCCTCACTACTCACACTGGTAATGCTGCTGACCCTTTTTATCCTGCCCTTGGATGAGATTTCTGAAAAAGTCGTCTGGCTGCCTGCCCGTTTTGCCCGTGTGACGAGCAGAAACCGGACGGGCAACGGAAACTCACAGTCAGTTGGATTGTTAGGGTCCTTAAGTGTCCTGTTAATGGCGGGGTCCGCTCTAGCACCCGTGCGCACCCGCCGAGTGAAATATTGCGCTCGGGGGTGCCCACCTGACATCACCGCGCGCCATTTCACTCCCGTTCGGGTCAGGCGCGTGCCCGCCCACCGGACCGGAAAATTCCGCCCGACAAATTGTCCACAGGATGAAACAATTGGGCTGACAAGCTCGGTGTGGCGAGAGGGAAATTCAGTCAGGATTCCCGACGCTACGCAAAGGCCACAGGACCTGGAAATCTGAAACAAAGGCGGGAATAGTTGGAAACACGCAGCAGCGCCCCCTGCTGAGCATTCCCAGCTATTTTCTGGGTGGAATGTTCCGGCCCGGTCGCCATGGTGGGGTGGGGGGGGGGGGGCTATAAAATCCCGCCGGCGGTTCAGAAGTCCATTGGCTTCGGCAGGACCGGGAAATCCTGCTGGTGGGAGGGGCTGCAAAACCCCGCCCCCTCTGTTTTTCATACCTCTTCATAAACACTGCCCATCACCTCCGCGGCTGAGTGTGTGCATCGCGAGCGAGTAGAGGTTCCAACTGAGGAGAGGGTTGGTCTTGACTGTGGTGCCTCCCGTGTGTGGTCAGATAACCTGTCAGCAGCTGGACATCCTGCCAGAGAGCACCCAGCGGCTGTGGGCAGCTCTGTGGACTGATCCGTGCCTCCGGGTGCAGCAGTAATGTAAACTGGAAAGGAAAGGGTTTTCTCAGCATACTTTTTGTCACAGCCCATAAAACTTTTATTAAACCCCTGCGTGTTTGCTCTGACTTAGTTACAGAAAGGCTTTTTGCATTGAAAACACTCAGCAAGAGGAGCTGTTAAAATAATTCTGGGCGATCATTGTCAAGGCCTAGCTCCTCAGTCATACATCCTGAAGTCCTAATTTCTCCGATGGGAATTAACAGTGTCCTGTTTTAATTAATCTTTCTTTACAATTCTTGACATGGTTCGCTGTTCACTCCAAGAAGCAGCTTCCTAGGTGTCCGCTCCCTGACATTCTAATCTATTGATTACAATTCATTCTTCCATCGCAATCTCCACATACCCATCGCAGTTTACAAGTATCATTGTGTAACAGATTTTTAATGTGTAGCGAAGAGACGACTTGAAGCGTTAACTCTGCTTCTTTCTCCACAGATGCTGCCAGACGTGCCGAGTTCTTTCCAGCATTTTCTGCTTTTGTTTCCGATCTGCAGCATCCGCAGTATTTTGCTTTTATTTTCTGGGGCGAATTTTCCCCCAGTCGGGCGGGTTGGTGGGGAGCAGGTGCGGGTGGTCGCAGAGCTGATTGCCGCCCGCGATGGGCCGCGCGCCACCATGTTGTGTGACGCGCACCCGGTAGTGCTCGGCACTCCCTGTGCGGGTGTGGGGGGGAGGAGGGAGAGTTTGAGTATGCGTGTGAAAGGGCACAGACATCTCCCTGGGGCACAGAGCTGCCTCGGGGAGATTCACTTCAGTTTTAAAGTTTAAAATAAAGAAAGTTGAAAATCATTTACACATGTCCCCACATGTGACAGTGTCACATGAGCTGGGACATGTTTATGAAATGTTTAAAAAAATTTTTATTAACTTAATAAGCCCTTCATGAAACATCATCCAACCCGTGCGGCCGAATGAAAGATTGGGATGAAGCGCAGTGATGTCAGGACGCGCGTCATTTTACACATCAGCCCACCCCCTGCACGCCGAACAGAAATTCTGGCCTATGTATTTAATGTTTTCTCCCAGTTATATTTACGTTATGACCCTGCAATGTTTTGTGATCATTGTGTATATATTTCAGTTGTCAGATTAAACACACCTGACAAAGGTGTTAGATCGATGTTCTGTAAAAAAGAACCATTGAGACAATTGCACGCTGTGGAAAATTATATTTACTGTACAGCGCTTTCAGCCAAATTACAAAATTTAACACCATGCCTATGGCATTGCTCATCATAGTCAGAATTGCCCATTAAGAACGATGGGAGGGTGGGACAATTTCCAAGTCCTGACCCCAAACTTACCAACAGCCCACTCACTGGCACCCAGAAGGTGTTAGATTGATATTCTGTAAAAAAAAAGGCACTTATACGATTGCACACCGTTTAACACGATCTTTTGGGAGGCAGAATCCCTAATTAGCTGCCTCCACGTGCATCATCCAGGTAAGGATGGCAGGCAGGTCCCTGAGGTTGTAGGACCAATCAGAGGGTCTGCAGCCTTGGTGGTCCCTTTGGCAGAGGTGGACGCAGCCATTGCACGGCAGAGACTGTGAAGGAGTCTCCATCTTGGGGTGCCCTCTGAAGAGGTAGTTACTTTTTAAAATTAAAATGCGACCCCAGCCGCTCAGCCCTCCTGTTTGGGGGGGGGGGGGACCCATTGGATGGTCTGTGGCTGCAGCTGTGGCTAACTGACGCCTGCGGCTCCAGTGGGGAGGGGGGATCTGAAAGATGCTTCTGGCCAGCTTCTGGTGAGCTATCTCCTTGTACCTGCCAGGTTTTGGCACCCGTTGGCTGCCAGAAAGATCCCCTTGATGTCCCCAATCTGCCCAAGAATGGACACTTATGGGACCGAGAAGATTTTTTTGATGAGCGAGAGAATTCATTGTTTTATAACAATAGTGAGAGAGGAGCAAAATGTGACAGGGGAGCATTACAGGGAGGAGCGGTGATACAGGAAGTGCCTGCTTTATGAAAGACTTTTAATACATTACTCACGGATCTCCCTTGGCTTTATTTAAAGTTATTTGGTGTGTCCGGGACAACAGACCAAAATGGGTGGGCCTAGGCAACTCACAACAGCTCTACCTGTGGCTGGAGGACAGGATTTCAGGCATTATGGTGCCATCTATTAATAGTGATAGAACTGGCAACGTTGGTTCAGTGGTGATTCAGAAGGTTGTGGTTCAAACCCCACTTCAGAATCGAGCATACGCTTCAGGCCGGCGCTCCAGTGCAGTATCAAGAGGCTGCTGCACTGTCAGTGGTGCAGCTGGAATGTTAAGTACGAGATATTGAACTGAGCTTACAGCCTTCTTCCTTTTCAGATTGGTCACATTGTGCTATTGGAATAAAAGCAGGGATATTGTCCTGGGTAATAATGCTCCTTCAATCAACATGACTAAAACAAACTATCTGGTAATTATTTCATTGTTATTTGTGAGGGCTTACTTTGTAGCTGAGAGATATTTAGTATGTCTTGAGGATGTGAAAGGCACCAACGTAGCTGTAAGTTACGACAAGATGTTACCATTGTTACAGTCTCCATCGTATACAGTGAACCTATCAGTGCTAACAGCTCTAGGGTGAGCAGATGTGTCGGTTTTACTGGACAATCCTGGATTTTAATTAAACATCCTGACGATTTCCTCAAAATTGTTCAAATGTCCTGGTTTAATTCCCCCTTTTGCACAATTCCAATGGAACAAGCTGGTGGCAAAATACGAAAGCAAGTGGAGTGTAAATGGAGAAGGTACAGCAGGTTTGGTAGGGGGGCACACACATCCTGGGATGATTGACAGCTGATCCCCCAAGCTGGGCTTGGGCACTCTCCCCACCACCCCCTCCCCCCCCACCTGCCACCCCCCCACCACCATCCCCAGCTGGGCTTGTGCTCCAGGAGCGCTCACGAGATCTGTCCTGGATATACTCCCCCAGATGTGGCGCTGACGGTGTTGCTTGTAGCAACCGTGAGCTCACTGATGGCAGAGGATGTGTAGTAGGTGGTGCAGCTCCGGATAAAAGTACACAACAAGGGAGGCTGGTGAGAAACAGCTCAATACTGCTCCGGAGAGGGGCGCAATTGCACAGATCGGCGATCAACATGTGCCGGTTTTGACTGTTGAAAGTCCGGCCACCCTAATGTGGCCTCAATTTGCAGTGGACAATAAAAGCAAGAATTGTAAAATGAAGGACAATGATGGTTGCAGCCTAGTACCTGATTCAAAACTGCATCAAGCAGAACTTTCTAGAAACATCAATAGTCAACAACATCTTAGAGATGAGAGTGGGGATAGGATATGCCAAACCCCTACAATGAGCAGTTCCCATCTCAGGAGAAAGATCAGCAATTTCTGACTACACCTTACTGCTCAGGCTCTCAGATCCAAGATACCAAATGAACAATCAGCAGGAAAAGCCGAACAATGTTTAATTAACACTTTAATTTGTCTGAAATCAATGGGACTTTTGAAACAATTAGTTGAGTGGATTAATTAATTAAGGTCATTGCAAGTTGGTGAGGTGTGAAAGGCTTATTGAACTGCCTGGAGTAGTCAGCACGCTCAATACATTGCAAACAGTGCCTTTGCAATTGACTCCAATGTTGTTGGAAGATGGTTATCATTAATTGTCCAGTCCAGTCACAAACAGGAAGTCACTTCAATGTTATGTATTGGTCACTTGTGCATGTTTAGCAGCAGGTTCTGGCTATTGATCTCTGGTGTCCTTATGTTGTTGGGGAGGGGGTTGCGGTGGGGGGAGGTGGGAGGGGACACCTGAAAATAGTGTTGGGTTACTTACACTGTTGGTGATCAAGCCTGTGGAAGGGCAGCTTTAGAGCTCAACTTTTCAGGTGGAATGGTCAGTTTGAATATTCATATCTGAATCCCAGGCTATACATATTATTTGGAGTGCAATTTTGAGGTACAAAAGCACTCAGCAAAACAATTTAAATCTTTTGTTTCACCAACATGTATGTGGCCATCCATTGTTCTCCATCACTATCACTCCCCTGGCTTGCAATTCCTATATCCCCCATTCAGCTCCTCCCCAGACTGAATTGTCGCCTGGTGTAGAAGCTAACCAATTTCCTACACCAGCAACAGCAGTGAGTTGGTGTGTAGCCAGATCAAAATGAGTGAGGCCTGGTACTCAAAAAGCCTTGGGCTACACAGCTGCATATTGGGCTTGCTCCACCTGTCAACACCATCCGGATTGTGTTAAATGTCAGAACATGTCTCTTTCTATCTCTGCTTCTCTCCCCTTAGCACCTCTATTTCCTATTCATTGTATTTTACTGTTCTTCTTTCATATCGCTGAAAAGAGAGACATGTTGCTGAAGCTTTTCGTATTGCACTCATCAGGACAAATGCAAGAATGCCAAATTTCAAACAACCACAACAATTTATACTACAGGAGAAATTTGAGGGCAAGCCAACTCTGATTGGCTGAGATGTTACCGTGAAGAATGCAACAGAGAAATATAGGTTCCCCAAGCTCCTGGGTAATTAAAGAAAAGGCACAAGGCCTGAAAATATTCTTTTTTTGTGGAGAATGGATCCATGAAAATGAATGTATGTCACTACTAGCAACCCTAAATGAGCCATGTTATGAGTTTGACTCATTGTCTTAAATTGGTTTTTAATGTGGCTTTTAGCACACTCAGGGGTGTTCAGCAAGTGCTGCCCAGTTGCAGAAGCACATCTAATAGTGGACATTTTGTTTGGGGTTTTGCAAGCACGTGCTGGCTGAGTACAGTCTCTAATCTGCCTATTATGAACAACTGAAGGAACAGACTGCTTGAGGCAATCAGCCAGTCACTGGGCCATGCGGCCTATCGTATGTCTTTCCTTTTAGTACTGAGCAGTGTGGCAGGAAAAGGATCACCAATGGCAGCAAGTTACAACTGGGGTGAGGGGAGCAAGGAAAATGTGGCCCTCAACAGCTTCCTTCCTGTCCCCTCCTCCAAGCAATTGTCCCCACATCCTTTGCATTCATGATATCCCTCATCCATTACTATCCTGCAAGCCTCTCTCCTTCAGGTGAATGAAAATTGGACAGGTTCTATAACCCATGAACAATCTACTCCAAATTACTACCCACGTGGTATGGGTGAAAATTTGCCTCAACACATTGATAAACTTCCAAGAGAAACAACAATGCCTTGCATTTATGTAGCACTTTTAACATAGTAAAATTCCCAAGGTGCTTCAAAGAAACATTATCAGGTAAAAATTGAAACTGAGTGAAAGAAGAAGACATTAGGACAGATGGCCAAAAGCTTGGTCAAAGAGGTAGGCATTAAGGAACAACTTAAAGGGGGAAAGAGAGGCAGGGAGGTTTAGGGAGGGGATTCCAGAGTTTAGAGTCTAAGCAGCTGAAGACATAGCCACCAATGATGGAGTGATTAAAATCAGGGATGCTCAAGAGACCAGAATTAGAGGAGCATAGATATATCGAGGATTGGAGGGAATTGCTGAGAAAGGGAGTGGTGAGGTCATGGAAGGATTTGAAAACAATGATGATCATTCCAATCAAGGAGAGGAACTTGTGACGTTAAATTTATTTATTTTTAAAGAAAGCCTCTTAACACTGGGAATGTTATTGCAGCAAATGGGAAAAGCAATGACTAAAATGTCACTATTTGTTGTTAGCTGGAGAGAATTAAGTATCGGTAAATACTTGAAAGCCACCGGGCTGGTTACGTTATCTGCAAGATTGCTTTACTGCTTCCTCTTTGCATTTAAGAGTGGATGCTGCAAGTTGGTGTGAGGAGAAATTACTGTTCCAAGATCAGTGGAACAACATCTCTGCCAAAGCGGAGGTGTTTTATAGGGTCGATGATTTATAAAAAGCTTCTGCCACAGGACTGCAGCTGTATGGGAACCAGACTGTTTGTCACTATTTTCCTATGTGTAAAACTAGCTGTGCTCATGGGAATTGTTAGCATTGGATTTGAAATTCCTACATAGGGTTTCCTACATAGACTCAAACCCTGTTGACAGAGGATTGGCTCAGTGCATCCATCGTGGCTGGATGGAATACAATGAGGTGGAAGTGATGCTCAAGTTGCTCAGAGCCTTGGCCAGGCCCCATTTAGAGTATTGCATCAGTTTTCAGCACCGCACATCAGGGCCAGGATTTTGCCCTCGTCTGGGTGAGGGGGGTGGTGTGGGGTTTGGCAGGGGGCAGGCAGGAGAGGTCGGGAAACTCACAATCGGGACCGGACCGCGATTTCACGCTGGCGGGCCAATTAAAGCACAGGGAGATGGAGATTTTGAGCAGTAAAAGTAAAGACTTTTAAACTGCTGAAGATCACGTCCCCTCATGTGACAGAGTCACATGATCAGGGACATGTTACTCATGAAATGTTGACATTCTTGTTTAATTTTTAATAGCTATTGGAAACCTCAACCGCCCGTGAATGAGGTTTGCTAAAAAATCCAAAGGCCGCTTGGCCTTTTCGCCTCCTGCCAACCGTAAAGTTCGACCGGCAGCCAAAACTTTCTTTCAATTATGACTTTAATGGCCTTGATAAACCTTTTTCATTGTCAGTGGGCGTGCTGCCGACTCCCGCGCGTGTGTGCCAACTGAAATATCGCACAAGTGAGCCATGATGTCAGGACGCTTGCCCAATGTCATCGTGCACCGTTTTACGTTCTTTCGAGTCAGACGTACGCCTGCCCAGAGAGGAGATATTGGTCTTAGAGGGGATACAGAGCAGATTCACCAAAACTATATTGAAGCTGAGAAAGTTATTCTATAAAGGCAGGTTTCACAGCCTAGGCTTGTATTCCCCTGAGTATAGACAATTGAGGGGTAAAGTAATGGAGTTGCTTAAGATTTTAAAAGGATTCTATGAAATAGATTCAGAGGAATTGTTTTCTCAGGCAGGGATTTAAAACTTCGGTTCTACTCCATGACTCAAGCATGGAAATCAAGGCTGACACTCCAGTGCCATACTGAGGGAATGCTGAACTGTTGGAGGTGCCATTTTTGGATAAGATTCTAAAGGGGCTCGATAGGGTAGCTGCTAAGAGATTGTTTCCACTGACTGGGGAGTCTAAAACATGGGGCACAGCCTCAGGATAAGGGGCCGATCATTTAGGACTGAGATGAGGAGAAATTACTTCACTCAAAGGGTTGTGAATCTTTGGAATTCGCTACCCCAGCGGGTTGTGGATACTCGATCATTGAATATGTTTATGGCTGCAATGGACAGATTGTTGATTTCTCAGGGAATTAAGGGATATGGGGAATGGGCAGGGAAGAGGAATTGGAGCATAAGATCATACTGGTCCACTCCTCCATCACCCCCTACACCTCAACCCCTTCCCATGGCACCTTCCCACACAACCACAGAAGATGCAACACCTGCCCCTTTAATTCCCCTCTCCTCACCGTCCAAGGGCCCAAACGCTCCTTTCAAATGAAACAGCATTTCACTTCCATGTCCCTCAATTTACTCTACTGCATTCATTGCTCCCAATGCGATCTCCTCTACTTTGGAAAGACCAAACGCAGACTGGGTGACCGCTTTGCGGAACACCTTCGGTCTGTCTGCAAGCATGACCCAGACCTCCCTGTCGCTTGCCATTTCAACACACCACCCTGCTCTCATGCCCACATGTCCATCCTTGGCCTGCTGCAATGTTCCAGTGAAGCTCAACGCAAACTGAAGGAACAGCACCTCATCTTCCAACTAGGCACTTTACAGCCTTCCGGACTGAATATTGAGGTCAACAACTTTAGATTATGAACTCTCTCCTCCATCCCCACCTGCTTTCCGATCCCCCCCTTTTCCAATAATTTATATAGATTTTTCTTTTCCCACCTATTTCCATTATTTTTAAATGTATTTCTGTCCATTGTTTTATCTCTACTTTTTAGCCTATTTCGATCCCACCCAGCCCACCCCCACTAGGGTCATCTGTACCTTGCTCATCCTGCTTTCTACCCTTAATGTCACCAATAGCACATTCCTTAGATAATATCACCACCATCAACACCTCTTTGTCCTTTTGTCTGTGATATCTTTTGGTTATCTCTATCCAGCTCTACCTGCCCCACCTCCCCTTAAATCAGCTTATATTTCACCTCTTTTTTGTTTTCCCTCGGTTCTGATGAAGAGACATTCGGACTCGAAACGTTAACTGTATCCCTCTCCGCAGATGCTGTCAGACCTGCTGAGTTTTTCCAGGTATTTTTGTTTTTGTCCTTGTGTTCTTATGTCTGCCCATTCAGGTTGATGTAAAATATCCCATGCCACTGTTTGAAAAAAGAGTTGGGAATTCTCCCTGGTGTCCTGACCAATATTTTTCCTTTAATCAACATTACAAAAAACAGATTACCTGGTCATGATCACACTGCTCTCTGTGGGAGTTTGCCATGTGCAAATAGGGCTGCGGCACATACAAAAGTGTTTACACTCCAAAAGTACTTCATTGGCCCAAAAGTGTTTTGGGACATAAGATAGTCATGAAGAGCGCTATATAAATGCAAGTATTTTCCTCCCCACTTTCAGTGAGGTAAACATAGGTGGCTAGTCCCTAAACTTGCACTCTGGGTTTCTGCAGGTTTGCTGTTGCCAGATTCTGATGCACGGTCAGGTTGTCAACTCTGGTTGGATCTATTCCAGGACCTCCCCATTCAACAACCCTTACCCTGATCTGTCGCCAGTGGGTTTCCTCACCTGAATGTCCATCCTCACAATGAGCTGCCTTCCCACATCACTGGGAGCAACAGGCTCTTTGTTATCTGATTGACAGTCAAGAATCGCCCAAAGAACTGTTCTCACCATCCCCAATATTTCGATAACTAATAAACAGAGTTAGAATCATAGAAAGTTGACAGCACAGAGAGAGGCCACTGGGCCCATTGTGTCTGTCCCAGCTGAAAAACGAGGCCACGTAGCCTTATCCCACTTTCCAGCATTTGGTCCTTAGCCCTGCAGCTTACGGCACTTGAGGTGCCTATCCAGACATCGTTTAAATGAGTTGAATGTTTCTGCCTCCACTATCCTTTCAGGCAGTGAGTTCCAGGCCCCTACAACCCTCTGGGTGAATGTAACTCCTTCACTCAAAGATTGGAAGGAGACAGGAGGCAGGAAACTTTAGGATGATACCAGGGATGAGAGACTTTTGTTGTATGAATAGACAAGAGAAGCAGGGATTGTTCACCACATACCCAGAAGAGGTTTAAGGGTGATTAATAGAGATGTTTTAAAATCTGAGCAGTTTTGACAGAGTAGTTAAAAATAAACAGTCTCCGCAAACAGGAGGGTTGGTTACCAAAGGACCTAGATTTAAGATCATAGGCAAAAGAACCAGAAAGATGAGATTTTTTTTAAAGCAGTGAATTGTGATATGGAATGTACCACCTGAAAAGGTGGCAGAAGCTCATTCAGTAGTAACTTTCAAAAGGGGATTCAATAATTATTTGAAAAGGAAAAAGATTACAAGCTATTGGGAATCATGAGAATGGAACTAATTGGTAGCTTTCAGAGAGCGGGAACAGGCACAGTGGGCCGAATATATTCTTCTGCTGGATGATTCTATGATGCCGCTATCAAATTTCCATTATTTTGCCCTCCAGTTTTCATCATTTAAGCCCCTCTTCTAAAAGCAATGACTTAGCTGCGATACCTTTTCCGAAAGGAGGGAAATACCTTTACTGCCTTGACCAACTGGCCATTCATTTTACAAGACACCTTAGCTTTTGGTACAAGGATTAGTGGACACATATGTAAGGATTTGGGCAAGAGCTGCAGGGGGCTTGTGAGCAAGAACTTTTCTATACAGCAAGTAGTGATGATCTGGAACTTTCTGCCCATGAGGATGGCGGAAGCAGAGACGAAGGAAATTTATTTGAAAGAAATAAACGTGGAGGGACATGGGGATAGAGCAGGGGATTGGGGCTGACTGGATTGCTCCATGGAGAGCTGGCATGGATTTTGAATGGGCCAAATGACCTCCTCCTGTGTCATAAGTGACTCTATGATTTTTTTGACTCTATGAAACTGACTGTATCAACAAAGTGAATAGCAATCAGGAGTAGAATTATTTTTGCTTCTCCAGCCCAAAGGTGGTGGTGAATCCAATACGCTCACTACTGAACAATTTAACCAACCCAGAATATCTCTGTATAGGCCAGGCACAGAAACGCAGTGCTTCTTGATCTATATAACCCAGTGCAGAACCGTACATTACATTTACCCATTGAACCATGGAGGAGAATCAGTTCTCCTCCATCTACCATTTTTACCACAGCAAATGTCACTGAATGTTTTCGCTTCGGAGACAAAGTACAGCTTTTTCTAACTTTAACATTTGCTATTCTTAATTCTTGCTTGGCATTTTGTTTTCGGAGAATGTGATGACAGTTCATTCAAATACATTGAAACCTTGTAACTGACCCTGGTATGGTTGTGAATATTTTCTTCAAAGTATTACTGGGGACTAAAGTGTATGCCACACCTCATAATAATGCTGTGGTGTTCCATCTTTAGTAATAAGAAAATCCAGTTTAGATATCCTCTTTTAAATATATTCTTACTGCATTCAGACATCCCTTCTCCTTATTGCCTCATCTGTTCATGGCAAGATTTTGATATGTTACTGTCTGATGGTTGCTGCGTGAGTCAGCTGTAATTGATGCAGCAATGGGAGCACATCTTTGAATAAGGGAAAGAAAACACAAACAGCAGCTAAGGATTTTACTTCCGATTACTGTCCAGTAATTCTGCCTGGTGGAGCGGAGAAGAGCAGGTGTGTGTCCCTGTGTGTGTTGTGTGAACTCAGTCCAGTTGTGTGGCTTTCTGCTGCTGTTACACCCTGTGCTGTTGCAGCACTAGCAGGCTCCTTTAATTTGGTGTCAGATGTCATTAACCCTTCAGGGTCAGTTTGCGGCCTGAGCCTTTTCTGTGATGAACTTTGATTTGAAAGTTCTGCAGATGCTTCCGCTGCCTCTGAACAGTCCATTATCGGAAGATTTTTACTTGTATCGGTCTGTTGCTTAGGGGGAGGCGGTGGTTCAGTGATAATGTCACTGGACTAGTGAGCCAGAGCCCAAGGCTAATGGGGACACGGGTTTGAATCCGACCATGACAGCTGGTGGAATTTAAATTCAGTTAATAAACCAGGAATTAAAAAGCTAGTCTCAGTAACAGTGGTCATGAAACCATTGTCGATTGTCATAAAAACTCATCTGGTTCACTAATGTCCTTTAGGGAAGGAAATCTGCTATCCTTACCAGAGAGCATAGATTTAAGGTAAAAGCAAAGGACTGCAGATGCTGGAAATCCAAAACAAAAACAGAAACAGAAATACCTGGAAAAGCTCAGCAGGTCTGGCAGCATTGGTGGGGAAGAACAAAGCTGACGTTTCGAGTCCTCATGACCTTTCAATAGAACTGAAGGGTCATGAGGACTCGAAATGTCAACTTTGTTCTTCCCCGCCGATGCTGCCAGACCTGCTGAGATTTTCCAGGTATTTCTGTTACAGATTTAAGATGACTGGTAAAAAGATTAGGGGGACATGAGGAAAATCTTCTTTACCCAGAGAGTGGTGGGTGTTTGGAACTCACTGCCTGGTTTGGTGATGGAGGCAGAAACCCTCAACTCATTTAGAAGGTACCTGGATCTGCACCTAAAGTGTTGGAACCTGCAAGGCTATGGACCAAGTGCTAGAAGGTGGGATTAAAATAGCCAGCTAATTATAAAATTTTTTTCTTTCTCATCTGGTGCAGACATGATGGGCTGAATGGCCTCTTTCTGTGCTGTAACTTTTCTACGGGAAGAATTCCCCCCCTGTTGGGGGGGAAGTTCAGGAGCGGGTCCATGCGGGCGCGCCTCCGATCAGTATCCCCTGATCAGGGGGGCGCCGCCATTTTACGAGGGCAGGCCAATTAAGGCCCACCCAGCGTGACATCCACCAGGAAGTGCTATGTGCTCCCTGTGTGGTCGGGGGGGGGGCGGGATTCCCTCAGCCTAGAGTGTGTTCTTTTACGCAAGCGCACAAAAGAGCGCACAGGTCTCCCTGAGGCTAAGAGCTGCCTCAGGGAGATCGGCGCCAAATTCAAAAATGTGAAATATAGATAAGTAAAATTTCCCTGACATGTCCCCTGTGACATGAGTTGGGACATGTCCATCGTTTTCAATTAAACTACTATTAAGTTTTTAAAAACCTACATGAAACCTCATCCCGCCTGTGGATGAGGTTTCACGCTTTTTCTGAAGCTCGCCAGGGCTCCCGGCCTACCCGTTAACCTTAAGGCTGGATGGGCAGGTCCTTTAACTACTTCAATTAATTTTTAAATGGCCTCAATTGGCCATTGACAGGTTGATTCAGCTGCGCCCCCACCGACCTGAAAATTGAAATGAGGCGGGGTGATGTTGGGGGTTCCGCCTGACATCATCCCGCGTCATTTTACGCGTCGGCAAGTGGGCCCCGCCCCCACCCCTAACCGCTTACCAAACTCAATACCCTGCCCCATGGTTCTACAGGCCAGTTAGCTTAACAACTGTCAAAAGGAAAATGTTAGAAGCAATTACTAAGGATGCTAGAGCAGGGTATTTGGAAAAATTCAGGGTAATCAGGTAGAGTCAACACGGTTTGTGAATAGAAAATCATGTTTAGCCAATTTATTGGAGTTCTTTGAAGAAGTAACATATGGTCTGGATAAACAGGAACCAGTGGATGCACTGTATTTAGATTTCCAGCAGGCATTTGACAAGGTGCCACCTCAAAGGTTATTGTGAAAAATAAAAGCTGTAGGGGGCAACATATTGGCATGGGTAGAAGATTGGCTAGTTAACAGGAAACAGAGGGTCAATATAAATGGGTCTTTTTCTGGTTGGCATGTTGTAATGGAGCGGTGTGCCACAGGGATCAGTGCTGGAGCCTCAATAGATTACAATTTATATAAATGATTTGGATGGAGGGACCAAAGGTATGTTTGCTAAATTTGCTAGTAACACAAAGATAGGTAGGAAAGTAAAATGTGAAGAGGACACGAGGAGGCTACAAAGTGACATAGATAGGTTACGTGAGTGGGCAAAGACCTGGCAAATGGTGCATAATGTGGGAAAATGTGAAATTATCCAATTTGGCAGGAAAACTAAAAAAGAAGCCTATTATCTAAATGGTGAGAGACTACAGAGCTCTAAGATTTGGAGGGACCTGGGTTTCCTAGTGCATGAATCATAAAAGGTTAGTATGCAGGTACAGCAGGTAATTAGAAAAGCTAATAGAATGTTACCATTTATTGCGAGGGGAATTGAATATAAAGGTAGGGAGATTATGCTTCAGTTATAGAGAGCACTAGTGAGACCACATCTGGAGTACTGTGTACAGTATTGGGCACCTTATTTAAGGAAGAATGTAAATGCATTGGAAGCAGTTCAGAGAAGGTTTACTAAACTAATACCTTGATTGCACAGGTTGTCTCATGAGGAAAGACTGGACAGGCTGGGCTTGTATCCACTGGAGTTTAGAGGAGTAAGAGGCGACTTGATTGAAACATAAGACCCCGAGGGGTCTTGACAGGGTGGATGTGGAGAGGATGTTTCCTCTTGTGGGAGAATCTAGTACAAGGGGCTACTGTTTAAAAATAAGAGGTCGCCTATTTAGGATGGAGTTGAGGAGAATTTTTTTCTCTTAGAGGGTTGTGAGTCTTTGGAACCTGATTCCATAAGAGGTGGCGGAGGCAGAATCTTTGAATATTTTTAAGGCAGAGGTAGATAGATTCTTGATAAGCAAGGGGGTGAAAGGCTATCAGGGGTAGGCAAGAATGTGGATTTGAGTTTACAATCAAATTAGCCATGCTCTCACAGAATGGCGGAGCAGGCTTGAAGGGCCGAGTGGCCTACTCCTGCTTCTAATTCGTATGTATGTTTGTACGTATGTAATAAACACTCATCTCCCCTCTAATCTTTCCACCAATCACTTTAAATCTATGCACCCTAGTCACTGACCTCTCTGTTAAGGTACATAGACCCTTCCCATCCACTCTATCCAGGCCCCTCACAATTTCAATCAAATCTGCCCTCAGCCTCCTCTGTTCCAAGGAGAACAACCCCAGCCTATCCTTTCCTCATAGCTGCAATTTTCCAGTCATGGCAACAGCCTTGTAAATCTCCTCTGTACCCTCTCTGTGGCCTAACTATTGATTTATACAGTTCCAGCATAACCTCCTTGCTCTTATATTCTGTATCTCAACTAATAAATGAAAGAATTCCATATGTCGTCTTAACCATATAGTCAACCTGTCCTGCTACCTTCAGGGGTCTGTAGGCACTCACTCCAAGGTCCCTCACTTCCTCTACTCCTCTCAGTATCCTCCCAATTTTTGTGTAATCCTTTGCCTTGTTTGGCCTCCCCAAATGCATCACCTCACACTTCTCTGCCCACCTGACCAAGTCCACTGATACCTTCAAAGAACAGAAAAAAAACCTCTCTTTTCTAGTGTCTCAATGATTTTTCTCCAGGATTTCTCATAGGAGTGGCCTGGAGATCAGCCTATAATTCCTGAAGATTCCAAGATAATCCTGGAGGGATGCCGACCCTGATACACTGTGTAAAAGTGGAGCAAGACTGGAAGATTTCCCAAGTTTGGAATGCAGAAATAGTTTGACTGTAGAGAACCATCCTTTCAGAAGAGAACAGAGACTGCAGCAATGTTGAGAATTGTGATTTGTAAGACATCATCTTGAATAAGTAACTTCAATAAGTTACCTGAATAGTAACAAAGCAATGGAACCAGCCATTGCTGGTAGGGAATAGGATGAGATAAACTGGTTTGAAATACAGATTAAATGGATACTGGTTGAAATCTATTAAAATGTAGTTCTAATATTGTTGTTACATATTTTCAAAAAGTAATGATAAGAAATTCAATTAAGTTCTGAGATGTATGAGAACTAAACTGAAGCAAACTCAATGTTTAACATTCCTTCAGTAGTTGCCATTTCCTGATGTCGGCTTGTTGAAGATTTGGGGTGGGCAAAGGCTGGGCCAGGGATGGCTGAATACTTTAGGTGCTTAACAGTTGACCAAGATGGGATTTTAAACTGCAACATTGCTTTAGTCCATGTTTAATGCAATTGGACACCATCATGGTGAAGGAGTTGAAACACACACTAGGAATGGCCACCTGGGGAATTGATAAGGGGCTGATTGATGCTTAAATTGTCTGCACGGCATTTTGTTGCATAACACTTCAACTAGCACACTGTCCTAACAATCACCAGCTGAACAGCAGTAAACAAGTCATTGCTGAGAATTTCGAGAGCTACTTAAAGGTCTATTATCTTTTACTGTTCACCTGCTGGCAGAGGTTTGAAGAGGACTTGTGAAACATATCAAGAGACTTTCCAGGAAACTTTCTCAAGGTTTTACCAGCTTTCTATCAATACTTATTCTGGAAATCCTCTGATGACTTCACCTTGATGACTCCTGCTTATTGGACACCTTATAGTAGTCACCAGGCGAAAGGGAGCGCATGGCCACTGGTATCTTGCTAGGGGTTTCCCATGGTCTGTAGGAGAAATGGGAGGAGGACCTGAGGCCAGATGGAGCTGTACTAACTGCTGGAGGAAAGAGGGGCTGAAGGGGCAAAGACATTAGGTGGCTCCCTTTACCTCTGGACCTTCTCCACCAGGACCTCCAATACCATGTCCAAAGAGCCTGTGCACCTTCTTAGCTGGTCCCTAAGCCATTCTGAAAGCTGCCGTTGTTCAGCCAGCAAATGCCACACTTTTTATACTGCTCCACAAGAACTGCATCGCAACAGTGCTTGAGTGTGAAACTTGCACATTTAGTTTTAGTGCCTTCAGGCAAGTTCAAATATGGTAATCAGCAATTTAGACCAAAATTGTGGTAAAATCCAGACTTTGAGAAAGGCCAGTGTGAAATTTGGATAAATAGTTGGAGAGGGCATTATGCAAGCTGAATATTCTCCTGGGTTTTTGAGCTGTGTTGCCAGTTGTTTCTGACACAGACCACGCACCGTGCCATGTAGAGAACTGGACCCATACCGACATACCACAGCCTTACCAACTGACATGACACAGGCCCAATCAACAAATTCAAGCCTCACTCACCAAAGGTCAAGCATTGAACCCCAACAGAGCCCCACACTCAGGCTGCTCAGAGGGGCCAGGCACTCAACTCGGAGGTAAGGTAAGATTTTGAAGAACTTCTGCTGAAGCGCAATGTCCCAAACTACTCGGTTTTTGGTGAGTTCCTGGATTTGGCAGTGAGTGTTGCTGCATCATCTCTGGAAGGGCAGAAGAAAAGATGTCCTATCCACACAAAATGAGGGCAGGCAGGTAAGTGGAAAGTTGAGGCCAGTAATCAGGTCAGCCGTGATCTAAATGAATGGTGGAGAAGGCTCGAGGGACCGATTGGCCTTCTCCTGCTCCCATCTCTTAGGTTCTTTTATGCTAATCAAGGCTGAAATGGGTATGGGGACAGCAGTGGCAGTGCCTCTGGGCTAGCTGTATGACAGGGCGATGGAACAGGGGATATGGAGACAGTGATCTGTGAGCTCAAAAAAATGGCCTAAATCAATTTCTAGCCGGAGTGTGTCTTATTACCACAGCACCCATGTAACATCTGTCCTCATCCTTTTACCAAAATAACACCCCCTACCCCGAGTCCATTTTGTAACTTCAGCAGTTGAAGACCTCAATCAATTTTAATATTCTTCCTTTTAGATTTTTTTATTAATTGCACTAACACAAACCTAGAAATGCTCCCCCCATCACCTGTCCACCCATCCACCCCAGCATTCCCCCAAATGATTGGCCCGTGTTTGCTCTGATGTATTGATCACCCCCTCACCCCCCCACCACCACCACCAGATCATTACCATCTATCCCCCCCAACAACCCCCCCCATCCCCCTTTTAAATTTAAGAATTTTGACCATTAAAATATTGAATGCCAGCGAGTTGAGTTCAATCAAAGACAAAGGAGTTTAGGGGTAATGGGAATTTGAAACTCTCTTCAAAAGGCTGTGGTTTTGGAAGCTAGATTGCTCACTTTTTTTTGGGTTAATGGTGTTAATGGATGTGGAAGAAAAGCAGGAAAGTGCAGCCAATATCTGACTGAATGGTGGAGCAGGGTGGGAGACCTGAAGGTCTTCTCCTGTTTCGAATCCATCAAAGTGCCTGTGAGATTTCTAAAATGCTAAAAACTGGTCATTTAAGATTCTGACAATGAGACACCATCCAGAGCTAAAAAGTTGTATCTGATTTTGAATAGTTAAAAAACTAAGAAATTATAACTGCGCAGGTGACTTTATTCATCTTTTCAACTCCAGCTGTGTAGGTTCAAGCCTTGTTTACATGAGTGAAGTCTTTTGTTGCAAAAGCTGATGTATTTTAAAAGCTAGAATAAAAATTAATTTGAGACAATTAACCCCCCCCCCATTGGTCCCATTTCACTTCCACTTCTCAATGGTCTCAATCCATCTCTCCTCTAACAGGTCATAGTATACTTCTACTTCCATGCATCCCAATCCATCTCTCTTCTCATCCACCCCATTCGCTTTCCCTCTCTTCACAAGTCCCATTCTATCTCTACTCTCACTTGTCACATTCTAACTTTCCATTCTCCCTCTCCTCACACACCCTATTTAAACCCTCCTCCTCCTCAGTTCCGTTCCATTCTATGACCCCTCACACATCACATACTTGGCCTTTGGTTCCCCTTCCCTGACACAAGAGCTCACACTTTCGGGAGGGATGGTGAAATTTGAAAGGTGTGGGCAGGATGCACACAGCTTGAAAGTCTTGGCTTAGGTAATAGACAGCTTTAAAAATCCATTCGCCTCACTAAACAGTGAAATAACCTGGTCTCTCATCCACTACTCATTAACCTAGTCAGCTTCACTTAACCTGCGGTTTCCAGCTTTGTATATGTGGCTCAGCCAATGAAAAATCTAGATGTTCATTGGCCCTAATTGTTCCATATAAATGATCAACAATCCAATCTCCATCATAGTCTTGCCCATCAGAAAACATTAGGTTCTCACTAAAACTGAATCCATTGGTCAACTTCACCCCAGACTATGTTTGCTCATCTGTCCAGGATTGCAGTGCCCACTGGGTATGTCCAATTTAGTTGCTGCTGGACTTTTTGGAGGATGAGTTGAGGCCTGTGGCATTGAGAGTTCCTCAGTCTCGTGGTCTGGCAATGGGATGCTCCTCAGGCCCTATCATTTTCAGCCCCTCTCCTCCCCTTGCAGCCCGACTGACTACCTGAGAACTTCCCTGAGCCTTTCCCCATCTCGCAACCTATGACCTATGAATCCAGCTTCTGAAGCTCAGTCTGGATAAACCTTTCAAAGACCCAGCACGGGCTCGATGGGCCAGATGACTTCCCTCTGTGTTCTAAAATACTACAGGAGAGGCTTAGCCACCCGGGATTGTTTAGTCTGCCTAAGGGAAGGTTCAGGTGAGACGTTATTTTGGGATTTGAGGTCCTTGAGGGAATAGGTAAATTGAACCTTCATAATATTTTCAAGATTAGCGCCAAGTCTAGACACGAGCAGAAATTGAAAAGAGCGAAGGAGCATGGAGAATTTTGACTTAGCTGCTTTGTTTAACATGTGGAACACTCTGCCTTGGCAGACCAATAGCATGGAAATACTTAAGGTGGAATTCAATTGATAATTGAGGGATTGAGGTTTATTCACTCTTAAGGCTGGGCAGATGGACTGTGGACGCTTTTTCAGCCTTTTTCCAACCCTAGCTTCTCCAATAATCTTTACTTAGCACAGAATAAAATACCAGGAGTTAAAGGGTTAAGTCATGAGGCTCGGTTGAATTAGTTTGGCTTATACTCTC
This sequence comes from Carcharodon carcharias, assembly GCF_017639515.1. Classification (NCBI taxonomy): domain Eukaryota; kingdom Metazoa; phylum Chordata; class Chondrichthyes; order Lamniformes; family Lamnidae; genus Carcharodon; species Carcharodon carcharias. Next base: position 9,834,715 of record NC_054492.1, on the reverse strand, counting down.
TTGCGTTTAGAGGGTTGAGAGTTGACCTAATCAAAGTATTTGAAACAATTAAGGGATTCAATAGGGTCAATATCGAGAAACTATTTCCTCTGTTGGGGAAATCTAGAACAATTGAACATAATCTTAAAACATCAGAGCTCAGCCATTTAAGAATTAAATCAGGAAACAATTTTTCACACAAAGGGTGGTGGGAATGTGGAACTCTCTCCCCCAAAAGGCTGTGGATGCTGGAGTCAATTAAAATTTTCATGACTTAGATTATTATTGGGTAAGTCATCAAGTGCAGAATAAAGACTGGAAAATAGAATTGAATGGTGGAACAGGGCTGACGGGCTGAATGGTCTCTCCTGTCCCCATGTTCCTATAATATCATTCCTACAGGTACCGTGTGGTTTTCATTATCACCAAGTGGCCAACTATTTACCTGCTGAGATCCATTTAAAGAATAAATATATTGGGGAGAACTTTCTCCAATTAAGGCCCATCTAGTGTGATGCACACCCGGAAGCGCTCAGCGCTACCTGTACGGGCGGGGGGGTTGGAGGGAGAGTCAGGGCCTGCACTCTTTCGCACATGCGCGTGAGAGAGCGCTGAAATCTCCCTGAGGCACGGAGCTCCCTCGGGGAGATTAATTTCATAATGAGACGTTGGAAAAAAATAAAAAAATGAAATTATTCAGACATGTCCCATCATGTGGCTCTTCGCATGCCCACCAACCTTAAGGCTGGACGGGCAGTCCTGACAATCACTTTAACTGATTCAATAAAGGCCTTAACAGGCCTTTGACAGTTTGGTGGGCGCGCAGCCGACTCTGGTGCATGCCCGCGATCTGGAGATTGAAGTGGCGCGGGGTGACGTCGGGATAGGCGCCGAACGTCACCGTGCATCATTTTACGAGGTCGGCATGCAGGTCCCACCCCCCCGCTCGCCGAACAGAAGATTCTGCCCATTGTCTTTTATTCTCATTTTCTCTCAGACAGAATTCTTCCCTCTTTGCTGAATGATAAAGTATATTGCAGATAAGGAGATATTTATGACAGGCAAAATCTTTAATCAATACATGCAGTTATATTTCTTCCTGCAGGCTTCATTTTGCAGCGATATCTACATAGATTAGTGTTGATTATCATATTTATATAATAGAAGAACATTACCACTTGAAATTAAGTCCCTGCGTTTGCATAATATTTCATGTGCTTTTCTGGTTTCTTCAGGCGAAGACTTGGAGAAATTATTTCTTGGGTAACAACTAACCTATCTTAAATTTTTTACAATCTATTCCAGTAACTCTGTTTCTAAAGTGCTGTGTAACTGGAGCATTCCCACTTTGTTGTTATTAGAGGTTGAACTGAGGCTCCATCTGCCCCCTCAGATTGACGTTAAAGATCCCTTTTGATTACTTTGAAGAAAGTCAAAGGACCCCTCACCCTCCCCATGTCCAGGCAAATATTCATCCCTCAATCGACATCACTAAAAAGATTATCTGGCCATCATTACGTCACTGTTTGTGGAGTCTTGCTGTGTACAAATTGTCCACTGAATTTCCGGCAATAGTGACTGCCCTTCAGAAGCACTTGGCTGTAAAGCATTTCAGAATGCCGTGAGGTTGTGAAAGGCACTATATAAATTCAATTTTTTTTTTTGCTTAACTTAAGCCCAATTTGGATTACAACCAATACTGGAGGCAGCTGTGTTCCTTGGCTGCCACAGTGAGCTGAAGATCTCACACCTGCCTTATCATGTGTTTTTTAATCCCTGGCCCATATGGGCCTTCCTCAGACATCAGAGGAGGCATATCTGCCAGTTGAATGGTGGCACAGACTTTGAAACAACTGTTCCATGTGCCAAATGCAACCAGATAGTGTAGACATTATTTTGATATAAATCAGCCAAGTTCTAAAGCATCAATAGTTGGGTATAGAATTTCACAAACATAGGAGGAGATCATTCAGCCCTTTGCCTCTGTGCTGGCTCCCTTAAAATTTTGTCCACTTAGTCCCATATCTCTGCCCTTTTCTCACTTAGTTTTGACTTTATTGGCTTTCTGGAAGAGATTTTCATGTAGTCTTTTTGTACTGTCCTTTCCCCCTATACCCATTTCTTTCATTTTAAACATATTTACCTAAATTATTGATAAATTTTGATTCTGCCTCAAGCATTGATTCTGGTTGGGAATTCCACCTCCTAAAAATCCCTCGGCGCTAAATCAAACTTTCTGTTAACCACTCCAGGAAGTGCTTTTATAGTATAAATGCCCCGTGAACCATATGGTGTAATGTTTAGTTACTATCTTAAAAGGATTGCAACAATACCATATAAAAACACATTTAAAACAGCAAATCAGTATTCTTTGTAGCAGCCCAGAATTTATAGCCTTTCTTAAGCCTTAAGAGTTCTTAAAAAAATCTTTTTAATAATATTTACCCATTAAACTTGACTGCTTCCTCTACGCTTTGGAAAGTGGAAGTGGATTGATTACTTGTAAGTCTCTTTTCTGCCAAGTCTTGTCTGGGTTAAACGTAATTAATGGTTTTTACATGAAAAACGAGTAAATACATAACATAAAATCAAAAGCTTGCAACACCAAAGGGAGATGAGCAAGAGTAGAGGGGGCTTGATCAGAATGTAAATCTAATAGCCCCATGACAAACATTGGCTGGTTTTTAAAAAAACCTCAGCGAGTCAATAAAATGGAGAACAATAAATTAATGAATCTCCCCTGTGGAGCTCTGTCATTCAGTGTGATGGGACACATCAGAGGCCCAGCAATTAAATCAAGTGAAAAAGAGTGCAGGGCTGCACTTTGAAGGGGGAAAAAAAAAATTACACAAAGGCCCTAAGGCATTAAAAATTGTCTACAGAGCTGAATCAGGCCCAGTACATGAGCTTGTTTGCACCTGGAAGCTGTTAACTGGAGTGCCCCTACAAGTTTATGGCACATCCCCCACCCCCCACTCCCAACTCCCCCACCAGTCCCTCCTCACCGATTGCTTTCACATGCATAAACACTGGAGGCATTCCAAGGAGACGCGGGATGTCACCAGCCCCACTCAGTTTTAAGAGGGACACACTTTACATCTCCTTGTCCCCCACATCAGCTGTCCCATTTCTAAATGAGCCATTTGCTGCTACGTTCAAGCGACGAGAAAGGCTGCCCGTCAAGGGGTCTATAAAATGGACAACATCCCGACAATCTCGGTGGCTAAAGTGTAACGTAATGTGTGAGGGGGATGGCAGGTGGCATTTTCATCCTTCCTTTAATGGCTGTCAGTTCATATAAAGCAGCCATAATGCATAACAGGGTGACACTGTGATATTCCATCAGTGCACAGTTAATGGATTTAATGGTGACACAAGCACAACTGCGGGGCAGCAGATGATTTCTAACTCAAGCACATATGAAGGTATTTTCATGTTGTTTTCCTGTCACCCCTCAGACTAAAGGAAGAGAAAGCGCTTTAAGGCATGGTGATTTTTTTTTTCTCTCTCTCCCGTGCCTGAGACAGCTTTAGTGTAACCTGAGCGGCGGGTGGAAAATTAAGCCCCAATGTGGCCATTTCAATTTCATGACTCTCTGGCTTTCTTCAACAGAGGGACAATGCCAGTGATCAAAACATGCTCACCATAAGCAAGCATGAGATGCTGTGTTTCACTGCAGACATGGTGGTGGGGTTGTGTCGGGTTTGGGGGAGTGGGGGTAGGGTGGTGGCATTCAGTGCTGTCACTCTGAGATTCCCATTGCCGAATGCATCGTGTTCCAGACAAGAGAGTTACTAGTTTGAATATCAATGCGTGAAGTCATCTGTCCCATAATTTATATACACTGACAGAGACTGTCCCAGGGTCTAGAATAAAATACTCCAGGGTAAATCTCCTTAAGCCGTCTCTAAATAAGGAATTATACTGTTATGCAGCTGAACCCCTTCAGTGAGAAGGCTTCTTCCTCTGACAGAATGGAAAAAAATCAATTGTGTTAGCTGTCCCATGAACAATGTCTCTCAGTACTAGCTCCCTGCGATTGGCTGATCTCTTTCTGGCCTGCTGGGATGCAGGGATATGTGGCTTTGTCATGTCTCTGCAGGCAGCCAGTCAGATGTCAATAGTGCCCTGTTTCACGGGGGTTCTTTTAAAATTCTATTATGGAAGAGTTCTTGGTAAGCTTTTTTTTAAAAAATGTGCTTTCAAAAATAAAACTTCATTTCCAGCAGAGTTAAACTGGTTAGCTTACATGACCCGTTGCTCCCTGACCTTCTCTGTCTCGAGTTTTCAACATTGTGCACACAAGAATTGTTGAATTCCGAGGAGCTTGGCTGAATGTGCCGAGGGGGGAAGAACAATTTTACTTCGATTAAAGGCAGCTGTTGTGACCGGTCCCCGGGTGAGGTCCCCCAATTAGTTAACTTCCCGAACAGGACCCCAATTTTGTTACGCTCCCGGGTGAGGAGGAATGAGCTTCTTCCCCTTCTTCACTCAACCCCCTCAGCTGGTCGTAACAAGGCTAATTTAAAAGGATCCTTTCTCCCTGTGGATACCTTTTCCCAGGCCAAATTTTTTTAGGAGGAGCCAATTTAATCAGGCTTTCTAGAGTCGAAGAAAGAGTGAGTTTATTAATTACTAAAAACCCGAGAAAAATAATAAAAACAGAACGCACATATACACAAGTTAGAAAAAGAGAAGCTCAGATTCCAAGTAAAAGCTAAAAAAGGTGTACAAATCAGGCTCGTCCTTTGGCTTGTCCTTGAGGTGTCGATGGAGAGACATCATGGCCATTAAGTTGGGTGACTCTGGCACGCAGTTGGTCTGGAGACACTTGGTTCTGCGGGATAGTTGAAGAATCCGTCCTATTTCCTTTTTGATTGTGGCTCCTGCTGTGTCTTGCCTCCAGCAACAGAGAGAGAGAGAGAGAGAGAGACTTTGCCTGCAACTGCAGGGTGACTAGTTGGTCTTCTTATACTAACACTGTTACAGTCTACAACCAGCAACCTCTCACACGAATGGAAAAATATTTGGCAGATGGAATATAATTGGGAGGATGTGAACTTGTCCACTTTGGCAGGAAGAATAGAAAAGGAGAGAGATTGCTGAACTTGGTGGAACAGAGGGATCTGGGTGTCCTGGTACATGAATCACGAAAAGTTAGTATGCAGGCACAGCAAGTGATTAGGAAGGCAAATGGAATGTTGGCTTTTATTGCAAGGGGAATAGAATCTAAAGTAGGGTGGTTTTATTACAGCTGCACAGGGCCTTGGTGAGACCACATCTGGAGCACTGTGTACAGCTTTGGTCTCCTTATTTGAAAAGGATATAATTGCATTAGAAGCGGTTCAGAGATGGTTCATTCAACTCATTCCTTAGATGAAGCGTTTATCTTATGAAGGAAAGTTGAACAGATTGGGCCTTTACACATTGGTGTTTAGAAGAATGAGAGGTGATCTTATTGAAGTATAAGATCCCGAGAGGATTTGATAGGTGGATGCGGGGAGGATGTCTCCCCTTGTGGGAAAAGTGATCGGGGCAGGAGGAAAGAAGGTTACATAGGGCAATAGAGGACATTGGGAAGGACATGGATCCTTTGGGTGAGAGGAGAGGGTGTTTCTAATCAGTGGGATATTAACAGATTAGTTTAGGCACATAGGGAAGGGATCCTGCTCAGTCTGGGCCACAAGCAGTGCTGAAAAAGCACATAACTTTTCTACACACAGTTCTTTACTGCCATGTTTGACCTAGGAAGCCTGCCCAGCTAGCATAGCACACAAACCATTAAAATATTTAAATGAGCTATCTGCCTCCTTGGAGTGGGCTGGCATCTTGCCCTACCTCCCACCTCCATTCACACAGAGTAAGGCCAGGTTAGGGTTTGAGATCTTTTACATTTTTACTTCCCATCCAATCTGAATATATTCATCTTGTGTGGTCAAAATTCACCCTAAGTCTTTGGACTTAGATTTGAACCCACAACTCTCTGACTCAGGCTGCTATCGCTGTACCAAGATTGACGCTTACTGTTTCTGAACCTCCAGTAAGATCTAACTAACAGTCAATGTTATGCAGATCCTTGCACCTTTCAGTTTTCCAAGGTCTGTTATTCAGGTTTAAAAATTAAACCTATTTTGATTTATTTCAGCTTCGTAAATTAACAAAGGTCAATGTGTAAATTTAGCAACACCCCGGACACAGGAGAGGTGATTTTAACCCTATCCAGCCCCATGGGAAATGAATGGGTTGGTCATAAAACTGCCCGGTTAGCTTCCTGCTTTTCTGAGCAGGCAGCAAGAGCATATCTGCTGAGGCCCACAGAGCCCTCCATAAATATTCTGATTGAGATCTGATAATGTAATTAATTGTGGGAGCTTGCTGTGCACAAAATGACTGCCATGTTTTCTACAATGCAACAGTGGCTACATGGCAAGGGCCTGAATTTTATGGTTGGCGAGGGGAGTGGAGTAGGAGTGGACGCAGACCCAATCGCAGCCCGCGATCAGGTCCACGCCGCCATTTTAAGGGGGTCGGCCAATTAAGGCCTGCCCAGCATATTTCTCAGCTCCCGAGGATAGCAGGAGTGGGCGGGCGGAGGTGGGAGTGCACAGACCGCTGGGTGCAATGGCCACCCGGCAGCCTGTTTAAACGAAGGCCTGGCTGCCTTGTCTAGGCTGCTCACAATGGCAAGTGCAAGGCCACAGCAGCGAGCTTCTGGTGAGCAGGCCAGGCTGGAGGGTAGGGTGGGGGGACAGGCCAGGCCGGAGGGTAGGGCAGCGGAACAGGCCAGGCCAGAGGGTAGGAGGGCCAGTGTGTCCCTCATTCTTCAGATGACTGCCTCGAGGAGGTGGCAGCACGGTGGGAGGTGCTGGTCCCTCAGGGATGGGAAGAGGCAGCCCCCCCCCACATGGCGAAACGTGCCTGGGAGGAGGTGGCGGAGGTGATGAGCTCCTGCAACGAGGTGCGGTGCACTTGGATCCAGTGTCGCAAGCGCTTCAACGAATTGTTGCTCCCTGGCAGGGTGAGGACCATGTTGGGGTTGGGCATTTAATCCAGCAGGTCGGCTTACCCCCCTGCTACCCCACCCTCCCAAGTCTGAGTGTAGTGACTGCGTTGAATCATTGATGGTATTTGTCCTTTGCTGGGTGGGCCAGCAGGTACCGTCCATGCTGAGGTCAGCCTGAGAGGGTGATGAGATGTGTTTTGACCCCACAGCATGTGTTACACTGAGTCCCACATACTGGCTTGGGGGCAACCTGGAGGAGCTGCACCTAGGCGCTGTGTTTGAACTCCAGGACATGTCCAAGTCAGGGTGATGAGATGCTGGGAGGGGAGTTTCAAGGTGGTGTTGGCAACGAACCATCTGCCACGCTCTGTGCTCCACGTGCTTGCGCCTCTTTGCTATGGGAGGATATACCGTGTTGTTCCTAATGTGATGTAGGCAGCATGTGTCTGGGGGCGGTGGGGAGCAGTTGTGGGGGGTGTGAAGCAAGCTGAGCATCTTTGTGTGAGTGTTCGGCAGCAGCGGGGTGAGGAGGCTCTGGAGCCCTGCAATGTCCCACTCTGGTTGGGGTGGGCTGTGCGTGAAGAGAATCCATGTGCAATTTTCATTAATCAATGCTCATGTCTCATTTTCAGGAGACGAATAATCAACACAGCAGAGCGTGTGAGGACTGGCGGCGGCCAGGCGCAGATCACCATTCTTAGCCGCTTCGAGCAGCAGGCCCTGGATCTGGAGAGGCGCCGTGCGCCAAGATCCACTGGTGTCGGTGAGGCTGGGGTGCCACAGCCAGGTATTTATGCCCAACAATGAGGTCAGCATTGTCCTCCCAACAGCCATGGCAGTGCTGAATGTTAAATGATTTAATTTTGCAACATGGCTTGACCATTGGTTATAGAAGGATGAGCACATAATGATCCGGGGGACAGGGATACACTTTGACATTGTCTCCACACTAAGTGATCCACTGTCCTTGTTCTTCCTTTCAGCATCAGAGGAGCAGGACTGGGAGGAGGAGCAGCAGCGTGTGAAGTCTCACCAGTGTCACACCATGTCTGCCAGGCAGGTACCAGCGCAGATACTAGCACCTTGGTGGGAATTCAATCACTTGCTATTGTCCCGGGGCATAGTGGTGAGGGCACTTCACAGTCGCTGGAGGAGCTGGCAGAGACAGAGAGTGCCCATGGCACCAGCAGTCGGAGGACTGGAGGGGACCAGGCACACGGTCAGTTGGTGGCTGATGATGAGCCTCTGGAGTTGTCCGCGATGCAGCAGGTGCAGGAAGATTGCACAGGCCCTGAAAAATCAGCGTCGATTGAACACTCAAGGCCCTTAAGTGCCCGTCAATTAATGGTGGGTGAGCGTCGGACATCATTGTGTGCCCATCCAGTGAAATACCCTGATGGCGCGTGGTGACGTCGGCTCCCTTCCCCAACATCACTGCGCGCCATTTTACATGTGGACATGCGGGGCTCACCCCCACATGACAACAGGAAAATTCTGCCCAAAATGTATTTTGCTGGCAGTCAAGCACTTTGAGATCTCTCAGGGTCTTTGAAAACCACCAAATAAATGAAAGTCCTTTCTCTTCTTTCTAAATCACATCAATGACCTCATTTTTGAATGGGTTTGTAATCCTGTTATTCGTGGAGCTAAACCTGAGTGTTGGACTTTAGCCCAGGAGTCTGACAGGGTGGCAATGGAAGAAGTTGCAGAAAATGGGCCTGCCCTGAATCTTCCTTGGGTTCACGGCCATGCTCTCAGGTAGCTTGAACCAAACCGGCACTTCATTCTGAATGCATATGACCCCTGACCCAGGGAGTTTGACCCCTCAAGCTCATTGCAGGGGTGGAGAAGGCAAGCTTAAATAAGGCCTTGATCTTGTGAGGAGAAGATAGGTAAACTTGGTGCTGAGAGTTTCTTTAGTATTATCTCTGATTTTCAATTTGCGACCAATCAGCTGAGGGATCGTGAAATTAAAAACAGAAACAACAGGTTAACAAACATCCGTGGAGAGAGAAACAGAGGTAACGTTTCAGGTCAATGATCTTATTCCAGAAGCGAGAAATGTTCGGGATGTAACAGGTTGTACATCAAAAAGGGGATGAACAAAAGGGAAGGTCTATGATAGGGAAGGAGGCAGGAGAGATTAACTGGCAACATGAGATGGTAATGGGATAAGTAAAGAAACAAAAGATGGGTTTACAAGAAATATGAATATCAATGACAGAATCATCACTGACAGCATCCAACAGGCCGATGTAAAAGACAAGACTGAAACATCTGCAGCCATTCTTAGCCAAAAGCTCGGTCTCATCCCCAGGTCCCCAGCATCACAGATTCCAGTCTTCATCCAATTCAAACCACTCCACACGATATCAAGAAATGGAAGGCACTGGATACAGCAAAGCAGTGAGGATCTGTGCTTCAGCACTAGATCCGCCCCCTGGTTATTCCAGCATAGCTACAACACCGGCATCTACCGGGCAATGTGGAAAACTGCCCAGATATGTCTTGTCCAAAAAAGCAAGCAAAACCAATCTGGCCAATTAGCGTCAGTCTACTTTCAATTATCAGTAAAGTGATGGAAAATGTCATTGACAGTGCTATCAAGCGGCACTTACTCAGCAATAACCTGCTCATCGATGCTCGGTTTGGGTTCACTCAGCTCCAGACCTCATTAGAGCCTTGGTCTAAACATGGACAAAAGAGCTGAGCTCCCGAGGTGAGGTGAGAGTGACTGCCCTTGACGGAAAGGCAGCATTTGACCGAGTGTGGCATCAAGGAGCCCAAGCAAAATTTAAGTCTATGGGAAACAGGGGAAAGACTCACCATTGGTTGGAGTCATGCCTAACACAAAGGTAAATGATTGTGCTTGAAGGTCATTTATCTCAGTCCCAGGACATCACTGCAAGAGTTCCTCAGGGTAGTGACCAACCATCTTCAGCTATTTCATCAATAGCTCTGCATCCATCGTAATGTAATGTGAGATTTAAGCATATAGATTAGGAGAACAAGGGGCAGAATTTTGTCCTTGGCGGGCGGGCTTGACAGGGACAGTTGGGAAGCCGCCCGCAATTGGGGCCAGACCGCAATTTCGTGCTGGCGAGCCAATTAAGGCCCACCCAGTGTGAAATGTGAGTGGCAGCGATGAGCAGTGCAGGCAGATGGCTGAGGGTGAGCAGGCCGAGTGTGAATGTGGTGTGAGTGAGCACTTCATAATCTCCCTGAGACACAGAGCTGCCTCGGGGAGAGGAAGCATTGTTAATAAAGAAAATAAAATGGAATAAAACATGAGCCCTCCCGTGACTCTGCCACATGAGCAGGGATGTGTTATTAATTAAATTTTAAAACTTTTGATTTATTTTTATTTGCTTTTGGAAACCTCATCCCGCCCGTGCATGAGATTTTAACAAAACGCAAAGGCCACTTGGCCTTTTTGCCTGCCCCACCAACTGTTAGGTTGGACAGGCAGTGAAAAATTTAAATTAATTGATTATTTAATGGCCTTAACAGGCCTTTGAATTGTCAGCAGGTGTGTAACCAACTCCAACGTGCACCCGCTGACCGAATTATTGCTCGGCTGCACGTTGACGCTGGCACGCTTGGCTGACATCAACGCGCGTCATTTCACACTCGAGCGGGTCAGCGAGTGCTCACCCGCCAAGCAAAGATTTCTGCCCAAGGTTCGATTATTCCACCGGCACCTAAACTGCATAAACTCTGAAGGGAAAGTTAACTCGAAGAAACAAATTATTTGCAGAGAACAGTCACGGCCAATCTTTGTTCTATTTGGGACTCTGGCTCCTCAATGCAGTGACTCACCAGACTTGTTCTGCTGCTCGAGTTCCCCTGGCTACAGTGCTCTCTCTCTCTCTTCACAAGGTTTCTGGAGCCTCCTTCCCCTCCAGCCTGCGTGAAGACCTAGCTCAGGCCCCATCTCCAGCTGTCTCCAGCCCATGTTCCGTGCTTAGTCTTCACTCCCAGCTTCTTCAAGACTTTGGCTCCGGTTGTGAGGGGAGTCCCTAGGGAGGCTGGATCCTCCAGCTCGACACCCTCCCGGGCCAAAGACCTGTGCTGGCAGAGTCATAGTGCCCCGCAGTGTGTGGGGCCCAGCCTCCAGCCCTGTTCTGAAGTTGAAAGCTGGAAGTCAGAGGTGGAGAAGTTCACTGATAATTTCAGTGTTCAGCACAATTCCTGGCTTCTCAGATACTGAAGCAGTCCATCCCCACATCCAGTAAGACCTGAACAGCATTCCAATAAGAGAATCTAATCATTTTCCTTTGAAATTCAATGGCATTATCATTGCTGAATCCATCACCATCAACATCCTGGGGGTCACCATTGACTAGAAACTGAACAGAACCATCCACATAAATACTGTGGCTACAAGAGCAGGTCTGAGGCTGAGAATTCTGCATCAAGTAACTCACCTCCTGACTCCCCAAGCCTTACCACTATCTACAAGGCACAAGTCAGGAGTGTGATGGAATACTCTCCACTTGCCTGGATGAGTGCAGCTCCAACAACACTCACGAACCTCCACGTCATCCAGGACAAAACAGCCCACTTGATCGGTATCCCATCCACCACCTTCGACATTCACTCCCTCCATCACAGATGCACACTTGCAGCAGTGTGCACCATCCACAAGATGCATTACATCAACTCACCAAGGCTCGTTCGACAGCACCTTCCAAACTTGCCACCTCCACCACCTTGAAGGACAAGGGCAGTTGACGTATGAGAACACTGCCTGTAAGTTCCTCTTCAAGACACATAGCATCCTGACTTGGAATTATATCACAGTTCCTTCAATGTTGCTTGAACTTCCTCTCTAACAGCACTGTGGGTGTACTGACACCACATGGACTGCAGCAGTTCAAAAAGATGGTTCACCACCACCATCTCAAGGGCAATTGATATGCAATAAATACTGGCCTTCACTGCCAGCGGCACTCATATCCAATGTGCCATGCACATATAATTATTATAATATAGATTTTAAGGACAACTCTTTTAAAGGCACATTTCTGTTTTCAAACCTTTACATTGAGTTTAAAAGCCTTCCTCAAATTGAAGTAAGGACAGATAACATGGCACCTTCCATTGTTTATTCACACCTTGTGGCATTCACATCTCTCGAGCTGGCAATGAGGAGTAATTAAAAGTGTAAAGACCCTTCCAGGGCTGTCCATTGAATTCTAAAAGGTGTAAAAAACCCTTTTACTTCTGAGGGAACAAGAGGCAGGAAGGGACTTCAAAGGACCTCAGCATAACTAACTTCTTTGTCTGGTGGAACAGTGTTTCATCAAAATTAACGTAGCAGCCATTTTTAGTTTTGGAACTGGATGAAGTCTGTTTGAAAACAGCCATCTGTATGGTAACGTGCAGATCCCAGGAAGAACTCTGAGAAACAACTTCAGAGAGGATTCTTGGCCAAGGGAGGACAAAGAGGAAGATATTAAGAAATTAATTGTCATTCTGCTGAAAGAGTCCAGACATTCTACAAGTGCTGTGACTGCAGAATTAGTGAGGAATATGAAACCTTCTTTCTCTTCCAATAACCTGCTAACCTGCTGACCTCCTAATAGTCGACTGCAGAAGCCATCGCAGCCACTAAGCCAAACCTCAAGATTCAACCCCATAACTTCAGAAAGAAGAAATTCAAGCAATGAGCCCACACCCACAATGGTATCTCACAGAGGCTGATTTGAAATATCATTCTTAAGTATCCTTTTCCTTTATTTGCATTTTAATCTTTGTATCTGTATTTTAGTTAATAACTTTATCACTTTTACCTAAGTTACTTTCAGCAGTCGTTCTTTTTTAAATAAAGTGACCTTTAACTTGTTTAAGAATAAAATTTGTCTGCTGGGCTATTTTCAAACTGAACCATTCATAAATTAAAAGGGAGCTACATAAACATGCACCAATTCTTAGCTCGCGGACCACTTTAAGGGAATGCCTTTTAAGTGATTGTGACAATGAATGAATACAAAAAGGAATCTTACTGAGCTTCTGAGTGGAGCTGGTGTTAAGGGGGGGAAGAGGTGAGAGCAAAATTGCAGGAAATGAAGCACACGCGATGGAGAGCTTTGTCAACCACAGTGGGGGAGAATTCTCAGTTGAGGACAAAGGAATACATATTGAAAGTACTGGTATGGAAGGTGGCATCTTCAAAACAGATGCGACGGAGATAAAAAAAAATGTCCAGCAAATGAACTATATTTATCCACAGCTGTTCACTCATAATTTAATACAGAAAGCAGAGAGTGCATCCTCCGAGCTGATAGAAACATCACGTGCTGTTGCAATCAGCAGAGATTTCTAAGGAAATATCATTAAAGATATTTTCAAAAATTCAAAAAAATTGTGCTGCTCATGCATTAATTTGGTTTAAAATATCTTCTGTAAAAGATATATGTGCATATGCCTATATATGGAGACTCTGATGTCCAAATATGTGAAAACAGAACATTCCTTTGTTTTCTTTCTGTAATTTGAGAGGAGATTGTACAAAGGAGGTTAAAATCAAGGGAAACTGAGACAGAGGATCTTTGAAATGTCCTCGACTTTGAACATGGTGACTTCATCATTTAAGGTCATATGACCCTGGTTCAGACTATGCAATGATTAAGCACATTTAAACACCATGGAGACTTTTAACTCGACAGATCAAAGGAAAATGTGGCAGGATCCTTGATTCTTTTCAACCAATGATAATCTTTAGATGAACCTCTGTAGCCAGTTAAAATGTGAGCGCCCCAAACCTGCCTTTCTCTTTTATTCCATTAATGCAAACTGTTATATTTATTTCATGGTCAATGCTCTTCCTCCGCATTGCACAATTAAAAAATCTGTTTCTAGGAGGGATTGGCATGTGTTTATTCACATGTTAATCAGACCAATCTTAAATCATTGTCTGCTGGAAGGCTGAACATCTCACTTAAACAATGGATATTGTGTATAAAATGGCAGGTAGGGATTCTGAGCAGCATAAGGGGCTGCCTCTTAACCCCCATGGCATTGAAAAGACTGATATTTTTTGAGGGACTGCTCGCATGTATTCCCTGGAGGCTTCTAGATTACTGGGTTTACACAGAGCTTTGAAGTAGTGTGCCTTTTTGTCAGCTGGTCTGCAGGTTATGTTTGAAGTGCTGCTATTAAGACTTGGCACTAATTGTTCTGCTTCACTAATGGTGTGGTTAAGGTAAACAGCTTCCTTGTGTGGACTTGTCAATTAGCTCGGCTGGGACAGCGGACTCTCTGCAGTTGTTATGAATGCGATCGGCACCATGGGAAACAGCTGAATAGTTCTCAATGTAACCAAACCTTCCTTAAGAGTCTGGTGTGAAAATCAGACCCAAATTCTTTCACATCCTGCTGCACTGGCGTGAGGTGAGTTTGGGGGGTTACACTAACACTGTACAACCATAGCTTATTTTTATATAGCATATTTGATGTTATGGCGTGCCCCAAGGCACTTCACAGGGACATTGTATAACTAAGTGTGACACCGAGCCACATAAGGAGGTATTAGGTCAGATGTCCAAAAGCTTGTTCAACAGTGTCGGTTTTAGGGAATGTCTTAAAGGAGGAAAGTGAGGCAGAGTCAGAGAGGTGCAGGAAGAGTGTTGCAGAGCTGGGGCCTGGACACCTGAATGCATGGCCAGCAATGCTGGAGTGGTTAAAATCGGGGATGCACAAGAGGCCAGAGAGGACTGTCAGGAAGAAATACCAAAAATGCTGGACACATTCAGCAAGTCAGATGGAATCTGTAAAAGAATAGCCTTTCAGGTGAAACACTTCATCAGCCATAACTCAGTTGGTGGCACTTGCCTCTTAATCAGAAGGTTCTGTGTTTTAGTCCCCCATGGATTTAAATACATAATTGAGACTGACACTCCCAATTTTATTTGGAAAAATATACTTTATTCATAAAATCTGAAAGAGCAGTACAAACCATTTAAAAATAGCCATTACAAAAAGTGCAATCATATTCAACTTTTCCACATAGAACATGAGGTGCTTCAATGGAGCATTACAGACACTTTAACGTGATCATTACAGACAGTGCACTGGCATTAGAGTTATCGACATAGATCATGTTGCACTCTGAGGTGTTTCAATACAACTATGATACATTTCTTATTCACTGCATACATCCATTGTGAGTCATACAGCCCGAGGGGTGTATACAATTCCCAGCGCCTCGGTGCACTATGGCAGAAAGGTCTTAGAAAGCAGCCTTTCCCCATTTCACCTTTGTGGCGGCTGACACTCCCATTGCTATACTGAGGGTGTACTGCACCGTTGCAGGTACTATCTTTTGGATGAGATGTTAAGCTGAGGCCCCTTCTGCCCTTTTAGGTGGGCCTAAAAGATCCTATTTTGTAGAAGTGCATGGAGTGGCCTCTCTGCATTGGCCAATATTTAATCCTTAATCAATATCACAAAACGCAGATTATCTTGTCAATTTCACATTACAGTTTTTGGGAGCTTGCTGTATGCAAATATGGCTGCCAAATGTTTCTTACATTACAGCAATGAATGCAGTTCAAAGAAAAGTACTTCACTAGCTGTAAAATGCTTCAGGATATCATGAAAGGTGCTATATAAATGCAATTTGTTTTATTAGAAGACATATGAGGCGAATGACGATCAGCAAGGAAAAGTGAGGAAGAGACAGAATATTACCTAAAATGGTTGGGTGGAGAACTGACAGAAGGGTGTGATTAAAGAAGGCAAATAAAAGACACACAGGACCCAGGGAATACAGGAATATTTCCAATTGGTTAGCTAAGCTGGAGGTGGGGTGTCTAACGTACTTGATGTATCAGACAGGTTTCTTATTCTCAACAGATAACTTTATTACAGAGATTGTTTAGAAGCTGCATGTTTGAACCTGGTCCACGAGTAGAAAACACTGCCCGTATGATTATATGCGCTTAGGGCTCATTCATCAGTATAATCACGTGACCCCTAAAGGCAGTGGGAAAGGTCATACCTACAATCACTACATTTCCTCCCCATATAGCTTTTTTACATTTCCTATTCACAAAGGATAATTTAATCCACAACAAATTCATATATACACAGGTCATGTGATTAAAGATTAAGTCCCTGGGGTGGTTTTCTAATTTGGTTAGAGTGGCATAGCTCTACCACTTGAGATTCTTCCGCTGGATCAACGTGATCAGAAACTGCAGCTTCAGGGACATCCTTAGACAGTGGCAGTTCAGGATTTGGTAATTCAATTGTCTGTTCTAGGTCAATCTGGCACCTCAGGGGTTAAAACTTCGGCATTAATTACAGGAGGATTAACAGGGTGTTGGAGTGTCCCTCGACTCCTTAGATGTTGCACATGTTTTCGAACAATCCAGTCTTCTCTTTCCAAAACAAAAACAGAATTACCTGGAAAAACTCAGCAGGTCTGGCAGCATCGGCGGAGAAGAAAAGAGTTGACGTTTCGAGTCCTCATGACCCTTCGACAGAACTTGTTCTGTCGAAGGGTCATGAGGACTCGAAACGTCAACTCTTTTCTTCTCCGCCGATGCTGCCAGACCTGCTGAGTTTTTCCAGGTAATTCTGTTTTTGTTTTGGATTTCCAGCATCCGCAGTTTTTTTGTTTTTATCTCTTCTCTTTCCACTTGGTTGTGATATGGGATTAAAGCAAAATACTGCGGATGCTGGAAATCTGAAATAAAAACAAAAATTGCTGGAAAAACTCAGCAGGTCTGACAGCATCTGTGGAGAGGAACAGAGAGTTAACGTTTCAAGTCTGGTGAAGGATCATACGGACTCGAAACGTTAACCCTGTCTTCCTCTCCACAGATGATGTCAGACCTGCGTGGTATGACATGGGTCCAGTTTCAGAGGCAATTATACCAGGAACCGAACATGGTCCATTTCCAAAATTCCTAGTGATTCAATTTCTGACACCTCTGATTCCTCTCTACCTTCCCCTCTAAGTTTGGGAACACCAGATTCAACCTTGTACGAAGGCAGCATTTCACCAATAATTCAGATGGTGTTGGAACCCATAGTTGCATGAGGAGTCGTATGGTAATTGAGAAGAAAACGTGAAATTGGGTTCCTAAAGCACCTTCTGATAACTTCTTCATTCCTGCTTTGAAAGCTTACGCTGCTCTTTCAGCTGAACCATTTGATGAGGGGTGACATGGCGCTGTTTTAACATGCTGAATTCCATTTGAACTCATGAACCTCTGAGATTCTGTACTGGTGAATACAGTACCATTATCTGAAACAATGGGTGGAATTTTCCCCGTGCCCACTGGCGTCGGGCATGATGCATGGCATGCCGGACAATATGGCGTGAGCGGTTTCACGATAGGGGGAAGGCAGGTCACGATCGTCCGCTGTGTCCAACAATGGCCGACTGTGTTACTGGACAACGGTTGTCGGGGAGCTCATTGTAATACATCAGCGTATTGTTAAAAGGCCAACCCGCCAGGATCTTGGACCCCCGCTGGATTGTCCCTCCATGTCGGCAGGAAAGCACGTCACAACAGCGCTGAGGCAACGTGCATTTGGTCACCTGCACCTTGGGGGTGAGTGAACAGCAACGTTCCGCAGAGCTCACCAGGGTCGCCTGTTGCTTCGCTGGCTTCAGGGGCACCAGGGGGAGGGGTCAGGGTGAAGTGCCGCCCTGCCACGGAGGCAGCTGTTTTTCAGTGGGAGGGGTATCAGCTGCCCTGGCGTTGGATCCCGTGCGCAAGAAATTGAGGTTGGTGGGGGGGTAGGGTGAGCGAGGGAAGTGGCCACACCTTAGGGACACCTGTATAACCTGTCCGTTCCTCTGAGACTGAGACAGTTCAGGCACAGCCACAGGGATATGATTGGGGTCAGGGTCCTAGACTGCCCACCTACACAAGCAATGCGGGGGCACAAAATGCCATAATGTGCTTCAGACCACACCCCTCACCCTGCCACCCCCCAACCTGCCACCAACCCCCACCCCCCCGCCACTCTCCCACATGCCACACACCAACACCGCACCCCCCACCCCCCCCCACCACCCCACCCCCACCTTCTCCCCCAAATTCCATTCCCTGGCACAGACTGTGAGTCTGCGACCACCTTACTGGGCTGCAGAGCAGTCAGGCTGCACACGTTGTACAATCTCCTCGCCAACTCTGGCCATGGAGCAGTCACTGCTGGAGGTGCTCACAGCCCCTTGCAATCTCAGCATCCCGGTTAGGAGCTGTCTCCCCCATGTCGCAGGCTGACAGGGCAGCCATGCAGCGCACTCATCTCTGGCCGTCCGAGGGGTGACCAGCATTCTCCGAGAAGCATTAAGGGTTGGTCACACAGGGCCAGGAAAGGTGCTGAGTACAGCCATGATAACCACATCGCTCTCTCTTTCATGCCACAGGAGGGCCATATCAGGAGCATGGAGCCTGGTGACCTAGCTGTATGCCTGATGGCCTACAGAGAGCGGAGGAGAGAGCGACTGAAGCTCCTGGCTGCACAGAGGCAGGAGCAGCAGCCTCAGGAAGAAGGGGCAGCTGGGGCTCCTGCACACACTGCCCAGGAGTGACAGTGAGCCTTGGCTGGTCAGCACCTAGTGACACCTAGATGCTGCCTGTCATTCCTGCAGATGACCGAGAACCAATGTCACCGACGACTGTGCAAGTCTAGGGTCCTGGTCACTCACTTCTGCCACCTGCTGCAGGATTGGGCACCACGGGGACATGGAGGACACCCACTGCCAGTGGCTGTGAAAGTGACCACGGTGCTCAATTTCTATGTCAGTGGCTCCTTTCGGGGCTCCACAGGTGACCTCTGTGGGATATCACAAGCCTCCACCCACAAATGCATCCATGAGGTCAGGGATGCCATCTTTGCGAGGGCAAAGAACTTTGTGCATTTCACCTGGGACCGGGACAGCCAGGATGCCAGAGTGATTGGATTCACCCTGATCTTGGGATCCCCACAGGTGCAGGGTGCGATCGACTGTGCCCATGTGGTTCTCAGGTCTCCTTCGCTGCACATGGTGGACTTCATCAACCACAAGGGATTCCACTCACTGAATGTGCAGCTGTTGTGCAACCACCAGAAACATATCCTGCAGATGTGCTCACGGTTTCCAGGGAGTGTGCATGACACCTACATCCTCAGTCGGTCACAGATCCCTGGAGCCTTCCAAGGTGAGCAGAAGCTGGAGGATGTAGGCCTCATCTGATGGCCCCTTAACACTTTCTGGAGAGTGCTGACCACCCCTCGGATGGCCAGACATGACTGTGCTGCCTAGCTGCCCTGTCAGCCTGCGACATGAGGAGACTGCTCCTGATCCTCGGCAGGCGGTGGTGGAGACTTCCCAAGTGTCCAACACTCGGAGAAATGCTGAAGGCCAGAAAATCTGCTGAGTCTGAGTCAGATGAGGAGCCTCTGGACTCGGTCATGTCGTAGTTGCTGGAGCTGCAAAGGCAAGCTCTGGAACATCAGGAAGGGATGTCCGTTACACCTCTCAGGTCACAAAGCATGATGGAAGAGTCCATCCACTTCAGGCTGAAGTGATAGTGCCAGCATACTAACACATAGGAGTAGAGGGTGGCCACAGTGGAGGTGGAGGCAGCCTGCTGACTGTGACGCCCTGTCTGTGATGACCTTGACGAGCATCCTCTGGAGGGCCGAGACTTGGAGGGCCCCGGCCTGCTTTCAGAGACCTGCCTTATGGCAGTGGCACCCTCCTCGGCCTGTACAGCTGGAGCTGCTGAGGTCACAGCAAGAGGGAAGTCAGATTGGCCAGGCACTTGGAGTCACCTGAATGGATGGGCCTGGAGTGTACACCTGCTGATCCTCTGCCCAGCCCCTGGCTGACTTCTTGAGGAGAGGGGGAAGCTGGAATGAGCTGCCCGGCACCCCTCTTACATACTCACTGTTGGAGGCCAACTATGGCATCAACGATGGATTTGAGCCCATGCAGTAGTGTAGGAATGATGTCCTGGACCAAGGTCTCCACAAAGGCCGCAACTCTACCAGTGTTGACCTCAGTGCTTTAGCATGCCGGCGCTATCACCTCAGACTGAAGATGGATGGACTCCTCCATTGTGTCTTGCAATCTGAGGAGTGCAGCGGACATCCCTTCCTGATGATGCTGAGTTTGCCTTTGCAGCTCCAGCAACTGTGACATGACCGAGTCCAGAGGCTCCTCATCTGACTCAGACTCAGCAATGGTCTGGCAGTGGATCAGAACGTGGCATGTGCTCATCAGATTGGCATCCCGGGGCTACTCTAAAGCTAGGTCCCACAAGATGTGCGTCTCTGCACTGGTGGAGGGTGTGGGTGAGCGCTGTGACGGGACTTCAAGGAGGGTGTCTCCAGATTCCTTTCCAGAGGTTGCTTCGGGGCTTGATTGGAGTCCCTGGGTTGTGGACTCTGTTGGCTGTTTCCCAGATGTGCCTGCGGAAGCAAGGAGAGATAATTAGTACATGGCAGTGGCCTGTGAAACAGGACACATCACACACAGCATGGTTATCCGATGGATGTTGCACTGTTGGACCCTCACTTGGTAGAGCAGCACTGACCTCACCGTCAGCACAGGAACAGTCCAGATCCTCACCAGCCAGCTGGATGACTCTGTTTTCAAAGTCCGTGAGAACCTTGATTTCGGTCATTCTGCCACCAGTCTGTGACCTCTCTCTCTTGTGTGCCAGCTTGTCCTGCATGGATAGAGATGGAGAAAGTGTAAGCAGGATGCCTGTCAAGCCAGATGATGTGGGTGGTGAGTGGTCCCATGGACAGGATGAGGACAATGTAAGTAAATGGTGATGTCCCTTGAACCAGCAGTGAGTGAGGGCCCTGTGGATGTGTGATGGGTTTGAGAGTGTGTGAGTTGGGAGTGATGAGAAGAGCGACTTACCCTGGTGGAATGGAAGAGATCATTCATCCTCTTGTGGCACTGGGTGGCTGTCCTCCTCTGAAGTGGCACTGACCACTGCAGCCACACCTCCCAAGCTGGATTGGTTACATTGCTGCCCATTCTGTGGCCAGAGGTGATGGCCGCCGGGCGAATGAGACCCCGCCCACCATGAAAATGGCGTGTTTCCCAGGAGTGCATAAATAATGAGGCGGGTTTGGGACAATACAGCGTCGATATGCGCCATCGTAGTTTTACCGCACATAATGCAAATCTGGGGAAATTCCACCCAATGACTTCCGGTAGACCATGTACACTAGAGCAACGGCCCAAGTTTTCAATAAACACACACGATTTCGGTGATCCAACTTCATACACACCCATCCATTTAGAATGTGCATCGATGATCGATAAAACCATGAGGCAGGATTTTCAGCTCGGCGTGCAGGCGCACACCTAACACGCCCAGGCGTGAACTAGCGTGCGATGACATTGGGCAAGCGTCCCACCGACATCGCGCAAATACTTCAGTCAGCCAGCGCGCACACGCGAGTCAGCAGCCGCCCGCAAACAGTTAAGAGGCCTATTAAGGCTCTTTATCTGGTAATTAAGTTGAATTTTCCACTGCCTGTCCAACCTTACTGGTTTTTTTTATTATTCAAGCAAAGTAAATTTATCCAAATGCTACACTAATGCTCAGGTGGCCGGCAACTAGGCCAAGCGGCCTTATCATTTTTTGCGAAACCTCATCCACGGGTGGGATGAGGTTTCCAACAGTGATTAATAAAACAGTTAAAAAAAACTTAAACTCATTGTTAACATGTCTCTGTTATTGTGACAAGAGTCACCTGTGGGGACGTTTCTCTTCTTTTTCAAATCTTTATTTTAAATTTTTAAATCGTTCAGCTCCCCGAGGCAGCTCTGTGCCTTCTGGGACCTGTCAATGAGCGCACCCCCCCCCCCCCCACCCCCCCCACCCCCCACCCAAGCGTGTGCGACCCTCAGCGCTCACGCTCCCTCCACCCCCACCCTGGCAGCGCTGAGCTTCTCAGCGTGTGTTTCATGCTCGATGGCCACCAATTGGGCAGCTGCGTGAAATCGCGTGTGGGGCCTGATCGCGGGCGGCGGACTGTTTCCCAGACATTCCTGTGCCTGCTCGACGAGGGGAAAATCCTCCCCATGGCACCTAAAAATGGGCATACATAGTCTATATCGAGTCTAACCAAAGGTCAACCAGGACACCCCCACGAATGCAGTGGAGCTGAAACGGGCAAGTTCTGTTGCTGTTGACAGTGGAGACAGTGCTTGACCATGCTTTCAATGTCACTGTCTATGCCTGGCCACCTGTCCAACCATTTGCAGCTTCGAAATGCCTGGATGTGTGCTGTGAAGCTTTGTCAAGAGTGGCTCTCTTCCTTGCGAAGGGATGATGACTTTTGATCCCCACAGCAACATTCCATCTTGACAACTTAACTTTGTTTTACAGGCATGGAATGGTCTCATCTCTTCAGACACTGGTGAATTAGACTTTCCTTGCTATACCTGGTTTTGGACATCTGACAAAATTGGATCCCTGTTTATCCAATTCTTTATTTGCTTTGCACAGACCGGCGAAAAGTCTAAGAAATTCAACATAAGCACAATTTCTTGTGGCACCGGAGCATGTACAATGCTATCTGGTAACGGAAGACAACTGAGTGCGTCCACACATACAATATGCACACCAGGATGGTGTATAAAGGTGTACTCATGCGCCAATAAAATCAAAGCCCCACATTGAATTCTTGATGAGGTGGAATGGCTTTATCCTCGCTAAATAAACCCAGTAGTGGCTTATGATCCGACACTGTGGTGAGATGTTGACCATACAGATATTGATGGAGAATCTTCACTCCAAATATTACTGATAACCTTCCTTTTCAAGTTGTGAATAACCCTTCTCAGCTGCAGAGAGGGTTCTGGAGACGTAGCTGACTGGCCTTCCGAAATCATCTTCCATCCTATGTGACAACACCACTCCCACATCCTAAGGAGACGCATCACAGGTTAATATTAATTTTTTTGATGGGTCATAATGTACTGGTAGACATGATGAGTGCAATAGCTTCTTGACTTTTACAAAGGCTTCTTTTTGCTGAGCATCCCATGACCAATGTTAGTTATTTTTCAATAATAAGTGTAAAGGTGCTAATACTGTTGACAAGTTTGGCAAGAAGCGACTGTAATAATTTATCAAGCCCATAAAAGATTTGAGTTCAGTGGCACTGGTAGGAGAGGGGGGCCTCCTTGATTGCCCTGACTTTCTCCTCTACTGGATGCAACCCCTGGGCATCCACTCGATGACCCAAGTAAGTGACTTCAGTTGCTTGGAAGGTCCATTTCTCTTTCTCCAATCTTACACCAGCTTCAAAAAATCTTCTTAAAACATCTTTTAGGTTGGCCAAATGTTTGGCTTCTGTTGACCCTGTGATCAGGGCATCATCCAGGCACACTGCTACTTGGGGAAGCCCTTGCAATAGGCTTTCCATTGTCCTTTGGAAGCTTGCACAGGCAGATGATACACCAAAGAGTAGGCGTGTACATTGGTACAGGCTCTTGTGCGTGTTGATGGTTACATGCCCTCTAGGTGCTCTGTCCAGGTCTAGCTGTTGGTATGCATGGCTGCTGTCCAATTTGGTGTAGGATTTTCCTCCAGCTATCTTAGCGTACAAATCTTCTAACTTTGGGATAGGATATTTATCCAGTTTAGCAGCCTTGTTTACGGTTAATTTATACACAGATGTGAATAGTTTGAACTGGTTTCATCACAGGGACCATGGGTGCTGCCATTCTGAGAATTGGACTGACTGGATGATGCCCAGTTTCTCTAAGCCTCACAACTCTGCATCCACCTTCTCCTTTAGGGCATAATGCACAAGTCTGGCCTTAAAGAACCAGCGTGTTACCTCTGAATCTACATGTATTTTTGCTCGTAGGCCTTTTATCTTTCCTAATTTATCACAAATACGTTGTTCTACTTTCTTAACAGCTCAGGAATTCCTCATGTTCTCACCAGTTTCTGACCAGTTGAGCTTAATTTTTTGTAACCAATCTCGGCCCAGTAGATTAGATCCTTCACCTGTTACAATGGAAGCTGGGCTGTCTGTTGCCTATAGGACACAGATACTGTGGCGATGCCTTTTACCTGTATTGACTCCCCAGTGTATGTCTTCATTTGAGCCAGGGTTTGCTCCAGATTCAATGGCTTCATTTAGGTATTTAAATGTGTGTCCTCTCACCCACTGTGGTCGAGGTTCCTGTGTCAACCTCCATGACTAGAAGCTTCCCATTCACTTGAAGGGTGATGTTTATTGATTCAGTTTTTACTGCTTTGACATTGTTTAGGGAATCAGTATCAGCAGCTTCTGGTTCTGTTATATTGTGCACTTCAATTATCTTTGCCTGTTGTCTGATTGGCTGTCTCGATTTTGCCCTGCATTGCTTTATTACATGCCCTTTTTTGTGGCAGTAGTGGCATTCTGCCTCCTTAAATCTGCAAGTTTTCAGTGCATGCTCACCCCCACGTCAGTAACAGATTGATTTCTGAATTGCTGCTGAGATAGCTCCCCTAAGCTGTCCCTCTGGTTTTCACGCCACCTCCGGCGGCAGGTTCCTGCCCCAGCTGAAGAACGGCGCCTTGTTGCACACTCTGCAAAGCCTGTGAGTGCCTCTCAGCTCCATCTCCATGGCGCGCTTCAAATCAATATTAACATCTGCGAGTAAACGGTGCTGAATGGTGTCATTGTGTATGCCGTAAACCAACCAGTCCCGCAACATATCATTGAGCATAATTGCAGTTCTCAGTCAACTGCTTCAACTTTGCGATGTAAGTTGCGATGGACTCTCCCTTACTTTG
The DNA here is from genome assembly GCF_017639515.1 of Carcharodon carcharias. NCBI lineage: Eukaryota > Metazoa > Chordata > Chondrichthyes > Lamniformes > Lamnidae > Carcharodon > Carcharodon carcharias. The sequence continues at coordinate 9,809,959 of NC_054492.1, read as the reverse complement.
GAGTTAAATTTAAATCTCTGCGTAATTACTGATGGATCCTGCTGAAAATGCATCTTCACGAGTTCTACCAATTCATTAAAAGATTTAGAATTGGGCGCGTTTGGGTACATCAGACTGTGGATGAAGTTATATGTCTTGCTACCACAGACACTGTGGATGAGGTTATATGTATTGCTACCACAGACACTGTGGATGAGGTTATATGTCTTGCTACCAAAGACACTGAAAAGAATTGCTTTCTGCTTCTGCTCCGCTGTTATTTCATTCACCACAAAATAGAAACCTCGGCGCTCTATGTACTGGCTCCAGTCTTCCACGGGCAAGTCAATAAGGGACGATGCTGCCAGAAAGTGGCACAACTGGTGAGTATATTGCTCCCAGTCACAAGGCGAGGTGTAGATCTGGGGCTATTTACCCTCACTTCCAATTGGAATGAACTTGATGTACCGGATGGGTTTCTTACTTGAAACGTAACTTTATGACAGAGCTCGTTTAGGAGCTACATGCTTGAACCAGGCCCACGACTAGAAGACTCCGCCCCTAAGGTTACCTACGCTTAGGCTTCACTTGTCAGTACAATCACGTAACCCCCTAAAGGCAGTAGGAAAGGTTATACATACAATCACTGCAGCCTTAATTGGGAGACCCCTAATATTAAAACTGTGTCCCCAATGACCCCATTTTTAAACATTTTTAACGAACAACGTGCAAGTGCCGCTACAGCACTACAGTAATTCAATTCCTTTTTTCTTGGAAACATAGAACAACTGGAGATGATGAACTGTCTCCTATTTCTGAGATTTTGATCGTCTGAGTTATTTCACAGATTTTATGTTGAATATATAAAGAGAAAGGAGGAACTTGTATTTATAAAGCACTTCTCACAACAACCTCAGGACATCCCAGGGCACTTCACAGCCAGTGACGCACTTTTGAAGTGTAGTAGTCACTGTAGTAATGTGGAGCATATTCAGGCTTGAGTTGGTTTCTGGAATGAGGAAATGTAATATATGCTGCATCAGAGGATGAACTGAGGGGGGGTCACACTGGCATGACAGTTCTCCCCCTGTGAGGTGAAATTTAGGGCAATACAAATGCAGACCAGAAGTGCAAGCTGTTGTGAATTTGGCTTGTTTGATCTGGCCAAAAGCAAGCTGGGATGGTTTCAAGTTTTGATTTATTGTAAAATGAATAATGCATTGTGCAAGACAAGGGTCCTAAACTACTTTATGTGAAAAAACACCAAAGATCCCAATTGGTTATTCAGCAGCTTGCAATTTTAGTGGGTTTTTTTGTCTCAATTCGTTCTGACCAACTACAGGAGCCAAAGCATACATTCAATGACTGTCAATGAAAAGGAAAGTTATATTGAAGGCTTTGTTCCATGTAATTCAGATTCAGATAATGACATATATGGGTCTTTCCCTTCAGGAGCTCAGAGTCTAATAAATAACATTTCAAGAGCCAAGCGAAAAGAAGGTTGGTGCCAAATAACCTTTGGATTGTTAAGGTTACTGGGAATGTAGGACTCAGCAGTAACTGAGGCATAATTGTAGATAACAGCCAAAGATTTTGGAGGTGAAAGGGGAACTTTGCACCTCCTGTGCTTACATGGAAAAACACATGAGAAAGGAGCCTGGTGTTGCTGTCCAGGGAGTCACGGAGGGAAGGTCCCTCTACAATGCTGACAGGAGGGGGGAGAGGCAGTGTCATCACTCTGAAGGTGAGGGAACTTGTGGAGGATGACCTGTTGAATGTCGAAGGCTGGTGGGGTGGAAGAGGAAAAGGGGAATCTCACTGTGGTCCTGGGAGAGAGGGGAATAAGTGAGAGCAGAAGTACAGAGAAATGGGACAGACATGGTGGCCCTGTCAACCACAGTGGAGGGAAACTCTGGCCGGGATTTTCCGTTTATTGGCTGGGCGCGGTGGGCGGGCCTGGGAGTGGCTGGGGAACGGTCCATCACCCGCAATCGGGCCCTGACTGCGATTTCACGCTGGATAGCCAATTAACGGCCCGCCAGCATGAAACGCGGGCGGAGAGCCTCAGAGCTGTCGGGGTGAAGGCGGGAGGAGTGTGAGCACTGAAGTCTGCGTATGCGCGGGTGTGCGTGCACTGAAAGCCCCCCGAAGGCACAGAGCTGCCTTAGGGAGCTGAAGAATGTTACAATAAAAAATAAAGATTTTAAAAATAAGGGAAACATGTCCCCACGTGTGACTCGGTCACATGAACATTAAATATGATATTTAAAATTTAAAATTTTTAACAATTACCGTTGGAAACCTTATCCTGTCCATGGTTCCAAGTGGCCGCCTGGCCCAATTTGCCAGCCCGCCAACCATAATGATGGACAGGCAGCAAAAAATACTGTGTAATTAATTGATTAATGGGCTTAATAGCTCTCTTAATTGTTGCTGGGCACGCTGCTGACTCTCACGTGGGCCCACATACTGAAATATCGCACGAGTGCGCAATGATGTCAGGACGCTCGCCCAACTTTATCGCGCACTACTCACGCCCGATCGGGTCCAGCATGCGCCTGCCTGAGAAATATAAAATCCTGTCCCCTCAGTCGAGGAGAAAGGGAGATATTTCCAACACAGCAGGCTCTTTGACCATTTTGCGGCAGTTTATTCCTACAATACACAATGACTACATTTTAAAAACACTTCATTGGCTGTAAAGTGTTTCGGGATTTCATGAGGTTGTGAAAGGGACTATATCAATATACGTCCGTCCGTATTGATAAGAAACGAAACAGAGCAGATGGAGTTGAAGAAAAATGAGCTCTGTAACAATATTAGCAGTATTTAAATTCAAAAATCAATTAGTTTAATTTCTACTGCAAAAGACAAAATCCTGCAGGTGCTGGGAATCTGAAATATAAGCAGAAAATGCTAGAAATATTCAACAGGTCGGGCAGCAACTGTGGAGACAGGAACAATCAAACGGTCACAAGCCTGAAACATTTAACCCTTATTTCTTTCTCCATAGATGCTGCCAGGCCTACTGAGTGTTTCCAGCATTTTCTGCTTATATTTGAGCTTAAACTGGTTCAGGTTAGATAGAGAGAATCTACTTCCTTTGGTGGCTGGGTCCAGAACAGGGGGCATAACCTTAAAATTTGGTCTAGGCCGTTCAGAAAGCACTTCTTCAAAAATATGGCAGTGAAAACCTGGAACTCTTTAACCTAAGAAGCTGTTGAAGTGCTGGGAGTCAATTGAAATTGATTATTCCCTTGTCAGATAAAGTTATGATGGGATAGAAAAACTAGGCGGGCAAATGGGGTTAAGACACAGATCAGCCATCACCTCATTGAATGGTAGGATAGGCGTGAGAGGCTGAATGGCCTCCTCCTGGTCCTATGCATCTAGATTGGTTTACTATGCCTGTACCAGAGCCTTGAACACGTCCAGCTACCTGAAATGAGAGGTGTTCCAATCTCCCAGCACTGCTGTCCTCCTCCTTGATTAGCAGACATCATGCTTTAAAAAAATGATTGATCCAAGGATAGGTTTCGAAAGTTCAAAGCCAATTTTCATGACAAAAATTTGCAATTGCTTTTAGAAAATATATCAGTAACAATTGTAAAAGTAACATGTTTACAAAGCAAGAAAATGGTCCCGCTGTTTCTTGAAGGAAAACAAAACAATTTGAGCAGGTAAACTCTGTTCTTGGATTAATGGCCAGCAGTAAAATCTCCAACTGTGGGGACCCTGTATGCCTCATCTAAAGAGACCACTTTACACATCCACAAGGATAAAATCGGCCAAGACTCATAAATAAATAAGAGCACACCTGGTTTCTGTTGGATTTCTATAATTCAGGCAATATCCTAGTATTAACAATACAACAGTGACCAACACCTTGAAAGAACTGATGCCTGTGGCACATGCATGGCCCAATGTTCTTAGGATTAGCTCTGTCAAACTGCCATTGCCAACTCTGTAATGAAAGAGAATCCAACTGAGTCGATCAATTCTTGAAATGCACATTGTGAAGTATGCAGGAGTGTGGAGGAGCTGATTTGTATACTTCTGGATCGGATGTATCATTTTGAATCAGTTGCAGGATTGTGACGAAGTTTCTTGGACATCCGAATCTATGGGACATGATCCACAGAGCCTTGCGAGTTATTAAATCAAATCACAGAATCACAGGATTGTTAAAGTTTAGAAGGAGGTCATTCAGCCCATTGTGTCTGCACCAGCTCCCCGAATAGGCAACTCACCTGGTGCCATTCCCCTCCCTTCTCCCCGTAACCATACACATTCTTCCTTTTCAGATAACAGTCCCATTCCCTTTTGAATGCTTCAATTGGACCTGCCTCCACCACATTCTCAGGCAGTGCATTCCATACCCTAACCATTTGCTGTGTAAAAAAGTTTTTCCTCATATCAATTTAGCTTCTTTCACGAATTACTTTAAATCTGTGCCCCTCATTCTTGATCCTTTCACGAGTGGGAACAGCTTCTCCCGACCTACTCTGTCCAGACGCCTCATGATTTTGAATACTTCTGTCAAATCTCCTTTCAACGTCCTTTTCTCTAAGGAAAACAGTCCTAATTTCTCCAATCTATCTTCATAACTTAAGTTCCTCAACCCTGGAACCATTCTCACAAATCTTTTCTGCACGGTCTCCAATGCCTTCACATCCTTCCTAAAGTGCGGCACCCAGAACTGGATGCAAATATTCCAGCTGAGGCCGAACTAATGGCATAAAAATTCATTATCACCTCCTTGCTCTTGTATTTTATGCTCTTATTAATAAAGACTAGGACAATGTATGCTTTATTAACTGCTCTCTCCACTGTCCTGCCACCTTCAATGATTTATGCACATATACATCCAGTTCCCTCTGCTCCCGCATCCCCTTTAGAATTGTACCCTTTATTTTATATTGCGTCTCTATGTTTTTCCTACCAAAATGAATCACTTCACATTTCTCTGCTTTGAACTTTATCTGCCACCTGTCTGCCCATTCCTCCAACTTGTCTATGCCCCTTTGAAGTTCTACACTATCCTCCACACCTTTCACAATGCTTCCAAGTTTTGTATCATCAACAAACTTTGAAATTGTGTCCTGTACGCCAAAGTCTAGGTCATTATTATATATCAGGAAAAGCAAGGGTCCCAACACTGACCCCTAGGGAACTCCACTATAAACCTTACTCCAGCAGGAAAAACATCCATTAACCACTACTCTCTGCTTCCTGTCACTCAGCCAGTTCCATAGCCATGTTGCTGCTGTCCCTTTTATTCCATGAACTATAATTTTGCTCACACGTCTATTGTGCGGAGCTATATCAAATGCCTTTTGGAAGTTGATGTACGCCACAACAGTATTACCCTCATCAACCCTCTGTTACCTCCTCAAAAAATGCTAGCAAGTTAGTCAAACATGATTTTCTCTTAAGAAATCCAAACCGACTTTCCTTAATTAATCCACATTTGTCCGTATGACCATTAATTTTGACCTGAATTATTGTTTCCAGAATTTTCCCCAGCACCGAAGTTGCTAGGCTTATCTTTACACCCTTTTTTGAAATGGGTACAACATTTGCAATTCTCCAGCCCTCCAGAAGCACCCCTGAGTCTAAGGCAACCTGAGAATTGAAAAGAAGCCGGTGCATCTTCAATTTCCACATTCACCTCCGTCAGTATCCTTGGGCACATTTCACCCGGCCAGTGCTTTATCAACTTTAAGTACAGAAAACACATCCAACATCTCTTCCTGTTCAATTTTAACCCCACCTACTATCTGAATTACCTCATCTTTTACTATCGCCTGGGTGGCATCTTCTCCCTTGGTAAAGACAGATGCAAAGGGTTTATTTAGTATGTCAGCTAACGCTTTGGTCAGGTTGATGAATGCTGTGAAAAGTTTCTGGTGTTGTTCTCACACCATTTTTCGGATTTGTCTGGCTACAAAGATCACGTTGGAGGTTCCTCTAGAAGATCTAAAGCTACACCGCGGGCTGAATTTTACAGCCTGTCCCGCCGGCAGGATTTTCCAGTCCCGCTGAAATCAATGGGCTTTTGAAGGCTCGCTGCATCAGCGGAGCTGTAAATTCCACCCTGTGTATCTGAGAGGATTTCATCAGCCACAGGAACTAGGCATGTCTTGAATGGGAGAATTTTTCTCATCTATTAGAGTTTTTTTGATGAAGTAGCATTCAAGGTGGATAAAGGGGAGCTGGTAGATGTGGTGTACTTAGATTTCCAGAAAGCATTTGACAAGATGCCACATCAAGTTGCTCATGGTGTAGCGAGTAATGTATTAGCATGGATAAAAGATTGGTTAGCTAACAGGAAGCAGAGAGTAGGGATAAATGGGTCTTTTTCAGGTTGGCAATCTGTAACTAATGGAGTGCCACAGGGATCAGTGCTAGGGCCTCAACTATTTACAATCTCAATGACTTGAATGAAAGGACTGAATGTATGGTGACTAAATTTGTTGATGACACCAAGATAGGTAGGAAAGTAAGTTGTCAAGAGGAGATAGAGAGTCTGCAAAGGGATATAGACAGAACAAGTGAGTGGGCAAAAATTTGGCAGATGGAGTACTATGTGGGTAAATGTGAACTGTTCATTTTGGCAGGAAGAATAGAAAAGCAGTGTACTACTTAAATGGAGAGAGGTTGCAGAAATTGGTGGTACAGAGGGATCTGGATGTCCTGGTACATGAATCACGAAAAGGTAGTATGCAGGTACAGCAAGTGATTAGGAAGACAAATGGCTTTTATTGCTAGAGGAATGGAATATAAAGTAGGGAAATTTACTGCAGCTGTACAGGGCCTTGGTGAGACCACATCTGGAGTACTGTGTACAGTTTTGGTCTCCTTATTTGAAAAAATATATAATTGCTTTAGGAGCAGTTCAGAGAAGGATCACTCAACTTATTCCTGGGATGAAAGCTTATCTTATGAAGGAATGTTGAACAGATTGGGCCTATACCCATTGGAATTTAGAAGAATGATAGGTGATCTTATTGAAACATAAGACCCTGAAGGGTCTCGATATGGTGAATACTGACTGGAAGGATGTTTCCTCTTGTGGGTGAAACTAGAACTCAGGAATATAGTTTAAGAATAAGAGGTCACCTTTTAAGACAGATGAGGAGATTTTTTTTTCTCTCAGAGGGTCATTAGAGTGTGGAATTCTCTTCCAAGTTAGTGGAGGCTTGGTCTTTATTCAAGGCTGAGTTTGATAGATTTTCGATAGATAAGGGAGTCAAGGGTTATGGGAGTGCAGACAGCAAAGTGAAGCTAAGGCCACAACCAAATCAGCCATGAACCTAATGAATGGTGGATCAGGCTTGAAGGGCTGAATGGCCTACTCCTGCTCCTAAATCCTATGTTCCCATGAGATCTGAAACAGGTGCCTTCAAACTATGGACCGGTGTCAAGAAATGCTAAGTGATAGACCCCATACGATTTACAATCTACTTGACAGTGGCTATTCACCTTATCAAAGATCAACTATCTTCTGCTGTCAGTATTAAATACGGTCCAGTTGGAAAACTCTTCAGCCTCAGTCGTCTCCGTGCCAAAACTGAACTGACCACCACAGACATACAAGATCTACAGTTTGTGGATGGCAACAGTATCGTTGCCCACTCTGTGCCAGAGTGCAAGCCACTCTCGATCTCTTCAATTCTGCACATAAAGCACTTGGCCTGCACTTAAATATTGCCAAAACAAAACTCATATGTCAACCCACATCTGGTCAGCCTGATATTCCACCACTTATATATGTTGCAGGAGAGACTCTGGAATATGTCGAGCGGTGCCCGTACTTTGACAGCCTCCTCTCTCAAAAGGTCACCATTGATGGGGAGATCCAACACTGGATCAGCCGCGTCAGCTCAGCCTTCTACAAACTACAGCAGTGAGTGTTTGACAACAAAGACCTCCATAAGTCAACAAAAGTCCTAGTGTACAGAGCAGTTGTCACCACGCTCCTGCACTGCAGTGAGACCTGAACTGTGTATCAGTGACAGGTAAGAACTCCAGAGAAATTCCAACTGCAATGCCTCTGCCTCATCCTATGGGTTTAATGGGAGGACCATGAAACAAACGCTCATGTTCCAGCCAGTTCCATAAGCATTCAGGCAAAACTTCTGAAAAATCAACTACGATGGACTGGACACTGTCCAGATGGCCGGAAAGAGTCCAGGTCCTGTTTTTTTCAATTCTCAAATGGGCAGAATTCCAGGGGAGGGTAAAGAAAGACTCTCTGAAGCTCTCCTGAAGCATGGCAGCATTGACATTAATGGCTGGGAGGAGCTTGCTACCAATCTTTTGCAATGACGCCAGCTTGTCCATCAAGCTGCATCATGTTTTGAGTTCAAACGCCTTAATGATGAGGCTGAGCAGCAGCAGAAAAGGTAAGAAGAGGAAGTAAACCCTACACTCCAGATCCCACTACCTCGTGGGACATCCTGCCCCATGTGTCCAAAGATCTGTGGGTTGAGAAGCGGCCTATTCAGTCACACAAAGACCCATGGCAGAAGCTCCTGACCCTGGGTAGACGTCATCCTTGAATCGAGGGACAGCCAATGATGACTACGAGTTGATCAGATCTGCCTCTTGCTCTTTCTCCATGCTAGCTCATGTAAAAAAGTAAATAGAAGAAAACTTCCTGTAAGCAATTCTTTCAACCAGCACCAAATGAAGTTTGGTATCTGTACCAGCCAAGGCGCCATCCATTGCACCTGTTGTGTTGACTGGGAGTTAGGTCTATCTCTTGCCTCTGATCTAATTCAAATCCCATTCAGAAGGCTATAGCGCAAAATCTAGGCTGATACCCAGTGCAGTACTGAGGCAATGCTGCACTGTCAGAGGGGCTATCTTCCAGACAGGACATTAAACCAAGGTCCCTCCTACCCTCTCAAGATTCTATTGTTCCCCAGTGACATAGCCAATACTTATCCCTCAGTCACCATCACTATAAAAACAAATGATCTGATCACCTGTTCAATGCTCTTTGCTTGATTTTGCTGTGTGCAAATGATTGCGACTGTGACTACACTTCAAAAAGTAAAGAACTTTGTGGGATGTCCAGAGGTTGTGAAAGGTGATTGCACAGGGCAGAATTTTGCATTCAGGAGACTAAGGGAGGAATTTTCCGTGCCTGTTGGTGGTGAGAGTGTTTGATGGTGCGAGTGGACAATATGGCGAGAAGGCCAAAAATCAGTTTCACCACATTGTGAAACCAGTTTGCAATCGTCTGCTTTGCCCGTCATTGGCAGGCTTGCGTTTCCCACTGTTGGACATTGGGAACTTCATTGTAACACATCTGCGCCTCATTATAAGCCCAGCTCGCTGGAATCATCCTCCCATGCTGGATTATCCAAGCATGTCGGCGTGATTGTACACTGACATGTTTCACAACCATACATAAGCGACATACATCTGGCGAGCTGTATTTTGCTCGGGACTTTGAGGTTTGTTTGCCTACCTTGCTTCGGTCAGTACTCGCGGGCATCAGCGCCAGGTTTCACAGACAGAACCACATCACTTTTAGGGAGGCTGACGGTCAGGTCTCTATCTGCCAGACCAGCTGTAAGGCGAGCTGCCTTTTCAATGGCTGCAGGGCTAGGGCTTGCTTGGGGAAGGGGGAGAAGCGGCCTCACATCTGCAGCATTAACAAAGGCACTTCATATGTGAGGATGAAGGCTGGACAATACACATGTGGCCCTTGGATCTCAGGCAGACGTTATTTGGCCTCATGAGAATTACTCATCAAGGTTAGTGTTTATCCTGATGCTGCTGCACTGAGATTTGTAGTTTGTGGATGTAACAAGTATTTTTCATAACCAACATTAGAATCTTTTCTCTCAAGTGTACTTTGGAATAGTGTTTATTTTTGACAGTGAGTTTTTGGGAAAAGCAATAGTAGGCTGGAGGGTGAGGGCTGTACTGGGGAAATGGGGGCATCCCAGGGTTTGTGTGTGGGGGCACATGTTGATTTGTGCAAGTGGCCCCAAGATGGTGAGGGCTGAGGGGGCAGTCTTCAGAGGACATGAGGCCAGATGGTGTTGTGAGGGTGTGTGTGAGACAGTGAGTGGTGATGTCCCTTGAGCTGGCAGTGAGTGAGATGCCAGTGAATGTGTGATGGGCTTGTGAGTGTGTGAGTCTAGAGCGATGAGATGCCTTACCCTGGGGACACGGATGAGATCATTCATCCTCTTTTGGCATTGGATGGCCAACTTTTTCTGCGCAGCATTGGCACTGATCACCACTGCCACCGCCTACCAAGCTGGAGTAGTGAGATTGCTGGACCTCCTGTGTCCAGAGCAGGGGTAGAGGACATCACGGCAGGCTTCTATGGAGTCCAAAAGGCACTCTGAGGATGTGTCACTAAACCGGGGGAGGGGGCTGCAGTATTCTTGCCTTTCAGGGCCGTGTCTTCTATGCAGCAGCCCTGGGCTGGAGGCACTGAGAGGTGTGTAAGCAGCTGCGGTTTAAATATGGCACTTGGAGTGAGGAATCGGCGAGGTGACAGCATAGCGGGTGAATAAGAGACCGCCCACCATCAAAACGGCAAACTTCCCAAGAATGCGTGATTAATGAGGCGGGATTGGGCTGATGTGGCTTGAAAAGCCGCCATTGCGGCCGGCGGGTAAGACGTTCTTATTCCTGTCCGCTCCTGCACTGCGTGCAAATCTGGGCTGATTCCACCCTAAGAGCAGTGGCAGGTGTGAAATTTGGTGCGATTCCCACCAGGCGGAGGGTGGGATGGATCCTTCTGACTTCCAGCTCATTAATTATGCATTAGTGAGGAACTCATCAAATCTACTGGTGGGTGGGCAGGGATTTGTCCACCCCGCCATTACCTCATGGAGTTTAAGGTCCTGGTGCCAGATTTAAATGGCACCCACACAGACATTCACTCACTGCAGGTCAGCTGTTTTGTGTGATTCAGGTTCTCAATGGCACCCAAAAGAACCAAACCCCCCCCTCCCCCGCACCCCCCCCTCCCTACGGTTAAGCGAGGCCTCCCTGGGGATTCTCCTCCAGGAAGGCAGGAGGTCCTCTTTCCTTGGGATGGGAGCCGGAGATCCTCCCACCTGAACACGCCAGCCTGGAAGGAGTTCATTCGGGAGGTCAGCAACCATAGCCAATGGAAAAGGGCTGCCCTGCAATGCAGGGGAAGGTTAAATGATCTGATGCACACCACCGGGGTAGGTGAAACTTCCACTCCCTCCGAATTCACACTCTGATAGGGGCATCAGGCAGTCTAAGAGTTAAAGACCATAGGGATGTCACACACAGTCAGCAAATGGGATATCAGCACTAAATGTCTGCCAGCTATTTTAAGCTCACCATTCCATGTAAGTTCTTGCACGAATGGCGTCTTAATCTTTTACTGGAGAGGGCTCAGCAGACACAACAGGCATTAATGCTCCTGAACTGCTCTTTCCTCCAGAGTTCTCACAATCAATCCACCCTCTTCATGCAGGACAGGATCGCCCACAACAAAAGGTAGAAAGCAAAGACCCAACGGGGGATCCCAGAGTTGAGGACACTCTCCAGCTATCAGGAACAGGTGGCAGAGCTCGCTAAAGAGGATAGAGATCATTCCTGAGTGGAAGGTGAGATCAGCCTCCCCCAACAAGCCAGTAAGAGCCCATCCCGTATACATTGGCCACATACGGACAATGACTGTGAGTGACCTATAATAACGAAGCCTGCCTAGTCAATCACTAATTATCTCTTCTCTCTATTCCAGCTACCAGCAAGAAAGGGCAGAGGCTGAGTTCCAGCAAGCACCACATCCCAGCCCCTAGACCAACGCAGATGAGAATGCTGAATACCCATCTGAGGAAGATCCATCACTGCATTGACTTGCACTCTCCACCCATCCAGGTACACGCACCTCAGTGGGGCCTAGTTCTACAGTAGTCTCAAGTTCGCAATCCGGTGATCATCTTATGGACAAGCGTCCACAGGAGGCAGAGGCAGTGATAGCCGAAGTCTCTAACACTTGGAGGGCACTGGAGACCAGGTCCCTGCTGAGTCTGAATCTGAAGACGAACCCCTGGAATTGACCCTGAGAGAAACGTTAGAAATGCAGAGACAGGGGAACCTCAGGCTGGGTTTTAGAAGCCATGAGCAGACTGGAATGAAGGATGGAGGAGTCTGTCCATGTTCTGTCTGATGTCGTGGCTCCAGCATGTAAACGCATCAAAGTCTTCATGGGAAAGGCGGAGACCCATGTGCAGCAGTTTCTGTTGGATTTGTGCTCGGACCTGCACACCATCCAGCCATGGGTATGTTGCAGCAGTGGCTAGACAAGAGGGCACCTCGACCTCCCTCCAGGTGCTCCTTCTCCTCAAGGAGTCAAGGAGGGGCCCTTAAGCACCCAAAGGGAAGAGGAGCACCAGCCAGACACCCCAGGGTGGGGGGGGGGTGGGGTGGGGGGGGGAGCATCCACTGCTGGGGCTGCACCTGGATGTAGTGGAAGGGTACAAGAAAGTAAGGGGTTTTGAATGCACAATGGTGTCATGATGTTCATTCACTGTAAACACTCTTCACTTTTGTACTTAGAGTTTGCATTTATCACTCTCCAAGTCTCAAGTATTCAATGGCTAATTAATGAAATGCAAGGTCCTGCATTCATTCAAGGGTCCAAAACATATCCTCCCCCTACCCCCACCCAAATGAGCTCCCATCTGGATCCTCAGTTGCATTAACTGTCACTCAATCTACAGTGATTAGTCTTTATTTCCACATCTGCAGCATTAACAAAGGCCCTTCATATGTGAGGATGAAGGCTGGAAATTACCCTTGGTCTCAGGCAGACGTTATTTGGCCTCATGAGAATTGCTCATCAAGGTTAGTGTTTATCTTGATGCTGCTGCATTGAGGTCTGTAGTTTGTGGATGTGTATTTGTCATGACCAACATTAGAATCTTTTTTCCGAAGTGTACTTTGCCATGGTGTTTATTTTTGACAGTGAGTTTTTGGGAAAAGTAGTATTAATCGTTGAGATGTTCATGACTACCTGCAGTGTGTTTTGGTCTCCACATTCAAGACTGAACGTTATCAATTATTTAGATCACACCATCCCCATGCAAAACACTGAACAATGGAAGTCGGTTCCAGAGGGGAATGGGTGTGTGATGTCAGGGGTGTGTGATGTCAGGGATGTGTGATGTCAGGGGTGTGTGATGTCAGGGGTGTGTAACGTCAGGGGTGTGTGATGTCTGGGGTGTGTAATGTCAGGGGTGTGTGATGTCAGGGTTGTGTGATGTCGGGGTGTGTGATGTCGGGGTGTGTGATGTCAGGGGTGTGTGATGTCTGGGGTGTGTAATGTCAGGGGTGTGTGATGTCAGGGGTGTGTGATGTCGGGGTGTGTGATGTCAGGGGTGTGTGATGTCAGAGGTGTGTGATGTCAGGGGTGTGTGATGTCAGGGGTGTGTGCTCATCCTGATGAAGCCATCTACTTACCTGTGAGGATCTTACGTTGCTCCTGCCTTATGGAATCCTTCTGTAAAGGCACAGTACGCAACTCGATATGGAATTCATTGCATGACTGTGTATGCACTGACTTAGGGTAAATAGAGGGGATTGACCTTTATGAGATGGACAATTCGAGGACTGTAATGTTATGAAAGTGATGCCTTGGCACATACCCTGAGTCCTCAGCAGGATCTAGGAAGGGATGAAGTTGTCATTGTCTGCTCTGTCAATAGTGACTGGGCCACGTCTCTCCCAAATGCCAAGGCAATGCAGGACGTAGACTTGGCAGGCTTCTAATGAATGCAGGGTCAAGAGTGCTTGTAAATAATCAAACCATGGTCCTGCTGAGCCATTCTTGGTGAGGACAATGCTGACATGGCTCACAGCTTTGGGTGCATGCTGTAGAGTGACAGGTCACTGCGTCCTGAAGTCCGAGGCATATTGGGGCTCGGTAACAAGATGGTGCCTCTACATTATTCATCCATGAAAGCTGGGGTTTGGAGAGGTGTCACTGGCCAGATATTGCTCTGTCTTGAGACAGTCAGTTGCTAAGCATTGAGAAGTGTTTTTGCTGTTAGCACCGTCTTGCTAAGCTGCTGCCACACTGGCATGAACGCATTCACATGTGCAAAGGTGTTTCAGCTGCTTGAAGGCTGCCATGCCCACTGACTTGTTGACTGTATGATTGGCAGGACTGCACTATGTGTAGTTGATTAAGGTGGTGTGCTCATGGAGTGCTAATCACATTCCACAATGACCACATGATCTGTCAGCTACTGAACCTTCCCAGGATGATCCCATCATTAGGGATGAAGGTGACTTACGCTGTTTCCATGATCATTATGAAATTGAAGCCCTTTTCTGATATGTTAATGCTGAGAATGAAGGATTCGTTGTGTCTCCTGTATCCAATCCTGAAGAGAACTTCAATTGTGAACACTTGTGTTAAGCTCATTCCTCTTGAAATCTTGTAGCCATGAGGTTGCCATGGGCATGTCTTCCACGCCGTGCCTGTGCACCCTCATGTGGCTCGTCTGAATCCTCGCCCTCTTCAGATTTATCACCTTCCAAGTCCCCCTTATCCAAGGGGACATCTAGCTCCTCAATGTCTCCCTTTGGCAACACATCTCCCTTTTACAGTGCGAGGTTGTGCGGGGTGGCAAACAATGATGATGTGTGACACTCGCTGGATATTGGAGATCCTGCCTGACTGATCCAAACATCAGAAACACATCTTTAAGAGACCAATAGTTTGCTTTGTTAAGGACTTTGCAGCGGAATGTGCGGCATTGTATCTCTCCTCACAAACAGGCATCATTAGCCAAGTCTTCTGGGAGTAACCCTTATCACCAAGGAGTCAACTCTAAGCGGCAAGGTCCCACAAATAACTCTGGCATCTGGGAGTGACTGAAAGTGTAAGAGTCACATGAGCTCCCTGGGTACCTAACACAAGCAGGCTAGATCTGCTTTCTGAGATTAGAAATGAGCTGGAAATTCAGAGAGTGAAATGCTTCCCTATTAAGGAATCTCACTGGCTGCTGCAAGGGGGCTCTCAAGGCCACATGTGTGCAGTTGGTGGTGCCCTGTAATCGTGGGAAATCTGAGATCGCAGTGATTCCCACAGCCCTTATAGCCTAGCTTGCAGCATCCATGTGGAACTGCACATAATGGTGAGCTTTACTGTAAAGGGCATCACCTCCCTTGTGTTGCTGATTGTGAGTCTCTGTAAAGGTCCCCAGTGGAGCTCTGGAAGGATCTGCTGGTAAAAAGTGCAGAGCGGCGGTAATCTTCAAATTAACCGGCTTTGGATGCCTTCCAAGTCCTTGCAGCATGAATTCTTCATGGAAAATGTGGAAAATGTGAGCTATCACATCCCTAGGCAAGTGAAGATGCCTGCAGCACTGTCTTTCACTCATCTCCATGTGTGAGCTCTGTCTTCTTTAGACCCTTGGTCACGCCAAACATCTTCATGGGCTTAGTGTGTCCTGGTTAGCATCCGGGATTTTCTGAAGTCCCACTGTCCCTTGACCCTCAGGCAGATGGGCTTCCCTGAGCTGGGCCAATCGGCGACTGGCCCTTCCCCTCATTCTAATCAAAGCTATCATGAAGTCAGCATTGCCTTCAGCCTGCATTCCCCACTTCTCCTTGTATCTGTCAACGGATACAATTGATCAATCAATGGTAGTTCCTGTTGATTGGTCTTCCTCATTGTACTAAGCAGAAATCCAGTTTCTAGCCCGTGATTTACCCTCAGTCTGTACAGGGCTTACCAAGTCCACTCCTTGTAGGATGATGTCATGCTGGAGGTAGCTGAACTTTCTCTTCAGACGTGGCTGAGCATTCACAAAGAGGGTCTCCATTGGGGTCAAAAGACCCAAGTCCTATAACCCACAGTTAAGCTTCTGGAAGTTGTCCTCCCACTGGCCTTGGCAATAACTATCCATACCCAATGCTTCACTTAAGTCATGACTTCAAGTTTGGTGCCTTGAATGTCATGACCAGTACACTGGGAACATTGAGGTTTGTAGGATCCATGTTGCCTCTGCCCAGCAGCCAAGACCCTTGTTGATTGTTTGACCCTATTCCATTCTCACACGCCTCTGTAAGGATCAGAAGCTAATTAAGCCAAATGCACTGCAGCACCGAAACTTGATGCTCTCGCTTAAATGTGCAACATTAGTAAAGGAGCCGAGGTCATTCATTGTGCATTAGACCCTCGAGTCCATGCTCTCCATGATTTGAGCAGGACAGGTACAGGGTGCCCCTTCAATCAGCCAAAAATTTCTATGCTGGACTCCTCCCACTTGCCTAGAGACGTCCCCATATTCAATTCCTTTCCAGCTTGTTTTTCAAACTGCGTCATTCTTAGGTGAATGTGAATATGGTGCTGCTGACATTAGTGCATGAGGCTAGCTTCCAACCTTCCCCTATCGCCCACTAGGTTCCTCCTGTCTTCCTCCATATTCACCACCTTCTAATTCCCATTGCTCCTGTCACTATCCAGCCTCCCCAGTTACCCTTATCCCATCATTGTTCATGTGGACATCTCTTTTCTCCCCTGTACCTTTAATGTTGATGTCCCCATCTCATTTGTTGGTCTGACCCCTCCCCTTCTTGAGGCCACATGCACGCTTACTTTTTGTGACCCTCCCCCACCTCACCCCCATGAGACCATCCAATACCCCCTCGTGACTTTTCAGCTACTGACTTACAGGATCCAAATCCCTCCCTTGTTCCCCTGAACATTACTGTGCCCCCTGCCTCACAGTGCACTATGGCTCAAACCCCCAGGACCAAATTTTTCAGTTGACTGACCACACCCTGCACATACTGTGCATGACCGTCACTGCCCAGAGAGGCCTTCTCCTGCCAAAGATCGGGACCAAGACATGTGTGCTATGCAGAGCTCTCTAATATGGCTCACATTTCCCCAGGACAGTCTCTTCAATATACCCCCAATAACATGCCTCAGCCCCAGGACAGTATCTGACTCTTCCTTGGACAGTCTTATAACCCTTGCCCAAGACTGCCTTTCAATAATCCACTCTGTTGCTTGACCTTCTCCTAGTCCTGTCTCCATCTCCCCTAACCTCTTGGGTTCCCCCCAGCAGTCCTGCCTCTGTTTCCACCCTTCCCTCACGTGTCTTGTCCCCAGCCCTGCCTCTGTTGCCCCCCCCCATCTAATGCACGCCTCCGGTTCTGCCTCCGTGTTCCGCTCCCCTTTCGTGTCTCCCCCGAGTCCTGCCTCTGTCTCCCTCCTCCCCTCTCATGCTCCCCCCAGTCCTGCCTCCATGCCCCTCTCCCCTCTCCCTCAAGTCCTCTCTCTGTGTCTCCCCTTGTGTTCCCAGATGCTGCCCCCATATCCTGCCTCTGTCTCACCCCTCTCAGCTGGTCTTGCCTCCTGTGCCCAGCCTTGGCGCAGCTTGTGCTACAGGTGCCCGATATTTCATAGCTACAATCTTAAAGGAGCATGAAAGCAATGTCTACTGATCTCCGAGTCACGGATGAACAGAAGCTCGCTAGGTGGCCACTAATTACATACTGTCATGAACAGACCGTTCTAATTATCCACTAGCAAGGCACTTAACTTGGAGGGGGAGTATAATTCTGGAGACCTGGCCTTTTAATGGAGATGCAAATAAATGCAAATATGGTTCACAACATTGGTCGACAGGAAACCCGACCCACCTTTAACCCGCCATCAGTTGGAGAACAAAATCCCAAACTAATTTCCTGCCAGCGGGAACCTGGCTTTATCCGCCTCACCAAATTGAATGACCCCACCTGCCACAATTGCCAACGCTGGAGGAAGTGGAAAATTTCACCCATAAATGCAAACGAATCATGAGACTGGGGCCGAGCTCAGTGGAATATTAGTAACCGGCAGACGGTGAAGGCCCATTCCATAGACTCACTGTGTAAGTTCATTCAGTCCTTCTACAAAGCAGTGATAGCACACTTTCTGTGACACATTTGTTGTCACAATATATTGATAACATCCCTTTTAGTCTAGAACAACATATCTGCAAACTCTCTATGAGCTATGGTAGGAGTTATCAGAGTAGATTTTCCTGGTCTTGGCACCTGTGGAACAGCCCGAGTGCAACAAATACATGAAGATTAAGTGAGGAATAGTACATGCCCACAAGATTGTCTATCTTATTAGCACCTATTTCAATTAATGAGTAGGAAAAACAGATGGTTGTGACCCTGGCTGAACTTTGCCCTTCTACCAAGCAGTCCAAAATACATCAATGCAAATCCGGGAAAATCTACTCCATTAGGCTCTTAAAGTAACTTGATATAATATCCTATTGCATTTGGATGCACTTCCTGCCTACAAAACCTTATTTCCTGTGGTCACATAATTTCCCTTGTAATTTATTCAGTCCATATTTATAATGGAATCTGCCTGTGTAAATTTGACTGGCTGTAATTGCACAATCTAACCACCAGGTGCTGCTGTGTTGTCTTTTCCCTACAAATTGTCCTTTCTGACAATGGCTCAACTGCCATTTTATTTCACAGTTACCACATTTTTATGCGCAAAACATGTGTTTAAAAGCAATTTTAAAAAATCCCAAAATGAGAAATTTCTTAATTTATTCATTGAATTAGTGTTTGTTTTTTTTTAATGACTTCATTTAAGTTTTGAATTGAAAACCTCAATCAGCCTGAAGGGCTGGTCTTGGAGTTTATGGCGCCTGAATCCTTTATCATCCTAAACTGGAATGGAGAGGCCCAAAGACAAAGTTAAGTTTGTCCTTGGCCCTCTGCAGAATAAATCAGGCTGGTTGCAAACACCAGTCAGGTTCCCAGGTGTCTGTTGGGGGCCCCATTAATGTTGGCCAATGCCAAGGATCAGAGCTAAGCCCATGGGGTGAGAAGGGACATGGACATCGATCTTTGAAGGTGGCACATAGGGAGAGTGGTTAGCAAAGCATATGGGACCGTGGGCTTCATAAATAGAGGCATTCAGTACAAAAGCGAAAATGTTTATAAAACTCTGGTTAGTCCCAACTAGAGGGGGGGGTCAGGACAGGCTGGTAGCACATCTGTAAACTCACCATCAGCAATAGTGGGGGTTCTGAGAGTAGATTTCCCTGTTCATACTCCTGGATATATTGAATAGCCTGGGTGCGATGAATTTGGGCACATCCTGGTGAGGAACTGCACACGCCTGCAGTCATTTTGTAGAGACTCAGAATAAAAACGTTTCCAAATTTCGAGTCATCTTTCGAGCAGCCTTGAATCCTTGCTGACGGGCATCCAGTCAGACTGGCGGCAGGGTTGGTAACTCACCTGGCTGGCTTTGGTTGGACACCTCCTAGGTTTTTGCTCCCAAATATTGGCAGCATTGGGCTCAGGGTGATACAGGGCGATGCTGACAACAATATATGAAACCCAAGAAAATCCCCAGCAATGGTTTGTCATAAACTTGTCAATAAACCAAAAACAAGTTCAGAAAATGCAAAGAAGAAAAAATATAATTGAAACACCAAGGGTCGGTGCGAGGCCTCTTTTTGCTACGTGTAAATGCCTTGGATCTTGGAATGCAGTGTAAAATTCCAAAATTTACCGATGATGCCAAACTTGGAGGAGGGGCAAACAGTGAGGACGACATGAATTGCCTGCAACAAGACATAGATAGGCTAACAGAATGTGGAGACAAGTGGCAGATGGAATTCAATACTGAGTGTGTGAGGTGATGCACTCTGGCAGAAGGGATAAGGAGAGGCAATATAAACTTAATAGTCCAGTTCTAAAAAGTGTGCAGGGACAGAGGGGCTTGGGGACATAGATAGGGGGACATGGACATCGACCTTTGAAGGTGGCGGGGCATATTGAGAGAGTAGTTAGCAAAGCATATGGGGTCTTGGGTTTCATAAATAGAGGCATTGAGTACAAAAGCGATAATGTTTATAAAGCTCTGGTTAGTCCCAAGTAGAATGTTGCGTTCAGTTCTGGTCACCACACTTTAGGAGAAATTTAAGGGTCCCTGAAAGGGTGCAGAGGAGACTTACCATGCTTCCAGGGTTTTAATTGCAAGGTTAGGTTGGAAAGGCTGGGGTTGTTCTCTGTGGAGCAAAGAAAATTGACGAGAGACTTCAGATGTACAAGATTATGACCAGCTTAGATAAGGTAGACAAGGAAACACTCTTCCCATTAGCAGATGGTACATGGACTCAGGGACACAGATTTAAGATTTTGGGCAAGGAATGCAGGGGGAATGTGAGGAGGTACTTTTTTACGCAGTATGATGCAATCAGTTTTTTGGGTGGACTTTTTTGTGTCTGTATGTTTTTGTAAGTTAGCACTTGCTAACTTTGACCTTTGATTGAGTGGAGATTGTAACATTTAAAGTATAGGCTATAACCAGCTTTGATATATTCGATTCTACTTAGGAACAGGGGCAGAACCCTGCTGGTATATATTAAGAGATCAGTTCAAGGGGCCATTGAACAGCAGTTCATGAACAGTTAGTTGGGAGCAGATGAAGAGAGCTCCATGCAGTTGTTGTGCTGCTGAGGGGTGCTGGTGCCCAGAGAAGTCATGGGAAACATTGATGGCTCCTGCAGCTAAGAGTAGGGGCTCAAGGAGGCCCAGAAGCAGTGATGGCAGCAGTGTGGCTGAGAAACATGCCCCTGTTTAAACACTGGAGAGAATAGCCTGGCCAGCACAGGGGGACACAGTCTCGGTAATAGGTCAATTCAGCTGGAAAGAAGACCAAGAAGGCTGGACCTGGAAGCAGATCCAAGGGGGATCTGGAATTGTGTGCCTTCTGGGTGAGGTTGTAGTTGTGGAACTCGAGTGGAGTATCGCCACCATCATCTGGGGATCAGACTTTGAAGGAACGAGACTGAAATGAGAAAAGCCTATAAGCAGCAATCGATGCAGGAGAGCTAAGATTGCGCCAGTGAGTGCCTTGGGAATTGATGTAAGGTTGGCCGGGTTGCTACTATTGTTCATAGAGTTCATCTGTAGACACTTCTTGGGTGGAAACATTAACTTTATTTACAATATACACAGCTGCAACTATACTTGTGCTTTCAGCTCCAACTCTATCTCTACACCGACTGCTGAGCTAGCCCGTGCTACTTTCCTATTGGTTACTACAGATCATGTGATCTTGCCTAACGAGTATTATTCTTAAAGGTACATTAACGACTAAATAAAACCATAATTACTACATTCCTCCCACTTTAACTCAGTGATACATGTTATAGTTACAAGTACATTTTTTCAAGACAACATAATATTCACACTGGGTAAGGAATTTACAAGTTCAGTCTTCCAGGTGGTTTCCTGGTACATGTGGAATGTCGCAGCTCCACAACTTCAGATTCTTTGTCAGGAACCTCCTTTTCCGGAATTGCCTGAACATCAGGTGCTTCGATGGGCACTTGCAGTTCTGTATCCTCAACTCTTACAGGAACATCAGACATGTCAGTCCTGGGTTGAGTATCCTCAACAGGAAACGCAGACTTGGTCATGATCATTGGGGGGACCAAATCTTGGTGAATTGTCTCTCTTTTCCTTAACGAGTCGACATGTTTCCGGATGATCCAGCCTTCCACCTCCACGTGGTAAGAAAGAGGTCCAGTCACCGCATTTATTTTACCCTTCACATATACTGGCTCCCTCACGGTAAATTTCCTCTCTCGGCTATGCTAATCGTGTCTAGTTTTCTGGCTTCCCTGACTCCTTTCCACTTTCCTCTTTAAATTCGGCATTATTAAGCTCAATCTCATCCTGAGATGGTGTGTTTCAACAATAATTCTGCAGGTGTGACACCTGCTGTTGTGTGAGGGGTAGTCCTGTAATGAAAAAGAAAGCGTGCTAGCTTGGTTGCCAAGGAATCGCCAATTAGCTTTTTCTTGCTTGCCTTGAATGTTTGAACCACCCTCTCAGCCAGTCCATTTGAGGAAGGGTGGGTACGGTGCAGTTTTCACATGACTGATACCTTTGAGGCTGATAAACCATTGAAACTCAGCACTCGTAAATGCCGTGCTGTTGTCGGAAATGACTACTTCTGGTAGTCCGTGAATGGCAAAACTTTGATGTAGTTTCTCAATTGTAGCGGCTGGCATTGGTGACTTCACCTCATTTACATCCAACCATTTTGAATGGGCATCGACAATGAGCAGAAACATTGTTCCCAGGAAAGGTCCAACGTAGTCAATATGTAACCACACCCAGAGTCTACCTGGCCACTCCCATGGGTGTAACAGAGCTGTCACTGGCAACTTTTGCAGTTGCTGACATTGCACCCAGCGCTTTACTAAACTCTCTATTTCACCATCCATCCCAGGCCACCATAGGTAGCTGCGTGCTATGGTCTTCATTCAGGAAATTCCTGGATGGGCACTGTGTAGTTCAACTAAAAGAGGCTCACATCCCTTTGGAGAAACTATCACTCGTGCTCCCCACAATAAGATGCCATCCTGGCTGGTTATTTCATGTCTTCTGTTGAAGTACAGTTTCATTTCGTCAGATACAGGCTCCTGTGACCAACCATGTAGCACTTGTTTTTGTACCTAAGATAGGACTGGGTCCCAACTTGTCCAGTCTCTGATCTGTCGAGCACAGACCAGCGAGGAATCTAAGACATTTAACAGTAAAACAAGTTCCTGTGGAACTGGGACGTGCTCATCATTTTCTTGTAAAGGCAAACGACTAAGCGCATTTGTGATTTGATTGCCAGGCCTATGTACGAAAATGCATTCTTATGCTGCCAGAATTAAAGCTCATCATTGTATTCTTGCTGAGGCTATGGGTGGTATAGCCTTGTCCTCACTAAACAATCCTAGCAATGGCTTGTGGTCTGAAATGATTGTAAAATGGCGGTCGTGTACATACTGGTGAAATTTCTTGACACCAAAGATAATGGACAGGCCTTCTTCCTCTAACTGCGAGTATCCCTTTTTCACTGAGGTGAGCGTTCTTGATATGTAACCTATTAGCCGTTCTGTGTCATCGTCCATCCGATGAGAGAGCACTACTCCCACTCCCACATGTCAGCACCAATTCTTTCGTCTGGACATAATGCACTAATAGTTTGGACGAGCGCAACAATTATTTCACCTTTATGAAAGCTTCTTTCTGGATGCCTCCAAAGACCAACATTAGTTCTTTGAGTAGAGAATGAAGGGGGGCAACACTGTAGACAAATAGAGTAAGAAACACCCATAATAGCTGATCGTTCCTAGGAACGATTTGAGCTCTGAGGCGTTCTTTGGCACATTGGCACAGGTGCCTCTCTTATGGCTCTCTCTTTCTCCTGGAGGCCCTGTGTATCTATCCGGTGCCCCAAATAGATTACCTCCCTCACTTGGAACGTGCAATTTTCTTTTTTTAACCGCACTCCAGTTTGCAAGAAACGTTTTAAGACTTCATCTAAGTTGGTCAAATGCTCCTTTTTAGTGAACCCTGTCACCAATAGATTGTCTAAATAGACTACAACCTGCGGCAGTCCCTGCAGTAAGCTTTCCATTGTTCTCTGAAAGATCCACGAGCGGGATGAGGTTTCTTAAAGCTTTTATTAAATAAATAAAATGTATTTCCTAAATATCCAAACGTCCCATCTCATGTCACACAGTCATGAGGGGACATGTTGAAATAAATGTTCACACCATTTATTTAATTATTTCCATATCAATTCAATCTCCCTAAGGCAGCTCCATGCCACAGGGAGATTGAAACACTCTTTCGTGCGCATGCGCAAAAGAGCATTGGCCCCGACTCTCCCTCCTCCCCTCGCCCGCATGGGTAGCATTGAGCACTATGGCTTGCGTATTTGGGTGCGGAGGCTTTAATTGGCCCGCTCACGTTAAATGGCGGCACAGAGCCAATCGTGGGTGGTGATCGACTTTGTACCCACCCCTGCCCACTCCTGCCAAGCCCGCCCGCTGCCTGAAAATTCAGGTCATGATGAATTTTACTATAACTATTGAAAAGCATGATGGCTTTGTCAAGTGCCGCAACTTTTCTGTGGGGGCAAGATTTATCCCTGAGTGATTTGCAACAATTGACCAAGGTTAACTTAACAGCATTAGCAAAAATGCTGAAGTTAGAGTGAAAAGCGGAGGCTAAAAAAGCAGACATAATTGAGGTATTAGCACAGCTTCTGGGATTGCAAGGAGAAAATCTTGAGCCAGGTAGAATGGAGCTTGAGTTGGCTAGAATTCATAACCTTATACACCTCTGTCAGATCCCCTCTCAACCTTCACTGCTCCAAGGAAAACAACCCCAGCCTATCCAAACTTTCCTCATCGCTCAGACTCTCCAGCCCAGGCAGCCTGGTAAATCTGCTCTGGACCCTCTCCAGTGCAATCACATCCTTCCTATAATGTGACCAGAACTGCACGCAGTACTCCAGTTGTGGCCTAACCAGCATTTTATACAGTTCCAACATAACCTCCCTGATTTTGTATTCTATGCCTCGGCTAATAAAGGCAACTATCTCATATGTCTTCTTAACCACCTTATCTACCTGCTCTGCTACCCTCAGGGATCTATGGATATGCACACCAAGATCCCTCTGTTCTTCAGTATTTTCCTGGTTCCTACCATTCATAGTGTAATCCCTTGCCTTGTTAGCCCTCCCCAAGTGAATTCCTCACACTTTTCTGGGTGGAATTCCATTTGCCACTGCTCTGCCCACCTGACCAGTCCATCTAAATGATAAACTTATAGAAGAAAAGTCAACAAAACTTGATGAACTTTAAGTATCAGAATTCTCTATTAAGTATCATGAAAAACACCTTGAACAGGAAAAAGAATTACTGATGAATCAGAATAGTTGGTTAAATGCCGAATTATAAACGAAGGCTAAAGAACTACTGGAACTTTGTCATGAAAAAACCCATGAAATTCTTGAACTCCAATGCAATCCAGAGAGCAAAAAGGATGGGATATGCTGCGTGGAAGAGCAGATATGGGCTTTAAAGCTTAGTTGAGGCACAGATTGAGGATCTAAAGAGTAAATTGAAGGAGTTTAAGTAGCAGTCAGCAGCCACGGAAGAAAGGTTCCGAAGTGAACGGAATGTGTGTGTGAAGTTGTCGGACTTGGATAAAGGTTCCACAGATGACCCTAAAACAAAAGCAACTAAACTGACCAGAGCTGTTGCTGAACTGAATGGAAAGATTAATAAACCTGGAAAAATATTAGGAAATAAGAGAGTAAACAAATATTTGGATGAAATTGTGAAAGAAGTATAGAGGTGAATGTTCAGTGAGAAGAATATGAGCATGTGCAGAACACCTCTTGGATAAACTAGAAGATGGCCTGAGTAAAGGGAGAAAAACTCCTTCAGTGCAGCTTATTGGTCTGTTCTGTCAAGTTCTGTCGAAGGGTCATGAGGACTTGAAACGTCAACTCTTTTCTTCTCCGCCGATGCTGCCAGACCTGCTAAGTTTTTCCAGGTAATTCTGTTTTTGTTTTATATTTATTGGTCTGTTGTTGATCAAAACAATGAAATGATATAATGTGTTCTGAGAGAAGTGATTGAGGAAGAACATTCTGAAGCTGGTCGTCAATCAGAAATATGTGCTTTCTTTAACAAACGTAAAGGACCAATCAAAGGCATTTTTCCATCAACAGAGGACTAAGAAAACCCCCATCTTCTTCTGTGTTTGAGAAACCTATGCAAAAGCCATTTGTATCCAATAGCGTAATGACTGTGCATCCACATCTGAAGAGGGAGGGCCTGCCAATGTTTTGGTTTGCAGTTCCAGCAGAACAGCAGAAAGGTTGAGAAACCATGGCACAACATAGAAATACAAGCTGCTCAAGATGTTCCTAAAGAAAACATCAATGTATCTTCATGACATAAGAACATAAGAAAAGGGGCAAGAGTAGACTGCAGGGCCCATCGAGCCTGCTTTGCATTCAATAGGATCATGGCTGATATTGGCATTTGGTTGACCATGAAAAGATTATGGGAAAAAACAATGTAATTGCTGATGTTCTGTCCAGAATTTTAAGAAAGGGTTCAGGCTCTGAGTTATGATAATTCTATTATCTTTAAATCCTGCTGTCATTACATTTTACATGTTGAGGCACCCTTGAGATCTCCTGGATGCAGTGGTTCCTCAGGGTAGTGTCCTCGGCCCAAACATCTTCAGCTGCTTCATCAATGACCTTCCTCCTATCATAAGGTCAGAAGTGGGGATGTTCGCTGATGATTGCACAATGTTCCACCATTCACAACTCCACAGATACTGAAGTAGTCCATATCCATATGCAGCAAGACCTGGACAACATTCAGGCTTGGGCTGACAAGTGGCAAATAATGTTCACACCACATAACTGCCAGGCAATGACCATCCCCAACAAGAGACAATCTGATCATCCCTCCTTGACATTGAATGACATTACCATTGCTGTATCCCCCACCATCAACATCCTGGAGGTTACCATTGACCAGAAATTGAACTGGACCAACCATATACAAGAACAGGTCAGGGGCTGAGAATTCTGCAGTGAGGAACTCGCTCCTGACACCCTAAAGCATCTCCATCATCTACAAGACACAAGTCAGGACTGTGATGGAATACTCTGCACTTGCCTGGATGAGTGCAGCTCCAACAACACTCAAAAAGCTCAACACCATTCAGGACAAAGCAGCCCACTCAATGGGGTCCCTATTCATCACTCACTCCCTCCACCACTGACACACAGTGGCAGCAGTGCAATGGAGGAGCTCACCAAGACTCCTTCAACAAATCTTCCAAATCCACAACCTTATGTAGAGGTCCAAATGTGTGAATACATGCTGTAAATAAACAGAAATGGTTTTGAGAAACTATAGACTCGAGCTGCATACTTTGGGAGAATAGGCATTCGCCAAAAACCATGTCTAGGCCACACAACGAAACAACCACCTAAATAAACAAAGGGGGGCAGACACACAGGAACACCACCACCTGGAAGTCCCCCTCCAAGCCACACACCATCCTGACTTGGAACTATGTTGCCATTCCTTCAATGTCACTGGGTCAAAATCCTGGAACTTCCTTCCTAACAACACTATGGGTGCACCTACACCACATGGACTGCAGCAGTTTAAGAAGGTAATTAGAGATGGGCAATAAATGCTGGCCCGGCTAGTGATTCCCACATCCCATTAACAATTAAAAAATGTTTGGGACTCTCTTCTGCGAATGACAATTGATGCTAAGTCAATTGTTTACTTTAAAGTTGAGACTGATAGATTATTTTAGTCAAAGTTATTCAGGGATATGAGCCAAAGTAGGAATATGGATTATTTCTTAGTCAGTCCTTTGGGATTGAGGGTGACTTGCTTCCACTCTGACTCAGTGGATTCTGAAATGACTGATAAGCCCAATGTGTGATCTGGAGACTATGCCGCTTGCAGGGCAGGTAGAATTTGGAGGGTTGGGGGGGTGAGTTGTTTGTAGGTTTATGCACTCTCTCCAATGCCTCAACTTCAGCTTTGCATATTCCGAATGAAATCTCCCAATGTCTTCCCGAATGAATCTTCTCTATTTTGGCTGGAAACATGCCAGGGGCACCCATGAGTCAGTGGGGATGTTTGATCTCTTCAGGGATCCTTTGAGGATATTCCTAAAGCATTTCCACTGTCCTCCTGGGAGTTTCCTGCCATAACTGAGTTCTGAGCAGAACAGTTGCTTTGGGAGTTGGTGTCAGGTTTTGAGTGATTAGCTCCTTGATGCCAGACACGTTGACTTGAGGTAAGATATTGCTGTTGAACTGTTTTTCTTACCACCAGATTTGGCAGACATTGCGAAGGTATCGCTAGTGATAATTCTCCAGTGCTTTGAGGTGTTTGCTGTGAGTGTCCAAGCCTCTGAAACATAGAAGCACAGGGATCACTGCTGCCTGGGAAACTATGACCTTAGTCCTGGGTTTGAGGTCATTGTCCTTAAATACTCTTTCCTTAATTAGCCGAAGGCAGCACTGCCACATTGGAGGCGATGATGAATTTCTATTGTTTATGTCTTGTTGAGAGGAGGATCCTAAGGTATGGAAAATGGTCCATATTTTCCAGGATCTCTCTGTTCACCTTAATCAATCAGTGGCAGGGGCGGGGTGGCATGGGGGTGTGGGGTGCTGTGGGGGGAGCCATTGTGCTGTGGGAGCTGGTTGAAAGAGGACCTTAGTTTTCTGGATGTTCAGCCAAACGCCCATTTCCTCATTTTTTTCCTTCATTCTTGGGGTGTGGGCTAGGTCAGCTTTTATTGCCCATCCCCTAATTGCTCTTGAGAAGGTGGTCTTCTTGAACCACTGCGGTCCATGTGGTGTAGGTACACCCACAGTGCTGTTAGGGAGGGATTTCCAGGATTTTGACCCAGCAATAGTGAAGGAATGACGATATATTTCCAAGTCAAGATGGTGAGTGGCTTGGAGGGGAACTTCCAGGTGGTGGTGTTCCTATGTGACTGCTGCTCTTGTCCTTCTAGATGGCAGTGGTCGTGGGTTGGAAGGTGCTGTCTAAGGAGCCTTGGTGAGTTCCTTCAGTGCATCTTATAGATGGTACACACACTGCTGCTACTGTTTGTCAGTAGTGGAGGGAGTGAATGTTTGTGGCTGTGGTGCCAATCAAGTGGGCTGCGTTGTCTTACTTTGGAGAAAGAGTTAATAATGACCTGGAGCTAAGTTCCTGAGAGAGTGCAAATACAAGTGTCATCTGCATCCTGAAGGTCAATGATGGAATGATTTTCGTTTTGGGTTGAAGGTGGTGCACATTGAAAAGTTCCTCTGTCGGTTCTGTAGAATATCTCCACCCCTGTGAATAATTTGTGGGAGGTGCATTATTGCACTGAGAAACATGGACAAGAGAGTTGGTGCAAAGGCACAAGTCTTCATGGAGGTGGGGTTTGTGGTGGTTCCCTAGCTGAGGATCACTGCTTCTATGTCATCATGGAGTAGGCGGAGACTGGTGCCAAAATTCTGAGGACAGAGAAACATTCATGGTTGACAGAGTCCAAGGCTTTCGAGAGGTCAAAAAAGGCCCTGCACAGCAGTTAGTGCTGGTCCTTGGGGCAGAATTTTCCAGCTGGCGTGCAGGGGTGAGACCCACACGTCTCTGCGTAAAATGTCGGGTGAGTGTCCTGACGTCACTGCGCGCCATTGTGATATTTCATTGGGTGGGCACATGATGGTGTCCGATGCGTGCCTGCCATTCATTAACGGGCCAGTTAAGGCCATTGACTCACCAATCAGGTTGGCGCATGGGCGCAACGGGCAGGCGGGTAGGACACATTTGTATGAACCTCATCCACGGGCAGGATAAGAGGGCTCAGTGGGGTCACGAGTGTGCACAGTCAAGTATTTATTTCTGAAAGTTTTCGAAACTTGCCTGTGTGATCTGCAGTACTTCAAAATGGATCCCAGCTGCTTTTTCTCGGCTCTTACCCTTCAGGTCAGCACTCTGCAGTGAGGAATCTTTTCTGGGCCCACAGGTTTTAGGAAGCTTTCCCTTAGGCTGGGAATGGGAGTTGAACTGTCCACTGGAGGCAGCTCCTCTGAGGAGGAAGTGAGGGCTAGAGGGGGGGAGGGAGGCCAGGAGGTCAGCCTCCAGGGGAGCCACCTTTGGGAGGGCAGGCGCGGGCACAAGGGGTGCAAGGCCAAGAGGTGGACCAAGGTACAAGGGGCCGCAGAAGACACCACCATCCTGCTGCCAGGGTATACAGGCGGCGAAGCAGCTACCTCAATATGTCTGAGGTGCAGTGCCGAAGGAGGCTCCATCTCTCAAGGGAGACAGGCAACTATATCTGCCAGATGATTGGGCCTGAGATCTCCGCTAACTGTGTGGGTGGACACCCCATGCCAGTGACTCTAAAGGTCACAGCTGCCCTTAACGTCTATGCCTCTGGCTCCTTCCGGGGCTCGGTGGGTGATCTTTGCAGTGTCTCCCAATCAGCTGTCCACACTTGTGTCAAGCAGGTTACAGATGCTCCGTTCAGGGGAGCATTGACCTTTATCCACTACTGTTGGGACCAGGCAAACCAGACACAGCGAGCCAGAGGCTTCATGGCCATTGCTGGCTTCCCCCGTGTCCAGGGTGCTATAGACTGTACACATGTGGCCATCAAGGTGCCAGCAGGTGAGCCCGGTGCCTTCGTCAACAGGAAGGGCTTCCACTCCATGAACGTGCAGATAGTGTGTGATCACAGGATGCTGATTCTACAAGTCTGTGCAAGGTACCCAGGCAGCTCCCACAACGCCTACATCCTCAGACACTCTCAGGTGCCGGGTCTCTTCAGTGCTCCAGCCCGGCTGGATGGATGGCTGCTGGGTGACAAGGGCTATCCCCTCAGAAGGTGGCTCATGATGCCTCTCCACCATCCAAGAACAGAAGCTGAGCAGCGGTACAATAGGAGCCACGCCTCCACAAGGGCTGTGGTGGAGAGAATCATTGGTCTTCTCAAGATGCACTTCCGATGCCTGGACCACTCAGGGGGCACACTCCAGTACCCCCCAGATCGTGTCTCGGTGATAGTGGTTTCATGCTGCACTCTCCACAGTCTTGTGCTGGAAAGGGGGGACACAGTGGACAATGAAGACATCAGTGCAGAACCGGAACTGCACACGATGAGTCCAGCAGTGAGTCCAAGGATGAGCACGCACAGGGAAATGCTGAGGGGGTAGACGCTGACCTGGCCATACTCCAGGGAGGCAGGGACACCCGGGAAGCTTTAATCCAATGAAACTTCAGCTAGCACAGCACAGATGGACCTCCAGGACAGGCCTGGGCTGTAGGCTCAATACTCAACACTTAAGTGCAAAATCTGCCAGGTTAGCAACAGTAACTAAGGGCCTTGTTAATAAAGCTGAATGTCCAACAAAGCACTCATTACAGTTTTGGAAACCATCCACATGCAGAAGAAAAGAGGCACTCTCAGCCATGGTGACATATCTGAATTTATTCTGTCAAGCAAACAAACTTATTCCAATAAAAAGGACAATAGTGTTACAAATCAGGACAAATCATGAGGACCTCATCTCGGGCCAACACAAAAGCACCAGTGAAAAACCCGCAGTGTGCCTAAGGTGCCTTATGTTTATGTTTCCGGGTGCTGCGTCTTGGTGCTGCCCCATTGCTCGGAGTGGCATCTGAGACAGCCTGCTGACTCTGCTATCCTGTTGGCCTCAATGACCTTGGCAGTTGTCCTTTGACCCATGGAGCCTGTGCTGGCCCTGCCTGGGAGGGAGCTGCCAGTTCCATAGCTGGCAGCTCTCCAGTTGTTGTAGCCTCACTGCATTCTGCGGTCACAGGGAGAGGGGCAGAGGAGCTGCCACCCTCATCCGCAGTGCCCTGAGAGGTGCCCACAGAGGCGACAGGCAGCTGCTGCTCCAACATGAGGTCGCTTCGGACCTCCCTGCTCACTGTGGATGGATGGGCATTGAACTGGGAAACTTGGTGCCAGGACCATCTCCCACACTGGCACTGACCATCTGAGGTCAATGTTGATGTGAGGGGTTGTTGGTCCAAACACATCCCCAGGAAGACCTGACGGGTCTCCTGGAGGAGCCTCTCCACAAGAGTCGCCACTTTCTCCATGAAGGATGCATGGTGTTTGGACATGAGGTTCATTGGTTTGCCGATCGTCCGCGTAGACTCCTCCACCACGGAGATCAAGCCAGGCATAGCCTCATGTATCTCCCCCAGATGTTCCCGCACACCTGGCCACATTTCCTGCATTTGCTACATCGTGGGTAACTCCAGAGGCTCATCATCAGGCACCGACTGAGCGTGTGCCTGGTCCCCTGCAGTCCTCTGACTGCTGGCGCCATGGGCACTCTCTGTCTCTGTCAGCTCCTCCAGCGACTGTGAAGTGCCCTCACCACTGTGCCCTGGGACACTAGCCAATGTTCGAATTCCCACCCAGGTGCTAGTATCTGCGCTGGTGCCTGCCTGACAGAAATGGTGTGACGCTGGTGAGACTTCAGGCCCCTCAGGTATGAGAGGGGTCTCTGCTGCTCACGCCCTACCCTCCGGCCTGGCCTGCCCTGATGGCCTGCCCTCCGGACTTCCATGAACTTCATTGCCCCTTTGCACAGCCCTCCACCCAGCCATTGAAAGCAGCCTTTCTGAGGCTGTCAGGGCCTTCCTTGATGCAGGCTGTTAGTTTGCCATTGGACCCAGCGGGCTGACTGCTCCCACCACAGCCCGTCCACTCCTGCTATGTACGGGAGTCGTGAAGTACGCTGAGCGGGCATTAATTGGCCTGCCCGCGTTAAATGGCGGCGTGGACCCGACCACAAGTGGCGATTGAGACCATGCCCACCCGGGCCCACTCCAGCTCTGCTACCCAACCCCCCAACCTGAAAATTCAGCCCTTGGCTTTTTTGTGAATTAGCTGCGCAGTGAGGGTCATATCTGTGGTACTTCTCGGGTGAAAAACACACTGGGAGGAGGATCCTTGCCATGATTTTTCTTGTGGCAGACAGCAGGGAGACTCCTCTGTAGTTACCTCAATCGGACTTGTCAACCCTCTTGAATATAGTCACGATCACAGCAGCCCTGAAATCACCAGCATGCTCTTCTCTTCCCAGAATATAGAGAATGCAGAGTTAGATGGTAGATCAACCATGATCCCGTTGAATGATACAACAATCGTGAGGGTTTAAATGGTGTACTCCTGTTCCTTTGTATGTTCTAATGATCTAGTGGCACAGATAGATAAATCCTTAAAAGCAGCAAAGCAAGGTAATAAGACTATAAAAAAATCAGCCAACAAAGCACTGGGGCTTATTGCTAGAGGGATAGAATTGAAAAGCAGGAAAGTAATGTTAAACCTGTCCATAACCTTTCGAGAACCACACTGGAAATACAATGAACAGCTCTGGTCTCCATATGAAGGATGTAAAGGCACTGGAGGAATTTTAAAAACATTCACAAGGATAACATTCAAGCTGCGAGGTTGTCAATATTACATTGTTGTTACAACTGTGAAACTGACAGCGATGTCTGTCGTCTGCTCATACACAATGAAAAGCAGAATTTCAGCAGTTGCTGTCAATGATTCCCTGCTCCACTGTTGAAGTTCCCACAGGCAGCAATCTCTAGAAATCACTGAACTGTTGAGAAGCCCCCTTTAACATTGTAATATTGCTGAGAAAATGTAATGCCATGTCAATGAGGTGTAACTGTGCTTTTAACAGTGTACTAAGGCATAAGTACTGCAGCAACTTCTCTCGTCTTGGAAAGCTAATTTTATATTGGTGTAATATCAAATATTTCCATTGTGATAAATTTCCAAAGTTTTCTTAATATAATAAAGAACAGTTTAAAATTTGTTTATGATCTTTCAGAACCTAATGTGTAAATATCTATTTTTTAAAAGTGGAGGATAATCAGTGCATTTTCTTTCCTGCTGTGCTGTGCTGTGTTTGGGAATTCTTCAATCCGCTTGGCTGCTTGCCCTGTATGGTGATCCCACTTTGCTGAGTGCGCTTGACTTGGCACCTGATTCAAATTAACTTTGAGGAAGGCAGATCCCATGTCATAGAGATCATTAGATTTTTGTGAGCAGCTTTCTTCAAGGTCAATGCTAAGCTCGGTCATTTCATCGCTATCTGCAAAATGTGATTCATTACTTTCACCTCAGCAGGTAAGTAGGGCCCCGACTGAACAACTCAGCTGAAAGATGGAACTTCCAGCAATGCTGCACTCCCTCCAAAGTTCCTGAATGGGACAAAAACCACCACCTTCTGACTCAAAAGTGAAAGTGCAACCACAGGGAAGGATGGGGCTATAAATGCTTAGATAATAATTTCAAATACATAGAGTCATTTATGGCACAGGAAGAGGCCAATTGGTCAATCAAGTCCATGCGGCTCCCTGCAGAGTCAGTCCCACTCCTCCACTCAATCCCCACAGCCCTGAAAGATAATTTCCTTCAAGACCCCATACAATTTCCTTTTGAAATCATTGATTGTTTCCACTTCCATCACCATCGTGGGCGGGGAGTTCCAGGTGCTTCATTGCTGTTATGATTTTTTCTTTATTCTTTCACGGAATCTGGGCAGGGCTGGCTAGGCCAGCATTTATTGCCCATCCCTAATTGCCCTTGAGAAGGTGGTGGTGAGCTGCTGTATTGAACTGCTGCAGTCCATGTGGTGTAGGTACACCCACAGTGCTGTTAGGGAGGGAGTTCCAGGATTTTGACCCAGCGACAGTGAAGGAGCAGTGATATATTTCCAACTCAGGATGGCGAGTGACTTGGAGGGGATCTTCCAGGTGGTGGTGTTCCCCTCTCTCTGCTGCCCTTGTCCTTCTAGATGGTAGTGGTTGTGGGTTTGGAAGGTGCTGTCTAAGGAGGCTTGGTGTGTTCCGGCAGTGCATCTTGTAGATGGTACTCACTGCTGCTACTGTGATGTACAGAATTAATGTTTGTGGATGGGGTGCCAATCAAGCGGTCTGCTTTGTTCTGGATAGTGCCAAGCTTCTTCAGTGTTGTTGGAGCTGCAACCATGCAGCCAAGCAGAGAGTGTTCCATCACACTCTTGACTTGTGCCTTGTAGACAGTGGACAGACTTTGGGGAGTCAGGAGGTGAGTTACTCGTCGCACGATTCCTAGCCTCTGACCTGCTCTTGTAGCCACAGGATTTATATGGCTAGTCCAGTTCATTTTCGGGTCAATGGTAACCCCCAGGATGTTGATAGTACTGGATTCAGTGATGGATATGCCATTGAATGTCAAAGGGCAATTGTTAGATTCTCTCCTGTTGGAGATGGTCATTGCCTGGCACTTGTGTGGCACGAATGTTACTTGCTACTTGTCAGCCCAAGACTGGATATTTTCCAGGTCTTGCTGCACTTGGACATGGACTGCTTCAATATCTGAGGAGCCATGAATGGTGCTGAACATTGTGCAATCATCAGCGAACATTCCTAATTCTGACCTTATAATGGAAGGAGGGTCACTAATGAGCCAGCTGAAGATAGTTGGGCTGAGTTGGACACTGAGGAACTCCTGCATCTAGGAGATCTCACAGGTGCTTCAACATGGAGGCACCCTCAGAAGGGTAAAGATGATTAAATATTTCAGAGGGGGGAAGGTGGCAAGTACCTTAAGTCGGAAGGGAAATTCCTCCAAATGTATCATTGGGACTGTGGTAGCCGCAGCACCCTCTTTCAGGGATGGAGCCTCCAGGTCCAATGGCCTCCCAGATTGGCACAGCGAGGCCACCTCCATTGAACTGGTGGCATTGGGGTGGGGGTGGTGGAGGTGGTGAGTGGTGGGGGGCTGCTCCACTGCTGGAAAAATGTTGTCGTGTCCAATATCACTCCTAATAGGTGTCTTCATTGTACAAGAAACCAATCTGCAATGCTATTCCCCCAGGGAAACATCCCTGGCAGCGGGAACACAATGGGGACTTTTCCACCATGACTCCGTCCTACTTTCCCAGCCCATCCACCACCCTCTGCATCTGCCAATTCCAAAAGAATTCTGCACATAGCGTTGAAAGGCTGGTGGAACTAAACTACTGAGGTTACAAGGTGTAAAAATAACAACAACTTGCATTTGGCCTCTTTGGTGTATCCAAATGCTCCAAGGAGTTTCCCAGAACCATTATTAAACAAAATTTCACGCTGGGCCACATAGTGATGTTAGGACTGGTGACCAGAATCATAGTCAAGAGGTAAGTTTTAATGAGAATCTTAAAGGAGAGAGAAGTAGAAAGAAGGAAAGATATTAGGAGGAAATGCCAGAGCTTGGGACTTGGCAGCTGAAGGCATGGCTGCCGATGGTGGAGCAGTGCAGGGTCCAGCAGAGTGGGGGTACAGACGGTGCTCATCAGTGGGGTCTGAGCCTCTTGGGGGCCCAGGCTCATTGGCCAAATAGCCTGTAAATCGGGATTCTCAGTTTCCAAAGCAGCCTATCCCGTGTGTAGAGCACATCAATTGACCGAATACTCAGCCAATGATTGCTGTTGCTCTGAACAACAGCAATCATTGGCTGATTAGGATGCACAGTTTCTCCTTTCTTACCTCATGTTGGATCTCATGTAAGGACTATTCTGTTGCAGCATTACTTCAGACCACAAGATAGGGTAAAACAAAATACCTAGTGCCCCAACTATACCCTCAGAAAACCCTTCCTGACCTCCTCCCACTCAATGGTGCATGGCCCTGGGCTGGGCCCTTCCTAACTACATTTCCTGCATCCCCCTGACAGTGTGCATGCTCCACAACATGACCACCCCCACCCTGACCTCCCCAATGCCCAACCCCATCCATTGCATCAGGCACAGTTTTCCTGTGAAATTTGTTGGAAGAGCAACTGGCCCTGGAGCCACAATGACTGAGGAATGAGGCCGCTTTAAACGCTTAAGAGATTAACACAGTCAACTGGAGCTGAAGCAGGCATGGATGCCTCAGAGCTCGCTTCATGTCTTTGGATGGTGTGAATGGGTTTCGGGCTCTGTGTCCCTGGATTCAGTTTAGAAAATATGGGTACACTACTTCGGACAGTTAGATAGTAATGCAGCCATACTGATTGGAAAATCTCCAACTAATCTCTCAAAAGACCAGGAAGGCAAGGTTGATGGAGGTAGACATCATTGGTGAGGTGGGTGGTAGTCTTCAGCATGAGAATGGGTTTCGCTCTTCCCCCCATTGCTCCCAATCCACGTGCCAGTAAATAGGTCAAGAGGAAATTATTTTGATGCTCAATTCAGAAAACAGTCTCATGGCATCAAGGAGACAAGGAAGCATTGTGTTTAACTGACAGGCCATAAAAACGAGTGTTGTATGAGGACCTATATGAGATGAGGAGAATGTACTAGAGAGTGAGAGATCGGAAAGAGGGAGCCTTATTGTAGTAGACCTGCATATCATTATAAGGCCTGCCTGCCAGAAACATCCCCTCCTGCTGGATTGTCCCACACTGATGTGTTTCACAACAGTATCTATAAGGCATGTACTTGGCGGCTGCACTTTGAAGGGAACTCAGAGGTGAGTGCACTGTAACGTTGTGCAGCACTTGGCAGGGTCGCCTGTTGGACTTCAAGGTTGAGGCACATTTGGGCATGGGGTAGCAAGGGTTACTCTGCTGTTGAGGTGACTCGGTGAGCGGGGCAAGGGCTGTCCAGTGGTTGAAGTGACTTGGGGGGGGTCAGGGGCAAGGGCTGCCCTGAAGTTGAGGCGCATTGGAGTGGGGAGCAAGAGCTGCCCAGTGGTTGAAGGTGGTGCACAAGCACGTGGAGGGGAGGGAGGTGGCCACACATTAGGGAAACCTTGTATAAAGTGACCATTCCTCTGCAGCTACAGCACAGCCACATTGACATGGCTGGAGTCAGCCTCTAGCTTATCTGCCTCCCAACTCAAGCAATGCAGAGGCATGAAAGTGCCACCAAATGCCCCAGAGCTTTTCATCCCTTGGGCACAGACTGCAAACTAATGAGCATTTTAATGGGCTGCAGAACAGTTTGATGACTGGGCAAGTTGTACAATCTCCTTGCTAAAGCTGGCCATAGAGCAGTCACTGCTGGAGGTGCTCACAGCCCCTTGTCAATGTCATCATTCAGGTTTGGACCAGTCTTCCCCATGAGTCAAGCTAACAGCGCAGCCTTGCAGTGTGGGTTAGGAGAATGCCTGTGCCTGAGCTGAAAGCACAGCATGCAGTCCAGTGGGTAAAGCTGCTGCCAATCGGTCAGGTGGAGTGGGGTGAAGGTGGGTGGGGTTTCGGGCAGCCATGCAGCGCACCAAACTCTGGCCATCCAAGTGGTGGCCAACACTCTCCAGGATGTGTTAAGGAGCCTTCACTTAATCAAGGGATGTTCTAACCTAAAACAAAAACAGAATTACCTGGAAAAACTCAGCAGGTCTGGCAGCATCGGCGGAGAAGAAAAGAGTTGACGTTTCGAGTCCTCATGACCCTTCGACAGAACTTGAGTTCGAGTCCAGGAAAGAGTTGAAATATAAGCTGGTTTAAGGTGTGTGTGTGGGGGGCGGAGAGATAGAGAGACAGAGAGGTGGAGGGGGTTGGTGTGGTTGTAGCGACAAACAAGCAGTGATAGAAGCAGATCATCAAAAGATGTCAACAACAATAGTACAATAGAACACATAGGTGTTAAAGTTAAAGTTGGTGATATTATCTAAACGAATGTGCTAATTAAGAATGGATGGTAGGGCACTCAAGGTATAGCTCTAGTGGGTTTTTTTTATTTTATATAATGGAAATAGGTGGGAAAAGGAAAATCTTTATAATTTATTGGGAAAAAAAAAAGGAAAAAAAAAAGAAGGGGGAAACAGAAAGGGGGTGGGGATGGGGGAGGGGACTCACGACCTAAAGTTGTTGAATTCAATATTCAGTCCGGAAGGCTGTAAAGTCCCTAGTCGGAAGATGAGGTGTTGTTCCTCCAGTTCCTCCAACAACACCTCATCTTCCGACTAGGGACTTTACAGCCTTCCGGACTGAATATTGAATTCAACAACTTTAGGTCGTGAGTCCCCTCCCCCATCCCCACCCCCTTTCTGTTTCCCCCTTCTTTTTTTTTTTCCCAATAAATTATAAAGATTTTCCTTTTCCCACCTATTTCCATTATATAAAATAAAAAAAAACCCACTAGAGCTATACCTTGAGTGCCCTACCATCCATTCTTAATTAGCACATTCGTTTAGATAATATCACCAACTTTAACTTTAACACCTATGTGTTCTATTGTACTATTGTTGTTGACATCTTTTGATGATCTGCTTCTATCACTGCTTGTTTGTCGCTACAACCACACCAACCCCCTCCACCTCTCTGTCTCTCTATCTCTCCGCCCCCCACACACACACCTTAAACCAGCTTATATTTCAGCTCTTTCCTGGACTCGAACTCAAGTTCTGTCGAAGGGTCATGAGGACTCGAAACGTCAACTCTTTTCTTCTCCGCCGATGCTGCCAGACCTGCTGAGTTTTTCCAGGTAATTCTGTTTTTGTTTTGGATTTCCAGCATCCGCAGTTTTTTTGTTTTTATCTCGATGTTCTAACCTACATGTCTCTCCCTTCCATCCTGCAGAAGGAGTACATTAGGAACATGGAGCCTAGTGACCTAGCTGTGTGCCTCGTGGCATACAGATAGCAAAGATGATGGAGAAAGGGGCAACAGAGGCTCCAGGCTGTGTAGATGGATGAGCAGCAACCTCAGAAAGAAGGAGCGGCTGGGTCACATGCACACGCTGCCAAAGAGCCACTCCGAGCCCTCGCTGGTTGGCACCTAGAAGGACTCAGAGTCTACATATGTCACCTTTCATTCCTGCAGAAGACTGAGAACCAGTGTCCCGAAGACTGCGCATGTCTAAGGAACTGATTGGTCACATCTGCCAGTTACTGCAGGATTCGGTGCCATGGGCATGGAGGACGTCCACTGTCAGTGGCTGTGAAAGTGACCACGGCGCTCAATTTCTACACAAGTGGCTCCTTTCAGGGCTCCACAGGCGACCTCTGTGGGATCTCATAAGCCTCCACCACAAATGCCCATGAGGTCACAGATACCACCTTCATGAGGGCACACACACACTTTGTGCATTTTGCCAGGATGGAGATCAATTCAATTTGCACAGATCTCGGGTTTCCCACTGGTGCAGGGTGTCATTGACTGCACTCACGTGGCGCTCAGATTTCCATGGCAACAAAGGGTCAACTATGTCAGTTGCAAAGACTTCCATTCACTGAATGTGCAGCTGGTGTGCGACCACCACAAACACATCCTGCAGGTCTGTACACAGTTTCAATGGAGTGTCCAGCACTCCGACATTCTCAGTTAGTCACAGACCCCTGACGTCTTCCAGGGTCCAGCTGCAGGGTTGGCTCCTCGGGGACAAGGGTTAACCGCAGAGGCCATGGCTGATGACACCCGTGCGGTGGCCTCAGACTGCAGCAGAGCGATGCTATAATGAGACTCATGCTGCAACTCGCAAATTGGTGGAGCAGACCATCAGGATGCTGAAGATGAGGTTCTGGTGCCAGGACCAGTCTGGTGGAGCCCTGCAATACACTGTCACACATTGTCGTCGTCATCTTCTGTGCCCTTTACAAACTGGCGCTGCAACGGGTTGAGCAGCTGGCTGAGGAGGAGATGGAGGAGCTGGGGGTCTCCTCCAATGAGGATGACGCTGACAGGGATGAGGGTGAGGGGGTCCTCAAAGGTGACGAAGACGGGGATGAGGCCCTCGCACTGGCCAGATGAGGCAGGCGCACTCAGGAGGCCCTCATAGCTGCTAGATTTGTGGAGGATGAAGACGACATGCAGTGAGGTGGTCCCATAGATCCTCACATTGCATCTGTGAACGTTTGACTCCAGCCTGGCTTATGGCAATGCACATACCCTCTGTGAGAATGCTCCTGCTGTGGAGACACTGCGGAGGCCCTAATAGTCACTTGATTGCAGGAGGCTGACAATAACTTGCAGTGAGGACACTCCATAGATCATCACACAGTCTCTGAGAATGTCTGACTCCTGTCTGGCCGAGGGCAGCTCGCTTGCGCTCTGTGATCAGGGTCATATCATAGAGACGCAGCCATGAAACTTTAACAGCACCTGATCCTTTGTCTGCCTTCAGCACATGTATCCTTCAGGATCACAATGTCACAGACGCAGAAGAGATGGGACCCAGCCCCACCTTAAAGGTGCTGAGAGCCACACAGAGAGAATGATGGAACTCTGTGACACCTGTCCACAACATTCTGGCAGCAATGACCAGCACCGCCAGGGTGCAGGCATCAGTAATGTGTCCAGGGAGTGTGAGGCCCGACCAGCACTGTGGTCTGAAGGCTGCACAGACACAGGGAAGAGGCCCTGGACTTTATCTTGTGCAGAAAGGTTTCACATCTGAGTGACATGAACACTGCTCATCAGAACAAGGAGCTATAGGAAGGGAGACATTCTTGGGAGTTTATTTAAAATAGTGAACATTATGTACAAATGATTAACACATGTGCCCAGGCTGTACAATTACATCTTCTTAACTTTCCCGTGGTGCACCCCTGACATCCACAGCGGAGGTGGAGGCAGCCTGCTGACTGCTACACCCTGTCTGTGATGACCTTGGCAGGCGTCCTCTGGAGGGCCGAGACCTGCAGGGCCATTGCCTGCTTTCAGGGACCTGCTGTGTGGCAGTGGCACCCTCCTCAAGCTGTGGAGCTGGAGCTGCTCAGGTCACAGAAAGAGGGGATTTGGATGGTCCGGACACTCCCAGAGTCACCTGGGTGGATGGCCCTGGGGTGTGCACCTGCTGATCCTCCTCCCTATTGGTGCCCGTGGGGCCCCAGTTACTCCTTGAGAAGAAGGGGAAGCTGGAGTGAGATTGATCTGCCCGGCACCTCTCTCACACACACACTGTTGGAGGCCAACTATGGCATTAGCAATGGAGTTCAGCCAACACAGGAGCCATGTCATGGACCAAGGTCTCCATGGCGGTTGCCACCTACCAGTGTTGACCTCGGTGCGTTGGCATGCCGGCGCTATCACCTCAGACTGAAGGTGGACGGATTCCTCCATCGTGTCTTGCAATCTGAGGAGCGCAGTGGACATCCCTTCTTGATGTTCCTGAGTTTGCCTTTACAGCTCCAGCAACTGAGGTATGACCGAGTCCAGAGGCTCTTCATCTGACTCAGACTCAGCAAACTTCTGGCCTCCAGCAGTCCTCCGAGTCCTGCCTCCACCTGCTGTGGATCAGACACTGCGATGTGCTCACCAGATTGTGACCCAGGGGCTATTCTAATGCTAGGTCCTGTTGAAGTGTGTGTCTGTGCACTGGTGGAGGGTCTGGATGAGCGTTGTGACGGGACCTCAGGGAGGGTGCCTTCAGATTCCTCTTCAGAGGTTTCTTAGGGGCTTGATTGGAGGCCCTGGGTCATGGACTCTGTTGGCTGTTTCCCAGATGTGCCTGCGGAAGCAAGGGGAAATAATTAGTGCATGGCAGTGGCCTGTGAAACAGGACACATCACTCACAGCATGGTTATCTGATGGATGTTGCACTGCTGGACCCTCACTTGGTAGAGCAGCACCCACCTCACCGTCAGCACAGGAACAGCCCAGATCCTCACGGCCAGCTGGATGGCTCTGTTTTCAAAGTCCGTGAGGACCTCAATTTCAGACATTTCTCCACTGGTCTGCAGCCTCTTCCTGTTGTTATGTGCCAGCTTGTCCTGTATGAATAGAGATGGGGAGAGTGTAAGCAGGATGCCAGCCAAGCCAGGTGATAAGTATGCCTGGCATGTGTGGGTGGTGAGTGGTCCCATGGACAGGGTGAGGACAATGAAGGTGAGTGTGAGAGAGTGAATGGTGATGTCCCTTAAACTGGCAGTGAGTGAGGGCCCTGTGGATGTGTGATGGGTTTGTGGGTGTGTGAGTTGAGAGTGGTGAGAAGAGTGACTTAACTGGCGGAACGGAGGAGATCATTCATCCCCTTGCGGGAGTGGGTGACTGTCCTCTTTTGCAGGGCGTGGGCGCTGACCACCGCCTCCCAAGCCAGATTAGTGATGTTGTTGCCCATGCTGCGGCCAGAGCAGGGGTAGAGGACATCACGGTGAGCCTCCACTACACCCAGAAGGTGCTCGAAGGACGCGTCATTGAACCTGGGGGCTATAGTCTTTTTGCCTTTCGGGACCATGTGTTCTGTGCAGCAGTTGGAGGTTAGAAGCACTGAGAGGTTTGCGTGTGAGTGCACTTTAAATATGGCTCCCAGCATGATGATGTGGCAGGTGAATGAGAGCCCACCCACCATGGAAACGGCGTGTTTCCCAGGAATGTATAGATAGTACGGT
Source organism: Carcharodon carcharias (assembly GCF_017639515.1). Taxonomy (NCBI): domain Eukaryota; kingdom Metazoa; phylum Chordata; class Chondrichthyes; order Lamniformes; family Lamnidae; genus Carcharodon; species Carcharodon carcharias. The sequence continues at coordinate 9,767,237 of NC_054492.1, read as the reverse complement.
GGGAATGGGACAATACAGCGTGAGAAGCTGCCATTGTGGCCGACAGGTAAAATGTTGTTTTTCCCGTCCACTACCACACTTAGTGCAAACCTGGGATAATTCCACCAATGCTTTCAATTCAGTCTCTGGTGAGCAGATAATTAGCCCATGATTCCACAGTAAGGCCATCCTGTTGTGATGAATGACAGAGTTTAAGATGATCAGTTTTCTTTTGCATTTGTTTTTCAGTAAACCTTTAACTCGGTAATGACCATTGGATAAAGCTTCACTATGGTTTAAGAAACAAAAGATGCAATAAACCTAACCAACTGGTTTGACAAGGGTCTGAAGAGAGAGAAAAAATGTTTCAGATGGTGGCCCTTCATCAGAACTGGGAGGATGAAGACTTTCACCCACACAATGGCTAATGGCATCTTTCAAACTATTGCAAATTCGCTTCTCCCAGAAGGTACGTTTGATGCTCAGTGGCAGTTGATGCTAATAGATCAAACAAATTTGTCCCCAGGCAGTGAGGTGAGTGATCAGGGCAGTGGTGGAACTCAGCATTATTCAGTTAGCGCTATGTGATCTTGCACAATCATCTAAGCTGCTTGAAAGGGCAGTCTAATACCTGACCGATAGTACAACCCTTCTGAACGTGGAGCACTCAATCTGCTCCTTTGAATGTCAGCTTAGATCATGCATTGAAGTCCTGGATGCTGGTGCTTCAACTTGTTGATTCAGAGGCAAAACTGACGCCAGTTTGAATGACAGTGGCAGTCACAAAGTCAGGCTTGGCTCAGCGGTAGCCATCTTGTCTCTGACTCAAAAAGTTGTGGGTTCAAGTTTCACTCCAAAAACTCGGGGTTATAATTCAGGTGGACCCCTCAGTGCAGAAGGAGGTTCTGTTGTTGACTTCTGAATAAGGCATCAACCCAAGGCCCTGTCTGTTTTCTCAGGTGGATGTAAACAATACTGTGGTGCCATTCGAAAAGAAGAGCAGCAGCATTTGCCATGAGAATATTTATCCATCAACCAACACCGAAAAACAATTTGCCTCACCATGATTTCATTACTGTTTGTGTGAGTTTGCTATCTGCCAATTGGTAGCTGCACTTCCTATGTTACAGCAATGATTGCGCTTCAAAGGGCTGAATTTTCCTGCTGTCACATGGGGGCAGGCCCTGCACGTCCCCGCGTAAAATGACGCACGGTGATGCCGGGCGAGCGTCCTGATGTCACCGCGCACCATCGCGATATTTCACTGGGCGGGCGCATGTCCGCCATTAATTACCAGGACAGTTAAGTCCCTTGAGGCACCAATCAACGCCGATTTTGCAGCATCCGTGTAATCTTCGACTCAGCGCACTGGCGCAACGGGGAGGCAGGTAGGACACATTTGTATAAACCTCATCCACGGGCAGGATAAGAGGGCTCAGTGGGGCCGCGAGTGTGCACAGTGAAGTATTTATTTCTGAAAGTTTTCGAAACTTGTCTGTGTGATCTGCAGTGCTTCAAAATGCATCTCAGCTGCTTTGTCTGGACTCTTAACCTTCAGGTCAGCACTCTGCAGTGAGGAATCTTTTCTGGGCCTGCAGGTTTCAGGAAGCCTTCCCTTAGCCTGGGAATGGGAGCTGAACTGTCCACTGGAGGCAGCTCCTCTGAGGTGAAAGTGAAGGCTAGAAGGGGGAGGAGGCCAGGTGTACACATTCAGCCTCCAGGGGAGCCATCATTGGGAGAACAGGCGCAGGCACAAGGGGCGCAGGGCCAAGAGGTAGTCCAAGGCGGAAGGGGCAGCAGAAGACACCACTATCCTGCTGCCAGGGTAGACAGGCGGCGAAGCAGCTACCTCAATATGTCTGAGGTGCAGTGCCAAAGGAGGCTCTGACTCTCAAGGGAGACAGTCAACTATATTTGTCAGGTGATAGGGCCTGAGATCTCCGATAACTGTGAGGGTGGACACCCCATGCCAGTGGCTCTGAAGATCACTTCTCTGCCTTCCAGGGCTCAGTGGGTGATCTTTGCGGTGTGTCCCAATCAGCTGTCCACACTTGTGTCAAACAGGTGACAGACGCTCTGTTCAGGTGTGCATTGACCTTCATCCATTACTGTTGGAACCAGGCAAACCAGACACAGTGAGCCACAAGCTTCATGGCCATTGCTGGCTTCCCCCGTGTCCAGGGTGCTATAGACTGTACACATGTGGTCATCAAGGCGCCAGCGGGTGGGCCCGGTGCCTGCGTCAACAGAAAGGGCTTCCACTCCATGAACGTGCAGATAGTGTGTGACCACAGGACACTAATTCTACAAGTCTGTGCAAGGTACCCAGGCAGCTCCCACGACACCTACATCCTCAGACACTCCCAGGTGCCGGGGCTCTTCAGTGCTCCAGCCCGGCTGGATGGATGGCTGCTGGGTGACAAAGGCTATCCACTCAGAAGGTGGCTCATGACGCCTCTCTACCATCCAAGAACAGAAGCTGAGCAGCGGTACAATAGGAGCCAGGGCACCACAAGGGCTGTGGTGGAGAGAACCATCGGTCTTCACATGATGTGCTTCCAATGCCTGGACCACTCAGAGGGCGCACTCCAGTACCTCCCAGATTGTGATAGTGATAGTGTTTCATGCTGCACTCTCCATAATCTTGTGCTGGAAAGGGGGGACACAGTGGAAGATTAAGATGTAGACACAGTGGCTGCAGCTGCACACGATGAGTCCAGCAGTGAGTACGAGGATGAGCACACACAGGGAAATGCTGAGGGGGTAGACGCTGACCTGGGCATACTCCAGGGAGGCAGGGACACCTGGGAGGCTTTAATCCAATGAACCTTCAGCTAGCACACCACAGATGGACCATCAGGACAAACCTGGGTTGTCAGCTCGATACTCAACACCTAAGTGCAAAATCTGCCAGGTTAGCAACAGTAACTAAGGGCCTTGTTAATAAAGCTGAATGTCCCACAAAGCGCTCATTACAATTTTGGAAACCGCCCATATGGAGAAGTAAAAAAGCACCCTCAGCCATGGTGACATATCTGAATTTATTCTGTCAAGCAAACCAACTTATTCCAAAAAAAGGAAAATAGTGTTATCAAAGAAAACAAATTGTAAGGACCTCATCTCGGGCCAACACAAAAGCACCAGTGAAAAACCCGCGGTGTGCCTAAGGTGCCTTATGTTTATGTTTCCGGGTGCTGCGTCTTGGTGCCACCCCATTGCTCGGAGTGGTATCTGAGATAGCCTGCTGACTCTGCTGTCCTGTTGGCCTCGATGACCTTGGCAGTCGTCCTCTGGCCTGTGGAGCCTGTGCTGGGACCGACTGGGATGGAGCTGTCAGTTCCACAGCTGGCATCTCCCCAGTTGTCGCAGCCTCCACCCGATGAAGTCGTCACTGGGAGAGGGGCGGAGGAGCTGCCGCCCTCATCTGGAGTGCCCTGGGAGGTGCCCACAGATACGACAGGCAGCTGCTGTGCTGAAGTGAGATTGCTTCAGACCTCCCTGCTCACCGTGGATGGATGGGCACCGAGCCAGGAAAGTTGATGCCCAAACCATCTGCGACACTGGCACTGACCAGCTGAGGTCAATGCCGATGTGAGGGCTTGCTGGTCAGAGCACACCCCCAGGAAGCCCTGACTGGTCTCCTGGAGGAGCCTCTCCATGAGGGTCACCACTCTCTCCATGGAGGATGCATGGCGCTTGGACATGTGGCTTATTGCATCGGCGAGCATCCATGTAGACTCCTCCACCACGGAGATCAAGCCAAGCATTGTCTCATGTATCTCCCCCAGATACTCCCGCACACCCGGCCACATTTCCTGCATTTGCTGCATCGTGGACGACTCCAGAGGCACATCATCAGGCACCGACTGAGCATGTGCCTGGTCCCCTGCAGTCCTCCGACTGCTGGCACCATGGGCACTCTGTCTCTGCCAGCTCCTCCAGCGACTGTGAAGTGCCCTCACTGCTGTGCCCCAGGACACCAGGTGATATTTGAATTCCCACCAAGGTGCTAGTATCTGCGCTGGTGCCTGCCTGGCAGAGATGGTGTGACGCTGGTGAGACTTCAGGCCCCCCAGGCCACTGCTGCCAAACACTCACAAAGATGCCAGGCCTGCTACAGAGCCCTCACCCCGCCCCCCGGACACATGCTGCCTACATCACATTAGGAACCACACGGTATATCCTCCCATAGCAAAGAGGCACAAGCACGTGGAGCACAGAGCGCAGCAGATGGTTTGTTGCCAACGCCACCTTGAAACTCCCCTCCCAGCATCTCATCACCCTGACTTGGACATGTCCTGGAGTTCAAACACAGCGCCTAAGTGCAGCTCCTCCAGGTTGCCCCCAAGCCAGTATGTGAGACTCAGTGTAACACATGCTGTGGGGTCAAAACACATCTCATCGCCCTCTCAGGCTGACCTCAGCATGGACAGTGTCTGCTGGCCCACCCAGCAAAGGACAAATGCCATCAATGATTCAACGCAGTCACTACACTCAGACTTGGGAGGGTGGGGGGAGGGTAGCAGGGGGCCAGCCAACCTGGGTTAAATGCCCAACCCCAACATGGTCCTCACCCTGCCAGGGAGCAACAAGTCGTTGGACCCAGGTGCACCGCACCACATCGTGGGAGCTCACCACCTCCGCCACCTCCTCCCAGGCAGATTTCATCATGTGGTGGGGGGGCCACCTCCTCCCATCCTGGGGAACCAGCACCTCCCTCTCTGCTGCCACCTCCTCGAGGAGGGCAGCAAGGCAGTCATCTGAGAAACGAGGGGTACACTGGACCTCCGGCCTGGTCTGTCCCGCTGCCCTACCCTCCAGCCTGGTCTGTCCCGCTGCCCTCTGGTGAGTTCTTCCACCTGCCGTTATGAGCAGCCTTGCAAAGACTGCCAGCACTTCAGATAAACAGGCTGCCGGCTCGCCATTGGACCCAGCGGACAATGCATTCCCGCGCGCCCGCCCACTCCCACTATCCTCGGGAGTCACGCATTGCGCTGGGCGGGCCTTAATTGGTCCATCCACATAAAATGGCAGGGCCCTGTCCCACTCCGCCTGCCCCACCAAACAGAAATTTCAGCCCAAAAAGACTTCATTGGTTGTAAAGTGCTTTGAGATGCCCTGAGGGTGTGAATAGGCACTATATTAATGTAAGAGCTCTTTTATGTTACTGACCCAAGCAAAGGGCAGGAATTGGATCTGTTAGCTATTATGCAAACAGTTCTAATACATGCTTAATAGGCTGTAAATCTTTAAAAAGACTCATTACCCAATTGGAAGATGCTTGAATGTCAGCCAACTAGCCTTTCCCCACCCCCCCCCACCCCCATTTTCAACATTTTATACCTGGTAAAGAGAAATGTTCAAAGAAAATGACAAATAAATAAAACAATCTTTTTCAATGTCCCTATGATTTTTCTCCTGGGTTACAAACAGCAGTGACTTGGAGATTGATCTGCAATCCCTGGAGACTCCAGGCTAAACCTGGAGGGTTGGCAACCCTATATACCAGCCACTGGGGATTAGCCAGGGTTTTCCTCCACCAGCAATAGTCTGCCTTATTCCCTGGTGACCAGTATTGGATGCAGTATTCAAGATGTGGACTGACTAGACTTCAAGAAGGATCAATTGGTTCCTCCTCTGACAGTTTTAGCTTTGTAGTTCAGCACCTTGTTGACTTTGCCGATTGATGTTCTGCACGTTTACCATTGAATCCCTTAAGAAAGGAAGAACTTATAGCGCCATTCATGATGAAGTGCTTTCAAAGGGTACCCGCTGTTGTAATGTAGGAAACGTGGCAACAAATATTCAGACAGCGAGATCCCACAAACAGCAGAATGACCAGATAAACTGTTTTAATGATTTTGGTTGACGCCAGGACACTGGAAGCCCCTGTTCACCAAATAGTGTGTGGAATCTATACTCACCTGAGAGATCAAATGGAGGGAGGTGATAGTGAACTGGTAGCCATTTTAAATTCCTTCTGGTTGTCTTTCTTACAGGTGCTGTCATTTTGCCATCTGCATTTTAGGCTACGACCTAAGCTGAATTTTCCCAGCCTCAGGGCTTCACACCATCTGTACTGTATTGAAGGATCAGCACAGGTTATGAGTTGAAATCCTGAAGTACATGGGGCAACCTGAGGAATATAGGATTTAGAAGCAGAAGTAGGCCATTTGGCTCTCCGAGCCTCCTCTAGTTGTGGCGTCAACTCCACTGTGCTGTCTACCCCCCATAACTCTTGACTCCCTTGTCTATCAAAAATCCGCCAAACTCTGCCTTGAATAAATTCAGTGACCCAGCAGCCTTCACTCTTCCTGGGGAACAGAATTCCACAACTATCCTCTGAGAGAAAAAATTCTCCTCATCTCCGTTTTTAAAGGGAGACCTCTTATTCTTAAACTGTGTCCCCGAGTTCTAGTCTGCCCCGTAAGAGGAAATATCCTCCTGGGATCCACCCTATTAACTCCCTTCACGATTCTGATTAAGAGGTGAGTGCATTCCCCATTGAGCCAAAAACCGAGGCTGGCCTTAATTTTTGAGCTCTCTGCTGGTGTTCACGGGCCCTGAATTGCAGTGAGGGCTAGCATTTCCTGGACCGAAGGGTGAAAAATAAAGGGAACAGCAAAAAAGGATTTAGTGCCCCATTACTTTAATGAACTGAGATTAAATCTCCTCTGTAATGCTAAACTGTTTTATCAATCCAGTACACTGATCCCTGTATTTTGCAATCTACAGGGGTTAGTTATTGCTAGTGGAGTTCTAAAGTGCTGACCTTTTACACTCAATTAATCTTTCAAGGTACTGTTTGTATAAGCTCTTCCAGCTTTCAAACAGGTTAGGACCTTTAAGAGGCCATACTGTTGGAGATTGGCTGCCTGAGGGCACTAATACCAGCACAATTGTTTGCCTTGACCAAGTGATGTTGAACAGTGTTTTATTTTATACATCTGGTCTTGACATGAAAAATGTGAGGTGAAGGTTCAGGCAGGAAACATCCTCTGAGTGAATTCACCTCTGGAAATATCAGTGAGTGTATTTTCTTATAGAATGTTTCTGAGGCACTTTAAAGAAAAGGGGGAAGGCTTAGGGTGCAAATGCTCTCCCATCTTTTGCAAAGGCACTATCCAATACTGCTTAAAGAAATCTTTTGAATTTGGGGAGCACTTTTCATGCCCTCAGCATATCCCAAGAAGTTCAAGAAGGCAGCTCACCACTACCTTCTCAAGGACAATTAGGGGACGGGCAATAAATGCTGGCCTGGCCAGCAAAGCCCACATCGCATGAACAAATAACAAAAATGGTACAGTCCTGACATTCCTTCAGCCGAGATTATACCACCTCAAAGCCTGGTGTGAGGCTCGAACCCTCATCCATTTGCCTGAAGTGCAAGATCAGGATCACTGAGCTGCAGCTGATGCTTATGGGCTGATATTATGCCTTTTATAGGAAATTTGCTGTCTTTTGCAGTACTAGGATTTTTCAAACTCTTCTATAAGCCGTTCAGTGACATAGATTCCAGCAGGAGGGTGGGGGCAGGGGGAGGGATGGTATGAGGCATCCCTACTCAAGTTCCTTGAGAGGTTTTATTGTTTTTTTTTCATGATCTGTTGCCTCAGACTGGTCTGGTATGAAGCTACCTGATCCCATAAAAAACACCACTGAATGAGTGCTGAAGCAAAGTGCACTGAGCAGGATGGCCGCTGCTGGAGACTGAGTACTGTGCACCAGACCTGACAGACCGTATACCTATACCGATTGGAGTTTAGAAGAAAGAGGGGTGACCTTACTGTAACACATAAAATCCTGAGGGGATTAGATAGGGTGGATACCAGAAGCATGTTTCCACTTGTTGGAGAGGCTAGAACAAGGGAACACAGTTTAAGAATAAGAGGTCTAATGTTTAAGACGGAGATGTCTCAGAGGGTCATTAATCTGTGGAATTCTCTTCCCCAGAGAGCAGTGGAGGCTGGGTCATTGAATATATTCAAGGCCGAGTTGGACAGATTTTTGATAGATATGTGAGTCAAGGATTATGGGTGCAGATGGCAAAGTGAAGTTGAGACCACATCGAGATCAGCAATGGTGTTATTAAATGACAAAGCAGGCTTGAAGGGCTGAATGGCATACTCCTGCTCCTAAGTCCTATGTTCCTACGTTCCAATGACCCTAGACCAGCAGTGCTGTAATGTGGGAGATTGATGTCATCATGTGTGAAGACAACACGCATGGAAATGACATCATCATATACAGAGATAACATCATCATGCATGGAGATGACATCATCATATACATAGATAACATCATCACGCGTGGAGATGATATCATCATGTACAGAGATAACATCATCACGCATGGAGATGATGTTGTCACGCACCAGAACCAGGTGCGTTTGTGAGTATACTGAATATTCAGGTGTTTGGTATCGGACTGTGACAAGACTGGCTAAAACCTGGGCTGTCTGATATAAATCCTGACAAATGGCCACTCTATGCTTGAGGTTCATGCCATAAAATCAGTGGAGCCACTCTGAACAACAACAACCTTTATTTATATTGCATCTTTAATGTAACAAAACATCCCAAGGCACTTCACAGAGGCATTATAAAACAAAATATAACACTGAACCTCCCAAAAGGAATGTCACTCGAGTTGTGCAGGCGAGTGGATTTAAAACAGCATAGGACATTAGGAACATGGGAACAGAAATAGGCCATTCAGCCCATTGAGCCTCTTCCACCATTTAATTCATGGCAGATCTATATCTAAACTCCATTTACCCACCTTGGTTCTGTGGCCCCCAGTAAACTTGCTGAACAAAGATCTATCAATCACAATTATGAAATTTTCAATTGAACCCCAGCTCCAACAGCTTTTTTTAGGGGGGGGCGGTGGGTGGTGAATTCTAGATTTCCGCTACACTTTCTGTGTGAGCATCTGCTTCTTGACATCATGCCTGAATGGGATTTGAACTAGAAAGGACTATAGAAGAGTAAGAAGATGAAGGGGCAGTACTTTGCTGAGTACAACCATCTACTTTCCTTTAGTGAATCTTCATACATTTTTATAGTTGTTCTGTTTGCAGCTGAAATGGCAAAATTAATGGATACAGCTCTGCCTTTATAGATTACCTTTCGCTTTTACAGACTAATCTTTGAGACTCCATAGGTAGCAAAGCTGATTCTATTTTGGTATATAGAGCAGCAACAGTAATTAAAGAATGTAAATCACAATCACTAACTGCACTGTGTTAATCATTAGTGCAAAGGCTGTTGCTTGTTCCTCCAAGGTCTCCACTTGTCCTGATATGTCTTACTAATTTCCCTCTGAGAATTCCATTTAGAAACCTTCTTCTGATTGGATTTCTTTGTTTTTTTCAGTTAATTTCCCTCACCATTTTCCACCAGGCCTTTAGTATCAGCCTTAGCTCAGTGGTCACACCTTTGCTTCAGTCAGAAGCTTGTAGATTCAAATTGGATGTTGCATGTAACAGCAACTACTTTTCAAAAGTATTTCATTGCCTGTAAACTTCTTTGTGATGTCCTGACGCCATGAAAGGCACCATATAAATGCAAGTTCTTTCTTTTTCTCATTTTTTTCAACTCCACACAACCTCCCTCAGTGATAAGGACACAGCAGTGTAGGCCTGACAACTGACAATCCTATTTTTTGTGATCAGCTGAATGTTGGATCACACATCTGCAGAGACGGAGGAAGGTCCATGCTATTATTTCCCTGTCCATGGCACAGTTCACCCAACGTTTGTATGGACTCCATCTTGTGATAACTTGCACTGAAACTAGTACCGACTGCGGAAGGGGAATTTGATCAAGGAGAAACACTAAAGGCGGGGTTTTCCAATGCAGTGAGCCGCCGGAAGCCCATTGAATTCAGCAGGACCTGAAGATCCCACTGATGGCTGGGACTGGAAAATCCTGCGTTAATAGGTAGAAATTAGTCCCTGCTGCACGTTCTCTGGGCATGAAATTTTGGAACACCACATTCACGTGCCTGCAAGACATTCACCAGCAGATTGCTACAAGGGGCTTTGTAGACATTCCAGGTAACCACTATAGATTTCTTATATATGTAAACTGCACAAGTGCAAGGCTATCCAAATTCCTGCTCCCGCTTTCCTACTGTGCGCAAAGTTGTTCATCACCCCCATGCTCGAAGATCTGTATTGGCTTCCGATTAAACAATGTCTCAGTTGTAAAATTCTCATCCTTGTTTGCAAATCTCTTCATGGCCTGAACCCTCCATAGCTCTGTAATTCCCTCCAGCTTTACAACCCTCCGAGGTCTCTGTGCTTCTTCAGTAATGGCCTCTTGAGCATCCCTGATTTTCATTGCTTCACCTTTGGGGCTTTGAGTTGCCAAGGTCTTCAATCTGAAATTTCCTCCCTAATCCTCACCCCCTCCCTATCTCTCTCTCATCCTTTAATATGCTCCATCAAACCTACATCTTAGACCAAGCTATCACCAGTCCTTATAACTCCTAATTTGGCTCAGTGTCAAATTTTGTTTGATAAAGGTCCCTTGAGGCACCTTGGCGTGTTTGACAATGTTGCTGTTGACAAACAAAAAGCTGAATTTAGACCTCCTTTTCTGCAATTGTTTGGGATTGAGCAGGTTTGAGCAGGAACCAGGACTGTTCTGCTTGGATTCGTATCTGGTCATTCTGGCTTAAGCAGAGACCAACATTAAAAGGTACGTTTTATAAAATTGTTCATGTGACTGCAGGAGGAGTACAAATGTTCCCTCAACTCCACAGTCCTCACCAGCACATGTTGCTTTTCCACTTGATACCTCAGGACTTTGAGTCACTGCTGATGAGGCAGGCAGTCCATTGTTCCTCTTTTGATCGGGCCTGGGCAAGGTCCCCCAGTTTGTTAACTTCCCGAATGGGACCCCAATTTTGTTATGCTCCTGGTGAGGAGTAATGAACCCTTCTTTATCCAACCCCCTCAGTTGGTAGCAACATGGCTAATTTAAAAGGATCCCATCCCCCTGTGGATACCTTTTCCCAGTCCAAATATATTTATCTTTTAGAAGGAGCCAATTTAACCAGGCTTTCTTGAGTCAAAGGAAGAGTGAGTTTATTAGTTACTAAAACCTGAGAAAAAAATAATTAAAACACAAGACACATACACACAGATCAGAAATGAGAAGTTAAGAGTCTGAATAAAGGCTTAAAAAAATACAAATCAGTCTTTGGCTTGTCCATGAGGCATAGATGTTGGCTTGTTGTGGCCATTAGGTTGGGTGGTTCTGATGGAGCTGACTTTGCCAGTTTTGCAGTTGGTTTGGAGACACTTGGTTCTGCAGTGTAGCTGAAGAGGCTGCCCTATTTCCTTTTTGATTGTAGCTTCTGCTGAGCTTTGCCTCCAGCAACAGAGAGAGAGAGAGACTTCACCTGCAATTGCAGGGGTGACTATTTGGTCTTCTTGTGCTGTCACTCTCACAGCAAACCAGGACACACTGCACTGCTCTGCAGCTAGCTTTTTAACTCATTTTCCTTGCGGGAAAATAGTTGTTTTGCATCCACTTCAGAGCTATTTACACATTCTGAGAAATGAATCAACAGGAGATGGATTTTAGATATCTACTGAGACGCGGTAATCAGTCCTATGTCTCTGCAACCACAGGAGATTAAAGTTCAGTCTTTTGCATCTTTCCTATCTCCCTTTCAAGTGTCCCATGACACTTTTTCTGGTGCCACATTCCATGTTCTCTCAGGGCAGGTCTGTCAGTGATAGCCACATAGGAATTTCCCAGGAAGTGCTAACTTTACGTTATCAGCCATCTTTTGCTCAGTTTCCTTGCCTGTATTTCTTTAAAAACACACCAGTCTTCCTTAAAAAGTCCAATATGCCCGTAAGTAATTCATGGCTGTAATCTGCTTTTCATGACATTCCTCTTAATAAACTATGCAAGCTACCTGTGCAAGGAACCAGGTTCTTGGAGCTTGCAAAATACATGGTAATGAAGCCTGAGGACCAATATCGGGTGGACCTCCCAGTCTGTGTGCCACCTGTAATGAATCTGAGGAGAAGGGATTGCCTGGGATTATCCAGCACCGTTGTGATGGGGCCTGCCTTGCGAGATTCGATGGCCCTGCCAAAAGTCCATGGACTTCTGCTGGACCAGACAAGCCCGGCAGTGGGTGGGGCTGGAAAATCTTGCCCATTGTCAATTTTCACCCTTTTAGGATCCAGACCTTTAATCGCATGGCACCAAGATCTACACCACCAATGTGTTGAACTGCCATTACTCAATCTTATTAGTCAGAGAGCTTATTTTTTCAAAGCACATAATCCTATTGGCACAAGAGTTTTACAGCTTGCAAAATAAATTCAGCGTGTGAATAAGAAATCCCAGTTGCTGTGTTATTACACCAAGCAGCAACTAAGAACTCAATAGTAATCTTAATTTAAATTATTGGTGGTCAATCATTGTTCTCAGTGTATCCCATACTCTGTGTATCTTAACAATGAATGTACTTGCACAGCAAATTGGGGATGGATATCATTGGTCAGAATTTGAGGGGCAGGAGTTATAATGGCCTTTCACACAAGGGAAAGAAGATTTTTCGGCCATCATGGTCACTTCAGAGCCCTGTACACTTTCCTCCATGGTTACTCATGGTGTTATTCATAACAATATTTTGGTCAGTTTTAAATTCATGATACTAGTTGGAGTATAAACACAACTTGTGATTTTTTTGCCTGGGGTTAATTTGTATCTGGAGTTTTTTTGCATTGTGTCCAATAATTAATAGCATATACTCTTTGCTATAGTTCTAGATAATTTAGATTTAAATAATTTGGTCCTTTACTATCTCCTCTGAGACGCCTCACCATCCTCCAGTACAGAGTTAGTTTCTATTTTTCCATTGACGACCCCTACTTTTACCTGTCTGCTCCCATCCTTGATTTAACGTAGGAGGGATTCATCGTCGTTTTGCCCATTTTCTGGACATTGTCCAGAAGCCCGGGGAGACCACATTTGGCCGCAAGCTCTCGCACTTAATCACTGCCCAAAAAAATAGATTGTGAAAGTGGAAGCAGGAGACTTCAGTGCCTGAAACATATATTAGGTGCCCTGCACTTGCAAATTGGGGTCCTAATGTCACATGCAGGACTCCACTTGAAATTGGTGTATGAACGGGTGGAGATTGTGTTGGCATGCTCCGCCCAGCTGTGCTGGAGCTTGGGGCTGTGATCCCATTGATTAAAGGCAATTAAGATGCTTGAAGAGCTCATTAAGAGCTTGCTAATGAGGGGGAGTTGAGAGTTTCATGGGGACATATAGTCTACATGCACTGTCTGAGGCAGATCTGGTGAAAGGAGACAGGAACAGAGTAGGGAATTATGACCAACCCAGGGAATTACAATTTCAACAGTTCAGAGGTCAACTTGGCCATTGGGAAACAGGTATCCTTGGCATTGAGCAGATGGTGGGTAAAGTGTGCACTTAGCGCTTGGGCAGTGCGGGGGCTGAAGTTCAGGTGACAAGGTTGCCAAGGACAACAGGGCAACCAGCTGAGCTGGTAGGCAGCCGCTACCAATGGGGGCACAACTCTCAGATTTTGTGTCCAGGGGTGATGAGGAGCAACATCTTCAGCCAGAAGGGTGGAGACCTGAACATCAGGGAGAGCAAAGGAAGGACATTGAGGGTCTACCCTCCTCATAGCATCTACAACCAGAGAAAGAACTATTTGGAGATGACCGAAACCCAATGCAGAGACTGCAACTCTCCAAGCAGATGTTTACAGACGTCTATGGCCTCATTGCTGAAGACCTAGCACCTCGCAGAACTGGGCACTCTGCCCTGTCAGTAGCTATCAAAGTCTTTGTGGCCTTGAACTTCTTTGCTCTGAGCTCCTTCCAAGGATCTGCTGTGGGCATTAGTGGCATCTCGAAAATGGCAGCGCACCATTACATTCAACAGCTCACTGATACTCCATCTGCATGTGGCTGGGAACGGTGCGGAGTGTGAAGGTTTCATCACAAGGCCACAAATGTCAGCGAGCACTTTAATCAGGAATATTTCAATTGTGTCCCCATGACCTATGATGAGGGGCATGGTCTGGAATTCATTCTGAGCTGCCTGTGTTAACACTTCCATCAAAGACGCAGCCCCAGACATCTAAATTCTTACTGCCCATGAAGGATGCACAACCTGCCCAGAAGGTTTGCCTTAACCATGTAAGAATCCTTGATCTCCTGCACCATTTTGTATCACATTGTTTGTCCCACCAGCAATAAAAGGAGTCTCAGACATGTGTCCTGAAGTGTCATTACTTATAAAGTGATGAGAAAGGAAAACATTGCACAATTACAGGTACAAGGCACCTCATTGACTCATTTAGTGCTCCACGCAATGTGGTGGCCTCCACTCTCAGCCACTCCTATGCAGGGCTCCTCCTGTGGTGTTGGAGGAGCTGGAAAGCAGCCTCCTCATTTGTCTCTGCTTGTAGCTGAGATGATCATGGCGGTTGTCCTTGTCATGGAGGTGCCTGTGGGGCATCTCCAGGAGATGTTGCAACTCCATCATTGCTGGGGCAGCCTCCATTACTTGGCCCTGATGCATAAAGACTCTCACTGTCAGGAGAGACAAGGAGGCCGAGGGTGATGATGGTTCCCTGTGAGGGGTGGCACCTTCATCCCCTTCCATGATGTTCTAAGTCCAGGTGCATCAGAAGCCTGAAGGAGAGCACCAGCTGGGGCACAGCTGGCACACACACCAAGCATCTCTGCGCCACCCGCCACACCCATGATGCTGACTGGTCCAGGCTCCACAGTGTGACATGGATCCTGTGGACATCAGTGAGCATTTCCTTCACGCACGTCAAGGGCTACCACATGAGGTTAGCCGCTCTCTCATGGAGGAGCTCATGTGCTCATAGCCCTGAGCCATGATGGCATTATCGGACATGGTGGCGTCCATTACACTTTGAGCACTTTGTAATCACCTCTGTAATCACCATCTACACTGTGAGCTCTCATTTTGCTGGGGATGGTTTCCTCCACATCTGAGATCCTGACTATTCCCATCACATGATCTTCCTTTGGTGTGATTTTCTTGAAGTGCAGCATGCCCCTGCCTGTTTGCACCCTTTCCCGGGAATTATATGCCTGTTTTTCCTGCAACAGGGTGAGACAAGACACTAGTGTCACCTGTGGCCAATCACACCTGCCCCTATCCACTAGAAGCTGCGTGTTTCAGTGATGATAGGTCCATAGTAGTACTATGGCTCTGAGTCATTCTAAGGGGAAGCTAATTATCCTGAGCACACACCCCATTCTTGTTCAGGTGCAGCATGTGCACCGGGACCCCTCAGCTGGTGTGTCTGTTGGAGGGTTCAACACCAGGGCCTGTCTGAAGTGATGGGGATTACGTTCACCTTGCCAGAGGGTATGAGGCCATTGAAACTTGTAAGGGAGAGCAACAGAGAGAGAGAGAGGGAGAGAGAGAACTTGCATTTCTGCAGCACCTGTCATGACTAGAGGATGTCCCAAGCATTTTAGAACAAATGATATAACATAGGAAACGTGGCAGCTAATCTACACATTGCAATCTGCAAGGGGATAATGACCAGGCCATTGGTTGAGGGATGAATGCTAGTCAACACTGGAGAGAACTATATACATACAAACATACTAATTAGGAGCAGAGGTAGGCCCTTCGGCCCCTCGAACCTGCTCTGGCATTTAACAAGATCATTGCTGATCTGATTGTGGCCTCAACTCTACTTTCCAGACTATCTCCTATACCCTTTGGCTCCCTCGTCAGTCAAGGATCTATCTAACTCAGCCTTTAAAATATTCAATGATTCTGCCTCCATTGTTCTTTGGGGAAGAGAATTTCACAGGCTAACGGCCCCCTGAGGGGGAAAAAAAACTCATCTCTATTTCAAATGGGAGACCTATTATTTTTAACTATGTTCCCTGATCCTCATCTCTCCCACAAGGGGAAACATCCTCCCAACATCCACCCTGTCAAGTCCTCTCAGGATCTTAGAGGCCAGGATTTTTCAGTCAGTGTGCGGGGGTGGGCCCAACACGCTGGTGTGTAAAATGACGCGCAATAACGTTGCGCCAGAGTCGGCTGCGCACCTGCCGATATTTAAAAGGCTTATTGAGGCCATTAAGGATATAATTAAGTTTAACTTTACGCTGTGTCCAACCTTACAATTGGCGGGCAGGCGAAAAGGCCAAGCGATCTTTACGTTTTTTAGGAAAGCTCATCAACGAGCGGGATGAGGTTTCCTGAAGCTTTTATGGATTATTTTTTTTTAAATTCTGAAATATAAAAACATGTCCCATGTGATGTAACACAGCTACATGAGGAGACGTGTTTAATTAAATTTTTAAATCAATTTATTTATTTATTTCAAAAACGCTTTTATCTCCCTGAAGCAGCTCCGTGCCTCAGGGAGATTGAAGTGCCCTTTCGTGTGCATGTGTGAAAGAGTGTTGGGCCCGATCCTCCCTCCAACCCTCCCTCCTCCCCTCGCCCGTACAGGTAGTGCTGAGTGCTAAATGCTACCGCTTGCGTCTTACACTAAGTGGGCCTTATTTGGCCTGACCGTGTAAAATGCCAGCACGGAGCCAATCGTGGGAAGCGGTCAGCTCTGTGGCCACCCCTGCCCTCTCCCCACAAGCCCCAATGTGGGAAACATTCAGGCCTTAGATGTATTAATAAGATCACCTTTCGTTCTTTTGAACTCCAATGGAAACAGGTTCAACCTGTCCAACTTTTCCTCATAGGATTAACCCCTTTCTCCCAGGGATTAATTGAGTGAACCTTCACTGAACTGCTTCTAATGCAATTATATCCTTTCTTAGGTAAGGAGATCAAAACTGTGCACTGTACTCCAAATGGCAGCTTATCAATGCCCTGTACAACTGTAGCAAAACAGCTCCACCTTTATATTCCATTCCCCTTGCAATAAACAACAACTTTGCATTTGCCTTCATGCATATTAACTTTTGATGATTCACGTACCAGGAATTTCAAAATCTGTATTGCAGAGTTCTACAATTTCTCTCCATTTAAATAACATTCTGCTTTTCTATTCTTCCTGCCAAAGTGGACAAGTTCACTTTTTCCCACAGTAAACTCCATCTGCCAAATTTTTGTCCACTCACTTAACCTATCTATATCCCTTTGCAGACTCCTTATATCATATTCACAACTTACTCTCCCACGAATCTTGGTGTCACTGCCAAATTTAGCTACCATGCATTCGGACATTGATGTAGATTCAAAACAGTTGAGGCCCCAGTACTGATCCCTGTGGTGCTTCACTAGTTACAGCTTGCCAACCGAAAAATGACCCATTTACCCCTACTCTCTGCTTCATGTTAGCTAACAAATTCCTTATCCGTGATAATATGCTTTTATTTTGCACAGTAGCCTTTGATGTGGCACCTTATTAAATGCCTTTTGGAAATCCAAGTACACCACATCTACAGGTTCCCCTTTATCCACCCTGCTTGTTGCTTCCTCAAAGAACTTGAATAAATTAGTCAAACACTTTTTCCCATTCAAGAAACCATGTTGACTCTGCCTGATTGTGTTGTGATTTTCCAAGTACATAAGACAATAAGAAATAGGAGCAGGAGTAGGTCACTCAGCCCTTTGAGACTGCTTCACCATTCAAAACTGATCTTCTCCTTCAACATCATTTTTCTGCACTATCTCCTTGATGTTTTTGATATGTAGAAATGAATCGATTTCTGTCTTGAACATACTCAATGACTAAGCCTCCACAGCTCTCTGGTGCAGGGAATTCCAAAGATTCCCAACCCCTCTGAATGAAGAAATTCTTCCTCATCTCGGTCCTAAATGACCTGCCCCTTATTTTCAGACCATCCTCTGGTTCTAGATCCGCTAGCCAGGGGAACATCATTCTTGCATCTACCCTGTCGAGCCCTGTAATAATTCTGTATATTTGAATGAGATCATCTCTCATTCTTCTAAACTCCAGAGGTTAAAGGCCCAGTCTATTTAATCTTTCCTCATAGGACAATCTTTCATCCCAGGAATTAATTGGTGAACTATTGTTCACTTCCTCTATGGCAAGCATATCTTTCCTTAGGTAAAGAGGCCAAAATTGCACACAATACTCCAGGTGTGGTCTCAGCAAGGCTGTATATAATTGCAATAAGAGGGCTTCACTCTTATACTCAAATCCTCTTGTAATAAAGGCCAACATACCATCTGCCTTCTTAATTGCTTGCTGTACCTGTATGTTAGCTTTCAGTGTATTCCGCCCAATCCCATTGTGTTCTAATTTTGTCACTAACCTCTTGTGTAAGACTTTATCCAAAGATTTCTGAAAATCTAAATAGACCACATCCATCAGTCCCCCCTTATCTATTCTGCTAGTTACATCCTCAAAAAAACCCCATCAAATTTGTTAAATATGTTTTCCCTTTCACAAATCCATGTTGTTTTTGCCCAATTCTACCATTATTTTCTAAGTGTCCTATTATCACATCCTTTATTATACATTCTAGCATTTTCCCTACGACTGATAACAGGAGTGTAGATTCCCCCTTTTCCCTCTCCCTCTTTTCTTAAATAGTGGGGTTATATTTGTCACCTTCCAAGCTGCAGGAACAATTTTAGAATCTATAGAATTTTGAAAGATGACCACCAATGCATCTACCATCTCTATAGCCACCTTTTTCAACATTCTGAGCATCAGGTCTGGGGGATTTAAGTCTCATTAATTTCTCTAGTACTTTTTTTTAACTAATATTATGTCTTGCATTCCTCCCTCACACTAGTCCCTTGGTTCTCCACTATTTCTGGGAGGTTTTTAGTATTTTCCTCTGTCAAGACAGCCACAAAATGTTTGTTTAGTTTCTCTGTCTTTTCCTTTTTCCTCATTATAAATTCTTCTGACTCCACTTGTAATGGACCTACATTTGTTTTTGCTAATCTTGTCCTGTTGCATACCTATAGAAGCTTTTACAGTCCGTTTTTATGTTTCTCACTTGTTTACTCTCACATTCTATTCTCCCTTATTTTATCTAATTTCTTAGTTGGAGCACCTTCTGTGCTAGGGTTTTGTGAATTAAAGGAAAATATTTTTGTTGTAAACTATGTTTTAGTTTTTTAAATGTTAGCCATTGCCTGTCTACTTTCATACCTTTTAATGTAGCTTCCCAATCCACCATAGCCGATTTTCCCCTCATACCTTCATAATTTCCTTTGTTTAGATTTAAGACCCTAGTTTCTGATTGAACTACATCTCTTTCAAATTAATGTAAAATTCTATCACATTATGGTCACTATTTCTTAAAGGCCCTTTTACAGCAAGATTATTAATTTGCCCTTTTTCATTACAGAATGCTAGTTCTAAAATAGGCCGTTCCCTAGTTGGTTCCTCAACATACTGCTTTAGAAAACCATCTTGCATACATTCCAAGAATTCGTCCTCCACAATATTAGCACTTATTTGGTTCACCCAGTCTGTACGTAAATTGAAATCCGCAATGATTACTGTATTATCCTTGTTACATGCACCTTTAATTTCCTGATTTATACTGTGATTTACATTACCACTGCTGTTTGGTCACCCATAAACAGCTCCCACCAATGTTTTCTGCCCCTTGCTGTTTCTTAGTTCCACCCAAACAGATTCTACATCTCAATCTTTAAAACTATGGTCATCTCTCACTGTAGTACGAATGTTCTCTTTAATTAACAGGGCTACCCCGCCACCTTTTCCCAGCTTCCTGTTCTTCCCGAATGTTATTTACTCTTAGATATTCAGGTCCCAGCACTGGTTTCCTTTCAGCCATGTCTTTGTAATGGCTGTCAGGTCATACATATGAATTTCTATTTGAGCAGACATTTACCTGTTTTATTAAGAATATTGCAGGCATTCAGCTACAGAACCCTTAATTCAGTTCTTTTACTGTTTTTGTAAACTCTTGCCCTTTCTGCTGGCACACTCTTAAGTTTGCAATCACTGTCCCTTCCTGCCACACTCTGATTATCATTACCATTGTTGCTACCTTGCTCCATTGCTTGCCATTTTGCCTTAATTTACTTAATCTTCCTCTTCACCATTCCTTCCCCCTATTTATTTTAAAGCCTTCTCACTCCCCTTGTTACATGACTTGCTAGAACACTGGTCCAAGCATAGTTCAGGTGAAATTTATCCCAATGGTACAGCTCCAACTTTCCCCAGTACTCATCCCAGTGCCCCATGAACGGATACCCACTTCTCACACTCCAGTCTTCGAGCTATGCATTCATCTCCCTAAACTTATTTACCCAATGCCAGTTTGCACGTGGCTCAGGCAATACACCAGAGATTATTACCTTTGAGGTACTGATTTTTAATTTAGTGCCTAGTTCCTCATGTTCCTTATGCAGAACTTCGTTCCTAGTCTTATGTATGTGTTGGTTCCTACATGGACCATGACAATTGGATACTCCCCCTCCCACTGCAAGTTCCTCCCCAGCCCTGAGCAGATGTCCTGAACCCTGGCACTGGGCAGGCAACACAGGCCTCTGGATTCACGCTCATGGCTGAAGAGAACGGTATCAATCCCTCTGAATATACTGTCCCCAGCTATCACTATACTCCTTTTAATTTCCCCCACTTGAAAGGCTTCCTGTACTATGGTGCCATGGTCAGCCTGCTCACCCATACTACAGCCCTTGTTCTTGTCCATACAAGCTGCAGGAACCTCAAGCTTGTTGCTCAATTGCAATGGCTGAGGTTCCTCCAATCCTACCTACTCAAACTCCTTACCTTCCTGACTCACAGTCACACCCACCTGCCCCCTGACCACTGACCAAATCCGATGACGCTTACCTAAGGACTGTGACTGCCTTCTGGAACAAAGTGTCCAGGTAACTATCCCCCTCCCTGATGCGTCACAGTGTCTGCAGCTCGGCCTCCATCTCAATGACTCTGAGCTGAAGCTCGTCCAGCTGCAAACACTTAATACAGATGTGGTTGCCACAGATTGCAGTGGCATCCAGAAACTCTCACATGCTGAAACTATGACACATCACCTGTCCTGCTATCTTTATTATGTTAATTAAACTTATTTTTCATAAATAACTTATAGTTTCCCTCTTCGCTGAGCCCCCTCACTCACCAAACTTCCAGCTTCAAACTCTGAGCCCTCAAGCAGCCTCAATGCAGATGCTATAACAATTTAACAATGGATTGCAGCAATTTCCCTATGATAGATGTTAGGCTAACTGGCCAGAAGTTTCCTGCTTTCTGTCTCCCTCCTTTCTTGAAAAGAGGTGTTACATTCACTATTTTCCAATCTGTGGGGACTTTCCAGAGTCTAGGGATAAAAAAAGGTGAAAAGTGTTGCAGCCAGACAGGTAGGACAAAATCACTCCAGATTCGCACTAAGTGCGGTAATAAACATGAGAAAAGATGTTTTACCCATTGGCCGCACTGACAGGATTTCATGCTGCATCATTCCCTTCCCAGTGCCTCCCGCCTCATTCATAATGCATTCACAAGAAACACGCCAGATCGCTGGCGGGTGGGGTCGGATTTGCCCACCATGCTGTGACCTCAGCACTTCCTCGCTCTGGGCACCATGTTTGAAGCGCATCAGAGCGCAGCCTACTTGATGTCTTCAGACCAGGACCACTCCAGGCAACAGGTGGCCCCAAAAGCAAAGGTGACAGCAGCCCCTGTATTTAGTGATATCATTCTGGGGCACATGCTGGATTTAGTGGAAGGCCACCATGATGTCCTCTACCTCCGCTCTGGCTGCAGGAGGTCCACCAGAATCACCAATCTGCCTCGGGAGGCAGCTGCAGCGGCAGTCAGCACCATCGGAGCACAGGGGAGGTCAGCCTTCCAGCGCAGGAAGAGGATAAATGCTCTCATCCATTCCGCCAAAGTAAGTCAACCACCTCATCACTCTCAACTCACACACTCCCAAACCCATCACACATCCACAGGGATCTCACACCTCAAGGGGCAACACCACTAACTCTCACACACACCCTCACATTTCCATCAGCCTCATATTCTATCAAGTTCGTGTCCCCATCCCGTTCATGTCTCCTTTCTCCACACAAACATTCCACGCAGTGCTATGTGTCCTGCTCTCACTCTCTCCATCTGTTTCCATGCAGGAGAAGCTGGCTCACATCAGCAGGGAGAGGTCCTAGACCAGGGGGTAGAGTGGCCCACATTAGGCCCCTCACTCACTTTGAGGAGTGAGCCATCGCGCTGACTGGTGAGGACATGCACCATGGCTGTGGCGATGGTGAGGTCGGTGGTGAAACCTCTCATGAGGAACCTGAACCACATCATCCCCTGCTCAACGCAGATGAGAGTGCTCTCTCTCCTGCTTTTGACTCTGCTGCCATGCACTAATTATCTCTACTTTGGTTCACAGGGAGCTCTGCCAAGTGACTGACACCCTCAGCCAGCCAGGCCCTCAGCTCCATCCACATACTCACCTCCAGCCAAGAGGACACCTCCTCCATTGAGGAGCTGGAAATAAGCAGCCTGGAAGACCCATCACAGCACTTACCCACACCCTCCACCAGCGCAGAGACACACACCTCGGTGGGAGCGAGATCTAGAGCAGGATCGGGTTCACAATCTGATGGTCACCACACAGACACGTGTCTGGAGCAGGAGGAGGCAGGTTCAGCTGAGCTCTCTGGCACTCGGAAGACTGCTGGGGAAGAGGCATCTGTGAGGTCCAAGTCAGGTGATTTACCTTTGGATTTGGCCTTCCAACTCATCATGGAGAGTCAGCAGAAGGCGTAGGAACATCATGCAGAGCTGTTGGAAGCTCTCAGCAGAATGGTATGTGAGTCAGAGGAGTGCGTCCGTCCATTCTCTGATGAAGTGGAGCCCACATGTATGTGTATGGAGGTGTCCATAGAGAGGATGGCAGACCCCATGAAGACCCTGGTCCAGCAGAATTCAGGGATATGTATAGATCTGCACTCCATCACGGGAACCATGGGTGAGTACCTGCAGTGGTGACATGAGAGGGAAACGGGGCACCTTGATGTCCGCCCAGGTGCTCCTTCCCCTCAAGGAGTCAGGCTGGGGCCCTCGGGCACCCGAGAGGAGAATGAGCAGCAGCTGGACACCCCTGGTCATCCACACAGGAATCTCAGAGGCTGTCCACTCCCTCTGAGTCCGCTTTGCCTGTGACTCCCTCAACCTCATCCTCAGTCAGCACAGAGGGAGCAGCTGGACAGTCAAAGCAAACTGGGGCCTTCAAGGCCTTGGCTCTCCAGTGGACCAATGCCGAAGTCTTCAGAGGCAACAGGGCCAACCATTGCACAGGCTGTCTCCACCCCTGCTGCGGATGTCAGGGCAGCACCTAGAAGAAGTGGTAGGCTTAGAAAAGTTACGAAATTCTAATCACAAGAGGTTGCACGGGGGAACACATCTTGTCACTTTATAATCTGAAAATATATTCGCTTTCCCTAAATAATGTGTAAAGTTGTCTTTCTGCTTCATTTACAGACTTCCCGAGTCCTCCCCCCATCAAGTCCTCCCCCCGCCAACCCCATCGCCCCCTGCCCATCCCCCCTGCCAACAGGCATTAGCAGTTCAGCTACACACAGCCGGCCCACGGGTGATTCTGGAGGGAGAAGTGTGTGTGTGGCAGGGCCTTTCAGAGACTTGTGCAAGCACTCTCCCATGCACACTGAACCTTCGTCCATCACACTCACCTTACTGTCTTGAACATTTTCAATGCTGCCTGCAGCATTGTCAGTTGTCCATCTGAGTTGACCTGTATCTCTGCCACCCACTGATCGCCCTCCCATGCAGCACCTGCGCCCATCCAATGTGAGGCTTCGCTCACTTTTGATCTCTGCGAAATAGTAACTGTCAAGTTTCTCGTAAGCTCCCCCGTCCCTTCCCCTCCCCCAGTCACCCATGTCTTTCCCCCACCGCTGTGGACCTCTGGCATCACCTTCCATCTCCTCATTGTCACCTGCCAACCAGGACCCTTTTCCTTTCAGGGTATCCAGGTGAATGTGCACGTCCCCTACCTTTCGGAGAATCCTACCCCATCCACATTGACCTTCCCGAGTTACTCCTTTTCACCCCCAGGGTCCATGTCTACCTCTGAGTCCCCATCAACTGCCCTTTCCATCGCTTCTACCATTATTGACACACCCTTACCCTCCCACCTTATCGGCTCCCTTTGCCCCCTATCAGACTCACCATTCCCTCCTACCACGCCCACTCTCAGTTCACTCATCAGGAGGCAGTCATTGACTTCACAAACCCCCCCCCGCCCTGCAACCTTGCAAGTTCACCTGGAAATCCCCCTCCCCATATTCTCTCCCCCACCCTTACTCCTTCATCCCCCGGACACATTCCCCTCTCAGAACTCCCTCCTCCTGCTGGACACCTTCTCCCTCCAAACTCCTTCCTCCTGCTAGACACCCTCCTCTCTCTAAATTCCCTCCTCCCCTGGACACCTTCCCCCCTCCAAATTTCCTCCCTTCCACCTTCCTCCCCCCTTACACCTAGCTTCTCACTTGCTGCATTCTCCCCTGTTACACTCTGCTCCCTCCAGACTCCCTCCTACCTCCTCCGGTATTCCCTCCTGCCCCTCCCCTCCCCACTGGACACCCTGCTTACCACGCCCTATCTCACCCTCCTGACACCCTCACTAAGCCACCCATCCTCAACACCCCCCCAACTACACCTTCCTCTCCGACTCACACATAGACCTTCCTCTCCCTCCGCCTTCGCCAATCAGCTGTAGCAGTCCATGGCCAAGACTGTGATGTTCCAGAGCATCAGCAGAGACCTCCCACCTTCCAGGAGCTGCTTCATAGCAGAGCCCATGGCCATGAGGGTCCACCCAGCATGGGATGTACATGTTCCACACACACACACGCCAAAGTGCACACATACACTTCTTCATTTGACATTGAAGAGTAAAGGAGCTCAGCCCAGCTTTGTTAGTCCCTGAGGGGGAGTTCTTTCTGTGAAAGGTGAAAACAGATAATAAGAGATGTCTGCTTGAAATTCTGGTTTTAGCACATAATTTTGGTCCTAATTGCTGATTACCATATTTGAACTCGCCTGAAGGTGCTAAAAGTGAGACGTCTGCTCTGAGTTAGATTCAATAGCACCCAAAATGGCCCCAGGCATTGCAACATGGAATATATCTGTGCCCATTGATTGCAATGCAGGCATGTTGCCTGCACATTTCAATTATTTCAGCATCCAGCCAGTGCTAGCCCCCCTGTTGATCAGCTGGACACATCGACAGGGGGCCAGAATTGTGAGTGGCTAGCAATATTAAAGTTAGCTTGCACCTCTTAAAGGGGAGGCGCACTATGGCTGGAGCAATTGTGCAGGAAGTGACTCAGACCTGGAAGAGAGAAAACTCCAAGGTTTTGGACATTGCACTAAAAGTCATAGTGCAGGAGCTGGTGAGCAGATGTCCTGTAGCTGCAGTCAGCAGGATCCCCTCCACATACATGTTCTAAAGGTAGTGAGAGGAGGTAGCTATGGAGATCAATGCCAGGAGTCAAGCCCTGAAGATCTGGATGCAGCTCACAAGAAGTTCGGTGAGCTCACACAAATGAAAGCATCTTCAAATGCCACTTCCCACCAACTGCATCACTTTCTTCAGGCAATACTCAATGCGCTACACCCTCATCGCTCCTGATTCTGTGGCACCCTTCATGAACTGAACCCTTCAGGGCCACACGGTCACCGGACACAGATGAGAAGGGGGCCCAGCCACACCTCAGAGGTGCTGAGCGCCACACAGAGAGTATGATGGACACTCTGAGCCTCCAGCCCAGGACATTCTGGCAGTTATTTACTTATTAAGTTTACAAACCTGGCGCTCATATTCTATTAGCCGAAATTAAACAGTTTGGTAGAATTGGGGCAATCTGGTGGTTTGGTCAAGCTTTTCACATTTGTTGCGGCTCCGGGAAGAGTGGGGCTCGATATTACTGTGCAATACCCAGTGAATCGTGACACATCAGTGCGCTGGGAAGGTTACACACTGCACAGGGAAGAGGCCCTGAACTGAGTCACCTGCCTTTACCTTGTGCAGGGACCAAGGTTTCACATCCGAGTGACATGAATACTACTCATCAGAACAAGGAGCCATAGGCAGGGAGACATTCTTAGGAGTTTATTGACAATAGTGAACAGTATGTACGAGTGATTAACACCCATGCCCAGGCTGTGTAACTATATTTTCTCAACATTCCTAACCCTGCCGCTACATCTTGGTGCTCCTTGGACATCCCCAGTGGAGGTGGAGGCAGCCTGCTGACTGCTAGGCCCTGTCTGTGATGACCTTGACGTCCTCTGGAGGGCCCTGGCCTACTTCTGGGGCCCTGTTGTGTGGCAGTGGCACCTTCCTTGGCCTGTGGAGCTGGAGCTGCTGAGGTCACAGCAAGAGAGGACTCGGATGGGCCAGACACTCCTGGAGTCACATGGGTGGACAGGGCCAGAGTGTGCAACTGCTGATCCTCCTCCCAATGGATGCCCGAGGGCCCTGAATGACTCCTTGAAGAAAAGGAGAAGCTGGAGTGAGATTGAGCTGCCCAGCACCTCTCTCTCATTGACACTATTGGAGACCAACTATGGCATCAGCGATGGAGTTCAGCCCCGCAACAGTGCAAGACCGATATCCTGGGCCAAGGTCTCTATGGCGGCCGCCATCCTACCAGTGTTGACTTTGGTGCATTAGCATGCCGGCACTATCACCTCAGCTTGAAGGTGGATGGACTCCTCTATCGTGCCTTGCAATCTGAGGAGTGCAGTGGACATCCCTTCCTGATGTTCCTGAGCTTGCCTTTGCAACTCCAGCAACTGTGACATGACCGAGTCCAGAGGCTCATCATCTGACTCAGGCTCAGCAAATTTCTGGCCTCCAGCAGCTCCTCCGTGAGCCAGAAACACAGGAAGTCCCTGCCGCTGCCTGCTGTAGATCAGACAGTTCGATATTCTCACCAGATTGTGACCCCGAGGCTACTCTAAAACTAGGTCCCACCGAGGTGTGTGTGTCTCTGCGCTGGTGGAGGGCGTGGGTGAGCGCTGTGACAGGTCTTCAATAAGGGCTTCAGCAGATTTCTCTTCTGAGATGTCTTCAGCGCTTGAGTCGAGGACCTGGGTCGTGGACCCCTTGGCTGTACCCCAGATGTGCCTGCGAAAACAAGGAGTGATAATTAGTGCATGGCAGTGGCCTGTGAAACAGGACACATCACTCACAGCATGGTTATCTGATGGATGTTACATTGCTGGAACCTCACTTGGTAAAGCAGCAACAACCTCACCATCAGCACAGGAACAGCCCAGATCCTCGCCGGACAGCTGGATGACTCTGTTTTCAAAGTCTGTGAGGACCTTGATTTCAGACATTCCTCCACCAGTCTGCGACCTCTCCCTCTTGTTGTGTGCCAGCTTGTCCTGCATATAGAGATGGAGAAAATGTAAGCAGGATGCCTGCCAGGCCAGATGATAAGTATGCCTAACATGTGTGGGTGGTGAATGGTCCCATGGACAGGATGAGGACAGTGAAGGTGAGTGTGAGAGAGTGAATGGCGATGTCCGTTGAACCGGCAGCGAGTGAGGGCCCTGTGGATGTGTGATGAGTTTGCGAGTGTGTGACTTGAGAGCGATGAGAAGAGTGACTTATCCTGGTGGAGCAGAGGAGATCATTCATCCTCTTGTGACATTGGGTGGCTGTCCTCTTTTGTAGGGCATTGGCACTGACCACTGCTGCCACCGCCTCCCAAGCTAGATTGGTGATGTTGCTGCACCTCCTGTGGGCAGAGTGGGGGTGGAGGACATCATGGTGGGTCTCTATGGCATCCAAAAGGCATTCCAGGTATGCGTCACTGAATCGGGGGGCTGAAGTCTTCTTGCCTTTCGAGGCCATGTCTTCTGCGCAGCGGTCCTGGGCTGGAAGCACTGAGAGGTGTGCGCATGGCTACACTTTAAATATAGCGCCTGGCATGAGTAAGCGGCCAGGTGATGGCATAGTAGGCAAATCGGAGGCCACCCACCATCGTAACAGCATGTTTCTTGGGAATACATGATTAATGAGGCAGGATTGGGATGATACAATGTGAAAAGCTGCCATTGTGACTAGCAGGTAAAACTTTGTTTTTCTCGCTCGCTACCATACTTAGTGCAAATCTGGGACAATTCTGTCTATTGTTCCTCACTGAGGTTGAGATCAGCCATTCACATCCTGAGAATCCTGGGTGAACATGATCTTTTGTTTGGAGCCCTTCTCCCTCTTCCAGCATCTTGTCCTGCTCTGTGTGGTCCCTGTTCATTTTCTTAGTCATGCTGCACTCCAAGGAGAATGCCTACTCATTTCTCAGAATAACTGGCTTGTGCAGAAACTTTGAGACAAGCAAGAACTCCTCTAGTACTGGCTACATCATTGCCTGTAGACTTTTACAAATTTAAGTACCAAATACTGCAGAATCATAGCAACAGCCAGAAGAAGTCAACCAGGAACAATCAGAAGTTTTTCTTTCAGAGGGTCATGAGTCTTTGGAACTCTCTTCCTCAAAAGGCAGTGGAAGCGGAATCTTTGAATATTTTTAAGGCAGAGGTAGATAGATTCTTGATAAGCAAGGGGGTGAAAGGCTATCGGGGGTAGATGGGAATGTGGAGTTGAGGTTACCAGATCAGTCATGATCTCATTGAATGGCGGAGCAGGCTCGAAGGGCTGAGTGGCCTACTCCTGCTCCTAATTCACATGTTCATAGGTAACCTAAAAGTAGTTAGTAATCACAGACTTCAACTTATTTACTGAGATAGCACCTTGCATTAAATGTATGTTCAGCGCTCAGTCCTGAACTGGCCATACCGGAGATTCTCTTGCACCTAATGTATGCAAGGAAAATCACCAATTTCTGTTTAACCAATCACCTGTAGGCTCAGGTTGGTTTGCAAGATAGCTCAGGCTTCTGAAATGTTAATAAATGTAAGGATCTCATAGAGAAAGTTGTCACACCATGGCTGTACTGCCAATCAAGGGTTGGAAAATGGAAAACATATGTCATTGTCAAAAGGCAACAGCTGATGCTCTGTCTGCCCTACAGATATAACTGGCTCAGTCCTTGTTTAATTATCCACTGTGGAAAGATATGGGGTTTCTTCAAAGAAACTTGTTGAGTGAAGTAAAGCGTCTTTTGATCTGAAATGTAACAGGCTACTCAGGACAGGTGTAGTTATATTTCTATATTCTGTGCAATTCACCACATCTTTAGTTGAATCAGCTCAACAGTATTTCCAGTGACTGACAGGACTTTTTAGGTGCAAAGACATCAACAAAACTGGATAGAGCTCTTTGGCTTTACAATGTCAATCAAAGCCAATGGCCGTGTGCATATGACGACTCCCATGTTCTTCTCAACATCAACGACTTACATTTATACTTAATCTTAAAATGTAGAAACACTTGACACAGGTGTGGGGAAAAACAGCATGTGACTAGTGGTGTCTCCCCCAGGGGCCTGAACTGGGGCCTTAACTTTTCACTATCTTTAACATGACTTGGATTAAGTAATAGTGAGCTGTATATACAAGCTTGCTGGTGACAGACGGCTCACTCAAATAATGTTAGAGATTAAAAGCCCAAATTTAGGCTACACTCAGGCCCTCTGGTTAGGGCGTGAGATGTATTTTAAGCCCTAAAATGGGCCTAAGACAACAAAGAATCACAGAATTTTTATAAACCAGAAGGAGGCCCTTCAGCCCATTATGTCCACACTGGCTCTCTGAATGAGCAATTCAACTAGTCCATTCCCCCACCTTCTTCCCATAACCCTGCACATTTTCAGATAACTGCCTAATTCCCTTTTGGATGTCTCGATTGAACCAGCCTCCACCACACCCTGAGGCAGTGCATTCCATCAACATCCTGGGGTTACCATTGACCAGAAACTGACTTGGACTAGCTATATAAATCCTGCAGCCAGAAGAGCAGGTCAGAGGCTAGGAATCGTGTGACGAGTAACTCACCTCCTGACTCCCCAAAGCCTGTCCACCATCTACAAGGCACAAGTCAGGAGTTTGATGGAATACTCCCCACTTACCTGGATGAGTGCAATTCCCACAACACTCAAGAAGCTTGACACCATCCAGGACAAAGCAGCCCACTTGATTGGCACCACATCCGCAAACATTCACTCCCTCCACCACCGACGCACTGTAGCAGCAGTGTGTCCCATCTACAAGATGCACTGCAGGAATTCACCAGGGCTCCTTAAACAGCACCTTCCAAACCCACGACTGCTACCATCTAGAAGGACAAGGGCAGCAGACACATAGGAACACCACCACCTACAAGTTCCTCTCCAAGTCACACACCATTCTGACTTGGAAATATATCACCGTTCCTTCACTGTCACTGAGTCAAAATCGTGGAACTCCCTCCCTAACAGCACCGTGTGTGTACCTACACCACATGGACTGTAGTGGTTCAAGAAGGCAGCTCACCATCACCTTCTCAAGATCAATTAGGGATGGGCAATAAATGCTGGCCTAGCCAGCGACACCCACATCCCATGAATGAATAAAAAAAATTAGCCACTCACTGCATGAAAAAGTTTGTTGGTATTGATTTTGCTTCTTTTACTAATTATTTTAAATCTGTACCCTCTCATTCTTGGTCCTTTCACAAGTGGGAACACTTTCTCCCTATCTACTCTGTCCAGACCTGTCATGACTTTGAATACTTCTATCAATCTCTTTTTCGACTTCTACTCCCTAAGGTAAACAGTCCTAACTTCTCCAGTCTCTCTTCATAACTTCATAAAGTTCCTCATCTCTGGAACCATTCTCTTGAGTCTTTTCTACACTCTCTCCAATTCCTTCACATCCTTAGTAAAGTGCAGTGTCCAAAACTTGACACAAGACTCCCACTGAGTCTTATTCAAGTTCAATATAATTGCTCTTGTACTCCATGCCTCTATTAATAAAGCCGAAGGCTGGGATTTTGCGGTCCATCCTCAGTGGGAATCCTACTGGGCGGGACAGAAAATTTGATGGGCTTCAGGCAGGAATTTCTAGTCCTATCGTGAGTTGGACTGGAAAATCCCAGCCTACGACACTGTATGCTTTATTAACTGCTCTCTTAACCTGTCCTTCCACCTTCAACTTATGCACATATACAGCCAGATTCCTCTGCTTCTGCATCCCCTTTAGAATTGTACCCTTTATTTTATATTGTTTCTCCATGATCTTGCTACCAAATTGAATAATTTCACATTTCTCTGTATTGAACTTCAGCTGCCACCTGTCTGCCCATTCCACCAACCTGTCCATAACCTTTTGAAGTTCTGCACTAGCCTCCTCACAGTTCACATGCTTTCAATTTTTGTATCATTCACAAATTTTGAAACTGTGCCCTGCACACCAATGTCTAGGTCATTAATATATATCAGGAAGAGCAGGGGACCTAACACTGAACCCTGGGGAACTCCACTATAAACCTTTCCCCAAACTGAGAAACATCCATTAATCACTTCTCTCTCTCTCTTGTTGCTCAGTCAATTCTGTATCCATGTTGCTACTGTCCCTTTTATTCCATGAGCTCACAAGTCTGTTGTGTGGCACTGTATGAAATGCCTTTTGGAAATCTATGTACATCACATCAATAGCACTGCCCTCATCAACCCTCTCTGTTACCTCTTCTAAAAACTCCAGCAAGTCAGTCTTAAGAAATCTATGCTGACTTTCCTTAATTAACCAATAGTTGTCCATGTGACTATTAATTTTGTCCTGAATTATTGTTTCTAGAAATTTCCCCACCACCAAAGTAAGACTGACTGCCTGTAGTTGCTGGACTCATTTCACACACTTTTTTGAACAAGGGTGCAAAGTTTGCAATTCTCCAGTCCTCTGGCATCAGCCCTGAGTCTAAATAAGACGGAAAAATTATGGTCAGTGCCTCTGTAATTTCTCACTTCCCTCAGTAACCGTGGACACATCTCACCTAGTCCCTGTGCCTTATTAACTTAAGTGCAGAGAGCCTGCCCAATGCCTCCTCCTTATCAATTTTAAACCCTAACCTGCTCTTTCATCACGGCTTGTGTAGCATCTTCTTTCTTGGGAAATCATTTAATACTCAGCTATGTCCTCTGCCTCCATATGTCAATCCCATCTTTGGTCCCTAATCAGTCTCACTCCTCCCTTTACCACCCTTTTACTATTTATATGCCTGCAGGAGTCTTTGGGATTCCATAGGAAACAGGAGAAGGCCATTCAGCCCATCAAGCCTATTCCACCATTCATTACGATCATGGCTGATTGAACACTTCAAATCATTTTACCCACACTATCCCCATAACCCTTCACGTTATTGTTAATCAGAAATCTATCAATCTCTACCTTTAACATACTCAATGACTGAGTTTCCACTGCCCTCTGGGGGAGAGAATTCCAAAGATTCACAACCCTCTGAGTAAAGAAATTACTCCTCATCTCGGTGCTAAGTGGCTTCCCCATTATTTTGAAATTGTGTCCCCTGGTTCTAGACTCCCCAACCAGGGGAAACATCTTACCTGCATCTACCCTGTCTATCCCTTTAAGTATTTTGTAGGTTTCAATGAGATCACCTCTCATTCTTCGAAACTCTAAAGAATACAGGCCCAGTTTCCCCAATCTCTCTTCATAAGACAGTCCCGCCATCCCCAGAACAAGTCTGGTGAACCGTTGTTGCACTTCCTCTATGGCAATAATATCCTTTCTGTGGTAAGGGGATCAAATTGCACACACTACTTCAGGTGCAGTCTAACCAAGCTTCTAAATAATTGAAGCAAGACTTCACTACTCCTGTACTCAAATCCTCTTGTGATAAAGACTAATATTCCATTAGCCTTTTTAATAGTTGCTGCACCTGTATGTTAGCTTTCAGTGACTTAAGGAGAAGGCCACCCAGGTCCCTTTGTACATCTACACTTTCTAATCTCTTACCATTTAGGAAACAATCTACACATCTGTTCCTTCTACCAAAGTGGATAGCCTCACATTTTTCCACATTATACCCCATCTTAGGGGAGGTGATAGCATAGTGGTATTGTCACTGGACTAGTGATCCAGGGTAATGCTCTATGGATTCAGGGTTTGAATCCTACCGCAGCAAGTGGTGGAACTTGAATTCAATAAAAACCTGGAATTAAAAGTCCTAATGATAACAATGCAGCAATTGTTATAAAAACCCATCTGGTTCACTCATGCCCTTTAGGGAAGGAAATCTGCTGTCCTTCCCTGGTTTGGCCTACATGTGACTCCAGACCCACAGCAATGTGGTTGACTCTTAAATGCCCTCTGAACCAGGGCAGTTAAGGATGGGCAATAAATGCTGGCTAAGCCAGCGATGCCCACATCCAATAAATAATTTTTAAACATTGCCACATTCTTGCCCACTCGCCAAGTCTGTCCAAATCCTCCTGTAGCCGCACACACTCCTGCCTAGCTTTGTGTCATCCGCCAACTTGGAAATATATAACATTTGGCCCCTCCAACCAAATCATTGATATATATTGTGAACAGCTGGGGCCCAAATAGTGACCCAGTAGTCGCAGCATGTCAACGCGAGAATGACCCGTTTATTCCTACTCTCTGTTTTCTGCCCGTTAGCCAACTCTTAATCCATGCCAGTACATTACCTTCTATCTCATGTGCTTTCATTTTACTAATCAGCCTCCTGTGGGGAACTTTATCAGAAGCCTTCTGAAAATCCAAGGCCAGCATTTTCACCTTGGCGGGTGGGCGGGCTCAGGAGCGGTGATGAAGCTGACCGCTGCCCGTGGTTGGGCCCCAACATAGATTTCACATTGCCTAGCCAATTAACGGCCAGCCAGCGTGAAACGCGCCCTCCAGCGCTCAGCACTGCCGGGCACGGGGTGGGAGGAGGGTGAGTGCGGAAGTTTGTGCATGCTCGCGGGCGTATGCAATGAAAGCTCCTTGAGGCACAGAGCTGCCGCAGGCAACTGAAGGTGTATAACACGACAAATAAAAAAGTTAGCAATGTTAAAAACACGTCCCCTCATGCGACTCGGTCACATGAGCAGGGACACGTTATGAATGAATTTTAAAATTTTTATTTAATGTTTAATTGCTGCTGGAAACCTCATCCCGCCCCTGGATGGGGTTTCATAAAAAATCAAAAGGCCACTGGGCTTTTTCTCCTGCCCCCCAACTGTGAGGTTGGATGGGCATCAAAAAAATCATTCAATTAGAACTTAAACGGCCTTAACAGGCCTATTAATTGTTGGCGGGCGCACTGTCAACTCCTGCGCATGTCTGCCCACTGAAATATTGCGTGAGTGCACAATGACGTTGCGACACTTGCCCAACTTTGTCGTGCGTCATTTTACGCCCGAGCGGGTTGAGCATGCGCCTGCCTGCTCAGGGCAAATTTCTGCCCCAAGTATACGACATCCATAGACTGTCCTTTGTCAATTTTGTTAGTAACATCCTCAAAACTTCAACAAATTCATCAAGCATGATTTCCCATTCGCAAATCCAAGCTGCCCAGGCCCAATCAGATCATGATTATCCAAGTATCTATTTATCACATTCTTTATAATAGACTCTTGCATTTTCCCCACTACTAATGTGAGGCTGACAGGTCTGTAGTTCCCTGTTTTCTCTCTCTCTCCCTTCTTTAATAGTGGGGTGACATTTTCTACATTCCAATCTTCAGGAACCATTCCAGAATCTACAGAATTTTGGAAGATGATCACCAATGCATCCACTATCACTATAGCAACCTCTTTCAAAATTCTGGG
Organism: Carcharodon carcharias; assembly: GCF_017639515.1. NCBI lineage: Eukaryota > Metazoa > Chordata > Chondrichthyes > Lamniformes > Lamnidae > Carcharodon > Carcharodon carcharias. The sequence continues at coordinate 9,732,471 of NC_054492.1, read as the reverse complement.
ATGCAGAATATCAGGTCCTGGGGACTTATCAACTTTTCGTCCCATTAATTTCTCCAATACAACCTTTTTACTTATACTAACTTCTTTCAACTCCTCATTCTCCCTAATCCCCTGGATCTCTAAATCTGGGAGACTTCCTGTATTTTCCTTAGTGAAAACAGACAAAAAGTAATCATTTAGCTTCTCTGCCATTTCTCTATTCCCCATTATGAATTCCCCTGATTCTGCCTGTAATGGGCCCACATTTGTTTTAGCCAAACGCTTCCTTTTCACATACCTATAGAAGTGTTTACAGTGCATTTTTGTGTTTTGCTAGATTGCATTCATATTCTATTCTCCCTTTCTTTACCAGTTTCTTGGGGCAGAATTTTTTGTTCAGTGAGCGGGTGCCCTCCCGATCCGCTCATGCATGAAATGACACGTGCTGACACCAGCCAATCATGCCGACGTCAACGCGCAGTCACCTGATAGTTCGCGCCGACTCCAGCGCGCGTCAGCCGACAATTAAAAGTCCTGTGAAGGCCATTAAATAGTCAATTCACTTAAATTTTTCGCTGCATGTCCAACCTAACTGCTGATGGGCAAACAAAAAGGCCATGTTTTTGGAAACCTCATCCACCAGCGGGATGAGGTTTCCAAAATATAATAAAAATAAAATAAAAGTCTTAAAATCTAATTGATAACATGTCCCTGCCCATGTCGCAGAGTCACATGAGGGGACATGTTTTACTATGTTTTTATTTTCCTTATTTTCTTTTTAAAAAACACTTCATCTCCCTGAGGCAGATCTGTGCCCCAGGGAGCTTTTCAAGCGCTCATTTGATTGCATGCGCTGAGCACTGCCACTCGTGTTTCACGCTGGGAGGGCCTTAATTGGCCCTGATCACGGGTGGCGCTTGGTTTCCTGAATGCCCCCACCAAGTCCGCCTGCCAAAGGCAAAATTCTGCCCTTGGTCTTACTCTGCTGTATTCTAAAAACCTCCCAATCCTCAGGATTGCTACTATTCCTGTCAACTTTATAAGCCTTTTCTTTTAATCTTATACAATCCTCAAATTCCTTTGTCAGCCACGGTTCACTGTTTTTTTGGGGTTTTTGCACCTTGGAGGAATGTATAGGTGCTGCAAGCTATGTAATAGTTCTTTGAAGACTATCCATTGCCTATGTACAGTCACATATTTTAATGTATTTTCCCAATCTACCCCAGCCAATTTGTCCCTCATGCCTTCATAAGTTCCTTTATTCAACTTTAATACCCTTACTTCAGAGTGAACTACCTCACTTTCAAACATTAAATAAAATTCTATCATATTATGGTCACTCATCCCTAAAGGTTCTTTTACAAGAAGATTATTAATTAGCCTTTTTTCATTACATAATACTATGTCTAAAATAGCCTGTCCTCTAGTTGGCTCCTCAACATTCTGCTCTAGAAAAACATCCTTAGCACACTTCAGAAATTCGTCTTCCACAGCATTGGTGTTGAATTGGTTAATCCAGTCTAAATGCAAATTGAAGTCACCCATGATTACTACATTGCCCATGCTACATGCTTCTCTAATCTCCTGATTAATACTATGCCTCACATTAGCATTAATATTTGGTGGCCTATGAACAATTCCAAACAATGTCTACTGCCCTTTGCTGTTTCTTAGCTCCACCCAAACAGATTCCACACATTATTCTTCCAATCTGAGATCCTCCTGTACTAATGCTCTGACCCCATCCCTTATTATCAGCACAGCTCCATTTCCTTTCCCTTCTTGTCTGTCCTTCCTAAATGTCGAATATCCTTGAATATTCAGTTCCAAGTCTTGGTCAACATGCAGCCATGTTTCTGTAATGGCAATTATATCATACTAATTTACCTCTATTTGTGCTTTTAGATCATCTACCTTATTGCACGCAGATAGAGTGTCCTTAACTTTGTCTTTTTGACATTATACCTCATTCGAAGCATACTTAATGCTCTGCTTTGTTTCTCCTGCCTTCTAGTCTCACCACTACTTCCTCTTACCAACTTTACTTCCTTCCAATTTGGGCCACCCCTCAGGTTCCCACCCTCCTGACAAGCTGATTTAAACCCAGAATCTTAGGGCTGCATATTACGGGAACTGGGCGGGGTGGGGGTGGGGGTGGTGGTGGCAGGAGGGGTGGGGCAAGTATATCAGTCCCAGTCCTGTTAAGATGTAATCCGTCCAGTTTGTACAGGTCCCAGCTGCCCCAGGACTAGTCCCAATCAGAAATCTGATGCCCTCCCTCCTACATCAATTCTCCGTGACTCCCTTGACCCTGGCACCACGGAGGCAACACACCAGCCTGCAGTCACATTTACTGCCATAGAAACGCCTGTCTGATTCCCTGACTATGGAATCCCCTATCATTATTGCCCTTCTATTATTCTTCCACCCCCTCACCGTACAGCTGAGCTGCCCATGGTGGCACAGGTTTGGCTCTGGTGGAACTCCCCTGAGGAACAATCAGCATTCAAAATGGAAAACCGATTAGCAAGCAGGATAGACTCAGGGGACTCGTGCACTACCTGCCTGGTTCTCTTAGGCTGTCTAGCGGTCACCCATTCCCTCTCTGGCTGTACGTTTATTACCTGCAGTGTGACCACCTTCCTAAACGTGCTATCCACGTAGTCCTCTGCCTCGCAGATGCACAACAGTGACTCAAGCCGCCGCTCAAGTACCGAAACCCGGAGCTCAAGCTTGTGCAGCTGGTGGCGCTTCCTACAGATGTGTTTGTCAGGGCCACATGGTGCGTCCATGACTTCACACATACTGCAGGATGTACACTCCACTTGGCCGAGCTGACCTGCCACCCCCTAACTCTAAAAACTATTTATTACTCTTAGGACAGAATTTTCAGGTTGGCGGAGAGGTGCGATCAGTGGGTCTGGGAGCGGCAGGGGCACAGACTGCTGACCGTGATCGGCCCCTGACCATGGTTTCATGCCAATTAGCGGCCAGCCAGCGTGAAGTGTGCGCTGAATTGCTTAGCGCTGCCGGGGGGTGGGGTGCCAAGAGGACGGGCACTGAGGTAAGCACGGGCATGGGTGAGCACGGAATGAAAGCTTCCTGAAGGCAGGGAACTGCCTCAGGGAGCTGAAGGCTTTAAAAGTATTAAATAAAGATTTTAAAATCAGAACAAAAATGTCCAAGCATCACAAACAGTCACGTGAACACATACGTTATAAAAATACTGTCCATGACTTTAAAAAAAAATTGAATAATGGAAACCTCATCCCACCCTTGGATGAGGTCTCATAAAAATGCAACAACCACCTGACCATTTTGCCCGTCCGCCAACCCTGAGGTTGGACGGACCATGTAAAATCGGGGACAGTTACAGCTTTAATGAGCTTAATTGCCCTCTTAATTGTCAGCGGGCGCTTCCAACTTTAGTGTGTGCCCACCGACTTCAATATCATGCCAGCGGGGGATGATGTTGAGACCCTCGCCTGATGTCATCATGCACTATGTTACGCCCGAGCAGGTCGGGTGCGCAGCCCCACACGCTGACCTGAAAATTCTGCCCTTGGAGTAAGTAGAATGAGTAGGATAAATTACTGATAACAACTTTACTACACTCACGCTAACTTTATCTTACTTTGGTTTATTTTATTACTTTATTTCACTTTGACTTGATTTAACTTTACTTCCCCATTGCTAATGTTCCTTACTGAAATCCAAGTAGCTACTTCTTCATAAATAATATGTTTTCCCTAGTTTTAACCTATTTAGACCCACTCCCTAACAGCAGCTTCTCACCAACCAATGAACTTACAACTTTCCTGTGATGTCACACCTGGATTTTTTTCAAATTCAGCCAGCTGCCAAGGTAGAGTCCGGTTGTCCCTGCTCTAGGAAGGTGAGTGAAGGCCCTGAGCCTCGCCCCCTATTTATCCGTTGTCCAAGTAGAAGTGCTCCTCTCCGCTCCCGGAAGGTGGTTCTCTTTAATGTTACCTGCCAATATCTTTTCATACTCTCTCTTTGCTTCTCTTATTTGCTTTCTCATATCCCCACGGAACTTTCTATATTCAGCCTGGTTGTCAATTGTATTTTCTAGCTGACATCTGTCATAAGCACACTTTTTCTTCTTTATGTTAATTTCTATCTCTTTTGTTATCCGGGGATCTCTGGATCTGTTTGCCCTATCTTTCCCTTTTGAGGGCCAATGTACCTTGACAGTGCCCAAACTATCTCTTCTTTGAAGGTAGCCCATTGTTGCACTATAGTTTTTCTGACAACCTTTGATTCCAGTTTTCTCAACCTAGATACATTCTTAGCCCATTGAAGTTGGCTTTTCCACAATTAACTATTCTTTCTCTGGATTGTTCTTTGTCCTTTTCCATAGCCAACCTTAACCTTGTGATCCCTATTTCCTAAATGTTCTCCTACAGACACTTGATCTACTTGACTCACCTCAAACCCAAGAACAAGGCCTAGCAGTGTCTCCTTTCTTGTTGGACTGGAAACATACTGCTGTAGAAAATTTTCCTGGCACAGACTAGGAACCCTTTCCCCTCTCTGCCCTTTACATTATTACTATCCCTGTCTATATTTGGATAACTAAAGTCCATCATTCTAAATACTCTATGATTTTTGCACCCTTCAGTAATTTCCTTGCAAATGTGTTCCTCTACCTCCTTCCCATTAGTTAGCTACCTATAAACTACATCAAGCAATGTAACTGTATCTTTTTTGTTCCTTAGCTCTAGGCAAATAGATTCGGTCCATGACCCCTCTGGCACATGCTATTTCTTCAGCACTGCAATGCTGGCCTTGCCCTTGAGTATGCAAAATATTTTGTTCTGTTAAATTTAGAAAACAGTTTTAATCATCAAAAACGCTATTTATTATATTTTATTTGTAGATTTAAATTGTGTCCATGTAAAATTCTTTCTCATAATAAATTCAATTTGTGATTTTAGCCTGAGCTGTAAAAGTTGTCACTGTTGGGTTGCTCCACCTATTGAAGAGCTCAGAAATATATGGTGATCACTCTGTGCTGCCTCTATTGTAAATCTAGCAGTGTAAGAGTAAATTGTTAATCTTAAAGTAAATTAGTTTCAGACTCTTCGTGCATAAGTTTGAATTTTAGTTCATTGCAGAGACAGCTAAGTTATGGAAGGTATCCTTTGCAGCAAGTCATAGAATGTCCAATTTATAACCAGGTATTGCATACTTACATGCAGCTTTCAAATCTTACATTGCAAAATCAATAATTCATTCAATATCTAATTCCTAAATGGCAAAAATGATTATGGTTATATTTTAAATATATTGATTTAAATGCAAGTGGACATAACTTGGATTTGGAAAATCTTCAGTGAAATAATAATTATTGATGAACAGATTCAAATTGAATGTACTGGGGTAGAGAGCTCAGATTAATAAGTCCGCGAATGTGCCCTGTAAATCTATTTAACTAAACAGCAAAATATTTGAGCATTTCAGAGCATAATAGTGAAGGCTTAACTAAATCAGAGGCATCTTTTGAACACCGTGTTCACTTTATTTATGGTTACTGTTTTGTTGAAAAGCCTTTATCAAGAAAGTATTTATGTATGACCTGATCATGACTCCAGGGTGACCTCACAGTCAATGAGTTACTTTTGCTGTGTGGTTATTATTGTTTAATAGGCAAATTCAGCAGCCATTTTGAACACAGCCACTTCCCACAGCAACAAACAATGCTCATGAACAGAAAGCCTGTTTTTCAACAGCGTTGAAGAGGTTGAGTAAGCTCCCCTGACTTCTCTAAATAGCACCATCAGATAGAAACAGAAGGATAGGAGTAAGCCAGCCAGCACCTCGAACCTTTTCTGCCATTCAATTAGAACATGACTGATCTGTATCCTAACTCCATCTATCCATATTGAAATCTAGATTGTGCAGTGTTCAATTGTTCGGTGCTCGACTATGTGTGCCAGTTGACTGTTGACTGCTCAGCGTGTATGATTAGTTAAGTCTGGGTGTGGTCACTTCAAAAACGAAACTAAACCGAGACAAGCTGCTGTAAGTACGAGGGAGCAGACATTTTAAAGCATTGAATAAAACTCCTGTTACACATTTGATACTGGTGTATTAACTCCGCATGCCTGAGGCATTAAACACAACACATATGAAAGGAATTATATGGGGCCTGTAAGAGCGGGAAATGTGGCAGGAAAGGTAACTTCATTAGGTGGGAGCTGCAATTTTGCTCTCCTGATGGCGGGTTCAAACTGAATGATGGATTTAGCGCTATGTTTGTGATGGATTATGCCTTACTCTGTTTTGTTTCCAGGCTCCTACTTGCAATATACTTGCATGTCATGAATACTCATTATATTAAAGCTTTTTGTAATTACATCCTACCTTCAAGATCAAGTCAGCGGTGCATGAGAATCGTGTTGCATCGGTCACATTTGTTTAAAGGTGGCGTGTGCCAGTCAGTTGTGTGCAGTTGTATCTGAGGTCAGTGCTATTCCTTGTTGAACTCTGTGGCAGAGGGGAGGGGAGCCAGAGAATGACAGCTCGGAAGTGGCAAGGGTGAGTCAGGGGTGGGGTGGGGAGGGGTGGGGGTGGAACTGGCGTGGGGCCGGTGGCATGGAAAAGTGGAAAAGAGATCCAGATGACAATAGAGGGTGGAGTTGGGAGCACGGAGGAGTGAAAAATGGAAGGGCTGGTGTCCTGGGTGCAGTGGGGGAGGGTGGTAGGGACAGTCAGTCAAGGTAAGAAAATAATGGACCTAAAGGGAATTGTCAGTATTGTTCACATGTGTATCCAACTCAGGGTGTTGGCTGGCAGAGCCCTTTACAGCCCTTGAGCTTCCCAACAACATTTCAATTATCGTTGAATTATCACATTTTGTCGAAGCTTTTCATCTTGCGCTCTGCAGGACAATTTGCAAGAATACAATGGAAGGGAAAACAACAAATTTGTACTGTGTAAGAAGAGACTGCTGATTGGTAGGCAAGTGGACTCTGATTGGTAGAGGCATTGCCATGAAGAATGCACCAGTTGATGGTGACTGACAGTTAATTGCCAAGCATTGATTGAAATTTAAACCAGACAGCTTGACTATGACTCGTCAAGGCATTGCCCTAAGAAATGAGCCAGTGAATGGCTGTTACTTATTTTGTTTAGCTGAAACAGGTGCAGTGTATGTACATGTTCTTTCTGTCTTCAAAGAATGGGCAATGTGTATTAATATATGTAGCTTCCAATACACGCTAATGTACCACACTGCAAGCCCAACTGCCAATCTTAAATTGGTTGCCAGGGTAATTGTCAGCACATGTAGGATTATTTAGCAAATGTTGTCCAATCGCAGAATTATATTTAATATTGGACACCGTATTTTGAGTTTTGTAAGCACAGTTGGTTGGGCACGGTCTGTACCTTGCCCACTGTGAGCAACAAAAGGGACATGCTGTTTGATATGATTCGCTAGTCTTTGGGCCATACAGCCTACATACCTAGCATCACACTGGCACTGAAACTCATATACCACATGACTCATTTGTGTGATAGGCAGAACGTCTTTTTGGTTTTTCAACAGCATCCTGTTAGTGGTGAATACCACTCATGTTGCTACAGCATAGCAGCAGCGTAAAACAGCTAGCTTCACCTGTTGCTCAAATGTTTGAGACACCTTGCCCATCCAGGGTAATCTGAGGTAGACGGGACACTTTGAAGTGCCGAAAGTGTCGGCCTTAGGCCCTTTCATGATTTGTGCAATCCGGTTGGCCGGCAGCTTCCAAGAGCTGGGCTTCCTCCCCAGTGAGGGGCAGAAGTCCCACTGGCAGGTAATTCAGCCCATCTGCTGTGTGTTCTGGCTGCAGGATGGGCTGGCAAGCAATGAATCAGCTCCGCACCAACTTTGTTTCCGGGGGTAGCGGGATATCCCCTCCTGCCACCACCCCCTGTAATATGCAGCCCTAAGATTCTGTTCTCTTTCTGATTGGCCTGTAAGTTAGGGTACCCAGAAGGCTGGTTCAAGGCTAGACATCCATGTACTGAAACCTCCAGGAATACACACAAGCTGAATTGGCATCCAAGTCCTTGTGAGAGGTGAATTTTTCTCCAGTGGACCTTGGGAGGCCGGTCAGCGGGCATGGGGCTGGCAGGCTGCAGCTGGAGATCAGATCACTCAGCAGCCTTGCAACTCTGGGCTGGCACGACATCGGATGAGTTGGGTGGCCATCAGCACTCTACAAAGGGAAGTAAGTAAGGATAGGCCTCGATACCTGGAGGAATGTGGAGCATCTGTAGCCATAACCTAGCTTTGTGAAGCCTGGGGGAGGAACTCTATTCCTCCTGATCCCACAAAAATGAAGAGATGCTTGTTAATACATGACCAGCGCAGCCTTCTGCACATTCAGACAAAAATAAAATCAACGGGGCAGGGGAGACTAAAGCACTTCATAGGTTCCGATTATCATCTAAAGTGGGTTGACTGCATGGCTGAGCACAGGTTCTGGACAGCAGTAGGCCCCGGGGAATATTGTCACAATGACCACAGGGCACTAGGCCATTGATTGCCGTTTTCAGGCCGGAGGTTTCTGCTGGACAGGAGTCACCAAAGCTGGGCCCAGTGGAGGGCTCTGTTGAAATCTTGGTTTTAATTTGCGGGCCTGAAGTCTTGAAACATAAAAGATTTAGTGTCTTATAGGTCACCTCTCTCTGACTTACGTGTTAGAGAATGAATTACTTTGACAGTCTCCTGCTTGTATGCAAATTGCTAATCTTCTGCAATCGCAGGTAAAATCCCAGGCTGAGTGGGCAAAAAGCCACAGACTAAAATCTCATTATGTTTCTACTGATTTATTTCTGTTCAGACAGAGTAAGGAAGAGAGAGGGACAAGCAAACCCCCGGATCCTCTTTTTGTTGAGCGAGGGGAATGGGGTGATGCAGGGGTGAGTGGAATGAAGGGCCAGAACTCCCTTTCTTCTCCTTCCCTCCTTTTAGTCAGTGTTTCATTAACGCCAACCCCACTGACTCAGGGAACAACTCTTAAAAATCAAAAGATTTGTTAGAAAGATTGAGTTGCTTTTTTTCCAAGCATAACCCAATATAGATTGGCCGATGGTTTACAAATTCCTTTACTGACTTATTTAATCTCTAACATGTGTTATGAAACTACGCATAGTCTCTCAGTTTACCTATGGTTAGAAAAGCAAACTTAGGGTGTGGTGTTTGAAAATCTTTGGGGCAGGATTTTGCATTTTAGGTCAGGTTCCGAGGTTGGGGTCATATGGGGATCCTGTCCGTGCATAGTTTCAGGAGTGGTCACCCAACAGTGATTTTCACCTGGATTGGCCAGTTAGGGCCAGAGGGTGCACTTGCTGAACAGTGATGGGCTCTCTGCTGGAGAACCAATTGGAAAATACCAGTCAGCCTCTGATAATTAGCCTTAATTGAACTTTAGATTATCTTAAGCTACCTGCCACTTGTGGGCATTGTGCCACTCTGGACTGGCTTCCAACAAAATGGTTTGCGGGCAAGGTGTTACCAGCAAACAAACATGCCAGCTGGGAGTGTGAAATGATATGTCTGCCTGCCTCCATTCTCACCACACCTTCAGGGCAACAATTCTGCCCTTGATCTCCACCCAAACCTCTCCACATTGAATGTTCTTTGGCTTCTATTCCAAATTGAAGCTAATTAACGTTTCCGTCAGAAAAAAAAAATTGAGCTCCACACTTTTATATTGGACTGTTTTGCAGTTTTGGCTTTTGATGAGGGAACATTGTGCATTGGCTCTCCAATATTCAATTGTTTTGTGTTTAGTTATGTGAATCTGTTTACTATACGACTTGATTGATTTAATCAGGATATGGACTCAGGGAAAAGTAAACAAAGCTGGAGAAAGAGCTGGAAGCTAGAGATAAAAGCATTGAGTAAATATTTTTAAAGTGTTATTTAAAACACTGAATAAAACCTGCCACACACATAGAAACTAGTATCATCTCTGCATATCTTGACACATATAAAAGTCAACTGGATTTAAAAAAAAACATTTTTTTCTGGGATGTAGGCTAGGCCAGCATTTATTGCCCATCCTTAATTACCCTTGAGAAGGTGGTGGCGATCTTCCCTCTTGAACCGCTGCAGTCCATGTGGTTTAGGTACACCCACAGTGCTGTTAGGGAGGGAGCTCCAGGATTTTGACCCAGTGATAGTGAAGGAATGGCGATATGTTTCCAAGTCAGGATGGTGAGTGGCTTGGAGGGGAACCTATAGGTGGCGGTGTTCCCATGCATCTGCTACTGTTATCTTTCCAGGCGGTAGAGGCTATGGGTTTGGAAGGTGCTGTTGAAGGGGCCTTGGTGAGTTGCTGCAATGCATCGTGTAGATGGTACACACTGCTCTCACTGTGTGTCAGTGGTGGAGGGAGTGATTGTTGAAGGTGGTGGACGGGCTGCCAATCAAGTGGGCTGCTTTGTCCTGGATGGTATCGAGCTTTTTGAACTTTGTTGGAGCTGCACTCATCCAGGCAAGTGGAGAGTATTCTATCACACTCCTGACTTATGCCTTGTAGATAGTGGACAGGCTTTGGGGAGTCAGGAGGCGAGTTATTCTGTGCAGGATTCCTAGCCTCTGACCTGCTCTTGTAGCCACAATATTTATATGGCTAGTCTAGTTCAGTTTCTAGTCAATGGAAACTCCCAGGGTGTTGACAGGATTCCTGGATTAACATTGCTAAAACTGTCACCCTTAGCCTGTCAGCTGATTGGTAGACCCATAATTTTTTTGCTGAGATTTTACAATGTAAACATGGGAAGCAAAGGTATAGGTGTTACTCTCCTATCAAGGGAATGGTAAAAGCATCAAATATAAAAGCACATTTGGTTGCAAATGCAGACCTAAGACTAGCATCAAGACCCAGGATAAACAAGTCTCCAGCGCTATTGGGTTTCCAGATTATGGATGATTTATATGAAAATGCCATCAATGGTACTGCATCCCAATCAATATAAACCATACTCGTCACAGAAATTCATATAAGCAGAGAGAATTTGTTTAACGCTGAAATGTGCATATCCGGCTTAGTTTGCTGTTTGATACACTGTAAAATGAGATTATTCCAGCAACAAAAGCCACAAACATTCCCACTTGAGAGGATATTTGAACAGCTGGATTTGTAATATTACTACTGTGCTGGTCTAAAACTAGCAGTGACCATAAATAATTCCGCAAATTATTGTCAGTCCGTAAGCAGACATTCCACGATTTGCTGCTCTCTCCCAGCACTCTTTATCCCTAATTTTTAGCTGCAAACTGTTGCCCATAAGCTGCGATTTCCTGCATCCTCCCCTTGCCAATAGGAGCGACCATTGCTGAGTCCCTCAGAGTATAGCACCTTCCTGCAGGAGTCAAATCTCTTCCGATTGGTGGGACAACTTCAATGTGTTCCCGAGTTTTCAATTTAAAGTGGTGCCTCCAGAGTAAATAAATATTTTCTAAGATGTCTCCTGCCTGAAAGCAACTATTTATATTTGTGCAAATAAAAACATGTTCCTTGAGGAAATTGTGAGACAGAAGAGCTCCCGCATGAGAATGCGAGAGGTGCTTAATTTTACTGACAAAATAGCATTTTTGCATTAAAGTAAGAGAGTTGGAGTTGGGGAGTGTCTGCTGTTTCCCCCTCTCTGGTAATCTGCACTATGGAGTGAAACTATTTCTAATTCATTGTGCATAAATTTCAGAAAACAGCTTTCTTTAACTATACCAGATTCTGAATAAGATTCTTATTAATATGCAAATAATAATCACATCTTAAAGAAAGCAATTTTACTGATTTACATTCCCAGTACATTCTTTCTCCATAAGGAACACAAATTGCGAATTTACAGAACATTATGGGCAGCAGTGGCTGTATTTCCAGTATGTGCTCCAGCTGGACAAAATTCTCAGTGGGGAGCATGAATTCGTACAATTAGCACTTGCAAGTAACACTAGGATCATGTCCTTGTATTCTTTAAAGTCATTGCTAAGCCTGTGTTTTCTCCCCAGCACCATCCTGCATGTAATCTCCAGACCTTTAGCGGATGCAGCAGTGGATCAGTTAGGAGCGTTGCTTAGTGCAGAGAACAATTTTGTGCTCAGGAGCAATGATTTAGCTGTGTTAAGATGCATGCGTCAGCATTTATGCATGTCAGGTAAATATTCATTAGCCAACTAATTTCTCAAAGTGCATTCATGTAGAGGAGGGAAATTAGAAACCTCGTGTTCGTTTTTTTTTCTCTCTTGCCTTCTCTATTTCTTACCTTCTTTTATCTTGCAAGCTTAAAAAAAACACGAGGGAAGGAACTTGAGTTTGTGTCACAGTTTCACAATCTCAGGATGTCCCCACGTGTTTCACAGTCAATGGGCTACTTTTGAAGTGCAGTCAATATTTTGCTTAGCTCTACTGGGCAATCAACCTTCCTGGAGATAAGTCACTCTCTCTTTAAGTGGAGCATTGCAAAACATGACAGCGGATCACTGCTAAAGTGAGCACAAACTGAAAATCAATTCAATAACTACAAGAACTTGTATTAGTTCTACTGGACTCAGTGCAGTGGGAATTTATATTTTTGGGGGCTTTGAAATCAAATTGTACAAGAAAATGAATTGAAGCTCGATTGTTAAGCAGGCCAACATGGAGAACTTGAGTATCATGATTTATGCTACAAATATTTCAACTGTATCTGCCTATTCCTACTTTTGATGAGATGATAAACTAAAGTCCTGTCCACCCCACCCTTACAGATGGAAAGTCAAGGCTTTCATTTCATGGTATTTTCTGATACAGAGGTCGGTAAGACAAGGCTATCCCTTCCCATTGATCTACACATTGGTAGCAGAAGCATTAGGTTACACGATACAAAACAATAGTTTAAATTGAAGTCCCCAGTTCCAGGCTGATGCCAGTGACACACCAATATGTGGATGATGCAACTTTAACATTAAGAGATGGGCATTCCTTGATGAAAGCTATGGGAGTAGTGGAGGACGAAGGAGTACTGAAGGGATTTGGGATCCAGAGTGAACTATCGTGAACTCCAACGCCTGGTGGTAGGAAGGGATGGGGGTGGTGTGGTGATTTAGGTCTCTTTCAGAGTTCTAGGGGGCTTATATGGGGTCAAAAAGAACATGGAGGGTGTGGATCTATTAAATTGGGAACCAAAAGTTAGGAAAATCAAAACAATTTTAATAAGATGGAAAAAAAGAAATACTTGCATTTAAATAACACTTTCCATCTTCAGTGGGCATCTCATAGCACCCTATAGCCAATGAAATAGTTTTGAAGTGTAGTCACTGTTGTAATGTGGGTCAAAAGAGTTTGAAAGTCCAAGCAAGAAAAGCAGTGGTGGCAGGCTCTCCGTATGGTACTTAAAGATAGTGGAGAATATTCCTAGATGGGCAGGAATGTCCGTTCGAAAGGATTGTGTAAGGTTTTTATAGAAAGGCGAACCAGCCTTGGTTGTTTTGTTATCATAATTCAGATAAATCAAGGAGGACTCATTTTCCCAGATGCTGAGTTGCAGAAAAACAGTCCTTTAGGATCAAATGGTTGAAAAGATTTCTTCAGATATCAAAAAAAGATCTTGGAAAGCTTATTTTGATTACTTTTTCAAATGAAGTGGGATGGAAGGACAGATAATATTTTATATGGAATTCAATCATATGTTTTTGAAATCAATGAAACATGTCCCTTGTAGTTTATTTTATATCTCGGAGCTATGCAGAGATGACACTAGTTTCTACATATGTAATGGGAATTTATTCACAGCGCTTTAAAATGTATGTTCCATGCTTATAGTTCTTTACTTCCAGCAGCTTCTACAGTTTGTTTACTCTTCTGAGTCCACACCCAGGCTTAACTGATCAAGAGCAGTGAGCATCAATAGTAAACAGACTCTCATAATCAAACACAGAGCAATTGAACAATTGAACATCCATAGTTTTATAAGGGATTTATAGAAATTTGGGTCTAATTTTTAAGAACTGTGTGTTTCATACCAAAGATGCTGAGGAATTCTTACAACAGTCCTTATTTTTTAAACAGGTGCGTAAGAATTGAAGAGAAGATATTATTTAATCGAGCTTTTATAAATGCTGGGATTATGACCAGAATTTTCTGGCTGATGTGCGGATGGCGTAGCCCACACCTCAGCACGTAAAGTGTTGTGCGCTGATGTCACATGAGCGTGCCAATGTCAGCGTGTGGCATCGTGATATTTCAGTGGGTGGGTGCACTCAGTTCACCCGCCATTAATTGAAGGGCTGGTTAAGGCCCTTAACTTGCCAATTGTCCATGATTTTGAGGGACCCGTGCGAACTTCGGGGCATGGGCCCAACGGGCAAGCGGGTAGGAGATTATTTAAGAAAACTTTTGCAATGTTGGGATATGTGGACTCAGAGAGGTTGTTCATGTTTTACATGAAGTTATAATTAATGAAAGTGTTTAAAAGTTGCCTGTGTGATTGTTATCAGTTCTCATCAATTTCTAAGAGCTTCTTGTGTGCTTTGAAACCAGTCTGCAGACAGTAATCTTTCTTGGGCCTGCAGCTTTCTGGAGGCCTCCATTTAGCCTGGGGATATGGGTTCTGACATGTCCACTGGAGGCAGCTGCCCTGAGGAGGAAGGGAGGGATAGAATAAGAGTTGACCAGGACTGGACAATCAGCCTCCAGGGGAGCCATCTTTGGGAGGCCAGGCGCAGGCACAAGGGGCGCAGGGCCAAGAGGTTGTCCAAGGTGCAAGGGGCTGCAGAAGACACCACCATCCTGCTGCCAGTGTATATAGGCGGTGAAGCAGCGACCTCAATATGTCAGAGGTGCAGTGCCGAAGGAGGCTCCAACTCTCAAGGGAGACAGTCAACTATATCCGTCAGATGATTGGCCCTGAGATCTCTCCTAACTGTGTGGGTGGATACCCCATGCCAGCGGCTCTGAAGCTCACAGTTGCCCTCCACTTCTATGCCTCTGGCTCCTTCCAGAGCTCGGTGGGTGATCTTTGCGGTGTCTCCCAATCAGCGGTCCACACTTGTGTCAAGCAGGTCACAGATGCTCTGTTCAGACGGGTATCCACCTTCATCCACTTGCACTGCGACCAGGCAAGTCAGACACAGCAAGCCAGAGGCTTCGCGGCCATTGCTGGCTTCCCCCATGTCCAGGGTGCTATAGACTGTACACATTTGGCCATCAAGGCGCCAGCAGGTGAGCCCGGTGCCTTCGTCAACAGGAAGGGCTTCCACTCCATGAACGTGCAGATAGTGTGTGATCACAGGATGCAGATTCTACAAGTCTGTGCAAGGTATCCAGGCAGCTCCCACGACACCTACATCCTCAGACACTCCCAGGTGCCGGGGCTCTTCAGTGCTCCAGCCCGGCTGGATGGATGGCTGCTGGGTGACAAGGGTTATCCCCTCAGAAGGTGGCTCATGACGCCTCTCCGCCATCCAAGAACAGAAGCTGAGCAGCGGTACAATAGGAGCCAGGGCACCACAAAGGCTGTGGTGGAGAGAACCATCGGTCTTTTCAAGATGCGCTTCCGTTGACTGGACCGTTCAGGGGGCGCACTCCAGTACCCCCCAGATCATGTCTCTGTGATAGTGGTAGTCTGCTGCGCTCTGCACAATCTTGCGCTGGAAAGGGGGGATGCAGTTGACGATGAAGACCTTGACACCCTGGATGAGGCTGCACATGATGAATCCAGCAGTGTCTCAGAGGATGAGGAAGCACAGGGCGATGATGAGGGGCAGTACGCCGACCCGCATTTACACCATGGAGGCAGGGACACCCACGACAATTTAATCCAAAGATCCTTCAGCTCGCTCCACACACATGGATCAGCAGGACCAACATTGCCTGGCACTTCCATACATGGCACTTAGGTACCACATCTTCCACCTGTTCAGCTGCAACTAAGGGCTTAGCACAGAACCGTCAATGTCCACTCCAACACTCATGATAAATATGTGAAAAAGAAAAATGCACCACAAACAAAAGACCCTCAGCCATGGTTACAAAGGTGGACTTTATTTTGTCCAAGACAAAAACACACACCACTTGTTAGCGATCACAAAAATATGGGTCCCTATTCTAAGGCCAACACAAAATCACCAGTGACATACCCGTGGGGTGCCTAAGGTGCCTTATGCTTACGTTTCCGGGTGCTATGTCTACGTGCCGCCCCATCGCTCGGAGTGGCTTGAGAGACAGCCTGCTGACTCTGCTGTCCCATTGGGCTCGATGACCTTGGCAGGTGTCCTCTGGTCCATGGAGCCTGTGATGGCCCGGCCTGGGAGGGAGTGGCCAGTTACAGAACCTCCCCAGTTGTCGCAGCCTCAACGGAAGAAACGACTGGCAGAGGGGCGGAGGAGCTGCTGCCCTCATCCAGAGCACCATGAGGGGACCAAATCTACCTCCCTGCTCACCTCAGATGCAAGGGCACCGAGTACCGGCGCTTGGTGTCCACAACATCTCTCACAATGGAAAACACCACCTGTGGCCAGAACCACTGTGAGGGCTTGCAGGTCAGAGCGTAACCTGATCATATTTTGATCCATTTGGTGGCAGCCCCTCTCTATGAGAGTCGCCAATCCCTCATTGAAGGAATCCTGATGCTCTGCCCTGAGGGTGGATTCTTCATGTGCATCCTGCCTTGACTCCTCCATCGCAGAGAGAAACTGAAGCATTCCCTCATGCAACCCTGCCAGATGCAAACGCACTTCCTGCCGCCTGTCCTGCAGCTGCTGAAATGGGGACAACTCCAGAGGCACATCATCAGTGCCGGACTCAACATGTGCCTCGTCCCCTGCAGCCCTCCGGCTGCTGGAACCATCGGCACTCTCTGGCCCTGCCATCTCCTCCAGCAATCGTGATGTACCCTCTGCACTGTGACCCGGGACACTAGCCGACGGTAAAGTCCCTGAGGTGTGCGTGTCTACGCTGGTGCTTGGCTGGCTGAAATGATGTGCTGCAAGTTGCACATGTTGGCCCTCAGGTGTGGAGGGGGGGCCGGGGGGGGGTGTGGGTCGAGGTGCGGGTCGCTCTGGTGGTGATGCTGAAATTAACAAGGACAGTGCATCAGTTAGCGTACAGTCAGTTCAACCTTTCATCCCTTTCCCCCCCAGCCTCATAAGTCGCTCACCCTTCAAGACCCTGAGGAGATGAACATTGGTGAAGCAGAAAAGAGTCAAGACGAGCCCTAAACATTAAACGCACATAGAGACAGGCTGGTCAGATGGCCTCAGGAATGCCACATGGAATGTTATGAACCATAGGAGTGGGGAGAGCTCAGAGGTACCTGACCTGGGTGCACTGTGGCCTGGATAGTTGTGGGGCTGAGGAAACTTCGCAAACAGTAGCGACATTTGCCATTGATCACCGGAGATTGAGAGATCACATTATTGGCCTTCATTCCATAAGGAGGGTCATAGACCAGGTGGGCAGAAGACAACATTTCCTCTTGGCGCAGGGATGAGTAACATGGTGGTATTTATCTAAGTTGAGTGCCATGACGATCACAGCTGAGGTGCTGAGGTCCTTTTGGACAGAGTAATGTGGGGCACACTGGCTGAAAGGTGCAGGAGGTCCCAAACCCCCTCAGATGCAATAACTCTTTGGCTGTGCAGCAGTGATCCAATGGCATGTTAGACCATGGTGATAGTGGTCACAAATGGGGTAAGGTGACTTTGGAAGGTGGTGGAGGCGTGATTCCTCAAGGGGACGAAGGTCCTTTCCGTATGACCCACACGTTAAAGTGTCTCAGTCTGTGAGTGAGTATTGTTTCAGCATTAACAATTGCAGCAACCATCAGTGGTTTGGATGGTGGGCAGGTACAGAGTGGATGGGGCTGTGGACCTCAAATACCTGCCCGCTGGGCACCAGCCTCACCCCCCCCCCCACCCCGGCCGCCCTGGCCCCCTGCCTCCTGCCCAGCTCCAGGACCTGTTCTTCAAAAGCCGTGAGGCACTGCAGGAGGGCGCGCCCACCTCCAGTCCTCTGGCGCTCCTGAGCATTGTGGTGAGTTTTTGCTGCAAAACAGAGAAGAGGATTTATTGGGGCTGATCACTCATGTACTCTGCACACGCACGCTGCACCCCCATCTGTGGCCCATCTGAGGTCTCCAGCGGCTCCTGTCCACACTACTGATGATCATTCCCCAGAAGATAGTGCGGCTGGTCCCAACCCCCTCCCCCAGTGGCCACCTTGGCCACATTCGGCGTCCATCACTTTGCATATCACATGGCTCTTAGCGCCCATGGCAAGGAGTCGCAACTAAGTGCGGCACCAATGTCAGCAGATGGCACTTGCCCAAAACACCTTGAGGCTCCCCTTGCACCATCTCATCACCATCAATATGACATGTGTTGGAGTTCTGAGTATGTGTCTAGCTGTTTCCCCTGCAGGTTGCCCTCAGACTATTCAAATGCCACAAAGACCAACATATACTGCGGGGAGAACCCTTCACCTTTCTTCTCCTTAACCACTAAGGCTGGTGTAAGCATGGTCAGTACCCATTTGCCCACCCAGCGTGTGACAGATGCCCTATGCAGTAACGAAAGCAAGACATGGTGGAGGCGGGGGGCGGTGTGGGGGGTGGTGCGTGGTGTGGGGGGTGGTCAAAGGCTAAGTCAGACGCGGTACAGACCCTTCCAGAGTGCAGCAAATCATTGAATCGTTTCCTGAACTGTGTGCCAGCGCGCCGCACATCATCATGGGCGCTGACAGCGTCACCCACCTCTTCCCATGCTTGGCTGGTGACATGGGGGCCCTCTTCCTCCCATCCTCCGGATACAGAAGGTGCCAACGGATGCCCACCTCTTGCAGGAGGACAGCAAGGCAGGCATCAGAAAATCGGGGGGGGGGCACAGTGGCCCCCCGCTGGCCTCTCCTGCAGCCTGCCCACCCTCCTCCTGCTCATGCTGCTCTGCACTCGCACCTCCCTCCCTCCCTCACTCCCGAGTGGCCATGGTGCACTGCCTCAAGCAGGCTGCCTGGCCACTCTTTATCCAGGCAGCTGGCTTCCCATTGGAACCGGCAGCCTGAGGCCGCTCACCCCCGTGACTATTTTCCCGTTCTCCACGGGAGTGGCTTACCCGCGGGGCGAGCCTTAATTGGCCCGCCCGAGGAAAATGGCGGCGCGGCGCATTTCTCCAGCGGCAATCGGCCACCAGCCCGACCGACGAGCGTAAAATTCTGCCCTATATGTGTGATTGCAGATTGGGTGCCAGAGGCAGGATTGAGAAACGTGGTCTGGGAGGAGAAGCAGGAGGACGGGCAAAAAGCAATAGGGATCACATAGGAGAAGATAGTGAGGGAGATCACCTGAAGAAGTTAAATCTGGCCTGCTTTTCCAAACATTCCGGCTGCAGAAAGGGGATGAGTTTATTTAATTAGAAAATTGCAATAGTTAGGATTTGGAGATTCAGGACGCCAGTCGGCCAGGAGTATTGGCTGAAGTAAATGCCCACAGCTGGAGTCGGCCAGGAGAATTGGCTGAAGTAAATGCCCACAGCTGGAGTCGGCCAGGAGTATTGGCTGAAGTAAATGCCCACAGCTGGAGTCAGCCAGGAGTATTGGCTGAAGTAAATGCCCACAGCTGGAGTCGGCCAGGAGTATTGGCTGAAGTAAATGCCCACAGCTGGAGTCGGCCAGGAGTATTGGCTGAAGTAAATGCCCACAGCTGGAGTCGGCCAGGAGAATTGGCTGAAGTAAATGCCCACAGCTGGAGTCGGCCAGGAGTATTGGCTGAAGTAAATGCCCACAGCTGGAGTCGGCCAGGAGTATTGGCTGAAGTAAATGCCCACAGCTGGAGTCGGCCAGGAGTATTGGCTGAAGTAAATGCCCACAGCTGGAGTCGGCCAGGAGAATTGGCTGAAGTAAATGCCCACAGCTGGAGTCGGCCAGGAGTATTGGCTGAAGTAAATGCCCACAGCTGGAGTCGGCCAGGAGAATTGGCTGAAGTAAATGCCCACAGCTGGAGTCGGCCAGGAGTATTGGCTGAAGTAAATGCCCACAGCTGGAGTCGGCCAGGAGTATTGGCTGAAGTAAATGCCCACAGCTGGAGTCGGCCAGGAGTATTGGCTGAAGTAAATGCCCACAGCTGGAGTCGGCCAGGAGAATTGGCTGAAGTAAATGCCCACAGCTGGAGTCGGCCAGGAGTATTGGCTGAAGTAAATGCCCACAGCTGGAGTCGGCCAGGAGTATTGGCTGAAGTAAATGCCCACAGCTGGAGTCGGCCTGGAGTATTGGCTGAAGTAAATGCCCACAGCTGGAGTCGGCCAGGAGTATTGGCTGAAGTAAATGCCCACAGCTGGAGTCGGCCAGGAGTATTGGCTGAAGTAAATGCCCACAGCTGGAGTCGGCCAGGAGTATTGGCTGAAGTAAATGCCCACAGCTGGAGTCGGCCAGGAGTATTGGCTGAAGTAAATGCCCACAGCTGGAGTCGGCCAGGAGTATTGGCTGAAGTAAATGCCCACAGCTGGAGTCGGCCAGGAGAATTGGCTGAAGTAAATGCCCACAGCTGGAGTCGGCCAGGAGTATTGGCTGAAGTAAATGCCCACAGCTGGAGTCGGCCAGGAGTATTGGCTGAAGTAAATGCCCACAGCTGGAGTCGGCCAGGAGTATTGGCTGAAGTAAATGCCCACAGCTGGAGTCGGCCAGGAGTATTGGCTGAAGTAAATGCCCACAGCTGGAGTCGGCCAGGAGTATTGGCTGAAGTAAATGCCCACAGCTGGAGTCGGCCAGGAGTATTGGCTGAAGTAAATGCCCACAGCTGGAGTCGGCCAGGAGTATTGGCTGAAGTAAATGCCCACAGCTGGAGTCAGCCAGGAGAATTGGCTGAAGTAAATGCCCACAGCTGGAGTCGGCCAGGAGTATTGGCTGAAGTAAATGCCCACAGCTGGAGTCGGCCAGGAGTATTGGCTGAAGTAAATGCCCACAGCTGGAGTCGGCCAGGAGAATTGGCTGAAGTAAATGCCCACAGCTGGAGTCGGCCAGGAGTATTGGCTGAAGTAAATGCCCATAGCTGGAGTCGGCCAGGAGTATTGGCTGAAGTAAATGCCCACAGCTGGAGTCGGCCAGGAGAATTGGCTGAAGTAAATGCCCATAGCTGGAATTTATCAGGATTTGGGAAGGTGTGTGAGCAAATCTTCAGTGCCCAGAGTGGGGTGAACTCGAGCTAGCCCATAACCAGGTATTTGCCATGACTGTTTTCTGTAGAATGGGATCGGTGGAAGTGGTAGCCTACCCAGTGAGTGGGATACAGGACGACTTTCTGTCCCGTTTATGCTGGCCTTTTGTCTGCAGTTAAATGATTTCTTTTGCTTTATTGAACAGTTGCGCCTGAGGTCGTCGTTTTGGGTGGAGCCTGAGGTGTGGGAGTAGGAATCCAATGAGACTCTTCTTTGAGATGGGATTGCAAAAGAGTTTGCCCTAGTCTAGCTGAGCAGTGATTAAATTAATATTTTGTGTGGCCAGATTCATGACTGTGCAATAAAGAATGCTCTGTGTTATCGAGGAAGAATAATACATCTGAAAGAATACTTCACATGTAGACTAAAAAGGCCAGTGGATTTATTATTTGGAAAAGAATTTAACTGGCATTTTTTTGACCAGTTTTTGAAGTTAAATATCATGTATTTATAGTTATGTTACGCCTTTAACTTATAGTCATTTCATAATACAGAATTTGAGTATTGTTGTAAAAAGAGACAGTCTTGAATATGCCCAACAACTGAGCATCCATAACTCTCTGAGGTTGACAGTTCCAAAGATTCACAGTCCCATGAGTGAAGACATTTCTCCTCAGCTCAGTCCTAAATGGCTGACCTCTTATTCTGAGACTTGATCCTGAGTCCTAGGTTCTCCAGCCAGGGAAAACAGCTTCTCAGCATCTACTCTGTCAAACCCTCTCAGAGTTTCATACATTTCAATGATCACCTCTCATTCTTCTCAACTCCAGAGGATATACATCCATTTTATTCAATCTTTCCTCAAAAGAGAGCCATCTCACCTCAGGAATCAATCTAGATAACTTTTGTTGTACCCCCTCCAAACCATGGCTGTATCACTTTCCCACATTTATTCCTCAAGGAAATATATATTTGTTGAGGATTATGAATGACATCTTTAACAATAAACAATTACATTGTTTATCTACCATTATAAATGTTGATGTTGATGAATGACATTTAACATTGAATAAGTCCAATATCTTAAAAGAATCCAGATAGTACAGTAGATTCAATGTGGCACAGCTGTAGTATTCTCAGTTTTAAGGTAGAGGTTGCAGATTCATATCCCACTCGGGAATCAAATCAAGGCTGACACTGCAGCACAATACAAAGAGAATGCTGCACTGTTGCAGGAGCCATCTTTCGAACAAGAGCTGAAGCCGAGACCCTGTCTGCCACCCTGAAATCCTGGAAGGTTCCTGTCTGAGCTTGATCATGCCAGTGTTTGTCATGGTTTTTGGGTATCCTAGCAGGTCTGTGCAGCCTGCCGCAGCATGGAACATTCAAACATTCAAAACCTGGTTGGAACGACTCATGCACAGGCCAAGGCTCTAGTCAAGGAGGTGGAAGTGCTGGATGGACCAGCTGAAAATGGAGAAATATTCACTAGCCCTGGAAAACTCTCTGATTATTTCCCTTAACCATGCCCCAATTCTGAGACTGCAAGAGCAGCAAATAATGGATCTCTTCCACCTGATCTCACCCACATTTCTAATGCCGGACATGGAAGTGAGGATTACATTTTTACCCTCCTTACTGGTTACTGTGACCAGGTGGATGGAAAAGATCCCATAGCATTTTTCTCAAAGCGAAGACATTCTTCCTGTTGCCTTGGCCAATAGTTATCCCTCATTCATCATTATTAAACAGAATATCTAGTCATTACCACATAGCTGTGGGACATTGCTATGTGCAAATTGGCTACTGAATTTCCTGCATTACAACATTACAATGCTTTAAAGGTACGTCACAGGCTGTAAGGTGCTGTGAAACCTCCTGAGGTCAGAGTGGGTGATATCAGTTGATTCTTTCTTCAAATGATGCCCACATACAATTTGAAAACAATGAAAATAATTGGTTTGCTCTACAAAGATGTGTTTTAACATAAGTCGTGCCATTATGTTGTCTTTTCAGCAAACAGCACAAAAAATAGATTCCAACACCACTTTTAAGAAGACCATTGAGCCTTCAATAAGCTCATTGCCTCTTTAAGACTTTTCACAGCATCCCCCAGTTGACTGGCAGTCAAGCTGCAAGCTGTAACATGTTGCAGCTCTAACTAATTATTACATTGTTGGAATTTTTTGGCTTTAAATGAATTCTGCTTTTCTACATTTTATTCTTTTTTGTGGTTTTGAAGGGAAACATTCTTGATCTTAAACATTTGATGTCAATGCAGCTTTAATGCATCACATTTTTTACCACAAAACATGAAACAAAGCTTTGAACTGCCCTGCACAATTTAAGTAAAACCTCATTTAACCTGTGGATTTCCACAGGTAAAAGAGTTGCACAATGCTGATCCCACTTAATTTCCAGCTGTTTTAAGAATAAAAAGTTGGCTGAATTCTGAATCGGGGGGCTTATTTTTGTTTGAAATTTGATAGGTATTTGATAGGAGTGAGTACAATTCCTGAAAGACAACTGTATTGGTGAGAAGGTGCACTTGGGGATAGTTGGAAGCCATTCAGCCCCCCCAAACTTGCTCGGACATTCAATTATATCAATGCTGATTTGTACCTCAGTTCCTCTTGAGTCATTCTCTGGTCTTGCTATACAACAATGACTTGTATTTATATAGCATCTTCAATCATCCCAAATATCCCAAGGTGCTTCATAGCTGCTTGATCAGACAAAACTTGACATCGAGCCACATAAGGAGCTATTCAAACAGGTGACCAAAAACATGGTCAAAGAGGTAGGTTTTAAGGAGCATCTTAAAGTAGGAGAGAGAGAGAGAAGGAGAAGTTTAAGGAGGAAATTCCAGTGTTTAGGGCCTAGACAGCTGAAGTCACAACCACCAATGATGGAGTGAGGAAAATGGGGATGCTCAAGAAACCAGGACTGAAGGGGTACAGAGATCTCAGAAAAGGGCTGAAGGAGGCTACTGAATTAGGGCTAAACATTTTATGTCTGACATACAGTAAAACCTGTTAACAAGGCAGCACATAAATCATATCAAAGTTCTCTTTTCCATTGTTCAATGGCAAACTATTTCTCTTTGTCTTTCTCAACTTGCCTGCAGACTTCAACACAACTGGCCACACCATACACAGGTTCTTGGATGTGGCACTGAAGGTACAGACAGAATGTCTCTTTCTGTGGGGAAGAGAATAATTAGAGGCCATCAATAGTCACCATGAAATCTGATAAGGAATTTAGAAGAAACTTCTTCACTGAAGAGTGGTAAGAAAGTGGACCTCACTACCACAGCAAAAAGTATAGATGCATTTAAGGGGAAACTAGACAAACAAATGAGGGAGAAGGGCTGAGCATTAGATTTAGATAAGAAAAGTTGGGAGGGGACTTGAGTGGAGCATAAACACCAGCGTGGACTGGGTGGGCCGAATGGCCTGTTTCTGTGTCATATACCCTATATAATCTCACGTAATCCTCTTCCACCATCATCCAGCTGGTGCAGTGTAAAGGGTAAATGTAAACAGTTAGTCTGCATCTTCAGTGATGTAAGGTCACATGACAACAGAGCATGCTGAGGGATGGTTCTATGTGAAGCCTTGTGCTAAGCCTTGACCTGTATATAGCTAGAAGAATGTTCAATAAAAGGTAAAGTTTACCAACAGCTTTACATCAAGTAGTCTGTATTGACCCTAACCAAGGGCAGCCTAAGCTAAGACCCACAACAATGATAACAGAGCTGAGTGGGACTAGTTCCTGCTTCCATTCAATTCATTCTGTTGTCTTCGGTCTCCACCACTAAACTTTGTTCCCTAGTCACCACTTCCATCCCTCTCCCTGGCAGATTTCTCAGGCTGAACCAAACTGTTTGCAACCTTGATGCTATATTTGACCCTGATATGTACTTCCAACAACACATTGCATCATCACTAAGCCTGCCTAATTCTATCTCAGTAGTTTTTGCCTAATTCTGCCTCTGCCTCAGCTTATTGCTGGTGAAACCTTCATTCATCGCTCTGTTACCTCTACACTCGACTATTTCAAAACAGTCCGAATTGGTCTCCCATCTTTCACCCTCAGTGAACTCTGCTGTCTTGTCCCAACACTCATTTGACCCACATTGGCTTTCAATTAACCAAAGACTCGATTCAAAATTCTGTTCCTTGTTTTCAAATCCCTCCATGGCCTCACTCCTCCATATCTCTGCAATGTAATCTCCTCCAGCTGTACAACCCTCTGAAATAACTGTGCTTCTCTATTTCTGGTTTTTTGAGTGCCACAGATTTTAATCACTCCTTCATTGGTGGCCATCCCTTCAGCTGTCCAAGCCCTAAACTCTGGAATTCCCTCCCTATATCTTTCCACCTCTCTTATCTCTCTTTCCTCCTTTTAAGATGCTCCTTAAAACTACCTCTTTGACCAAGATTTCAGTTATCTGCTCTAGTATTGCCTTATATGCTTCTGTATCAAATTTGGATGGTTACAATCCTTTGAATCTCCAGGGACGTCTTACTATGTTAAAGGCACTGTATAAATATAAGTTGTTGTTATTTTATTCATTTAGCTCTCTTTGTCTTTTCTGCTCTGTGATTCGGATTATGCCCTGTCTCCACCATTGAAGGCCATAAAGTACCAGTTCATTCTGGTTTGTGGTTAGCTTCTGGGGAAAGAACCTCGAATTAACCTTACTCTAAATGTTCCTCATTATCTGATCAGAAGGTCTTGTGGAGTCAACTGGCAATTAGATTTGGAACTAATTATCTGATCCCAATCTGGCCATGCTTTGTGATGGCATCTTACCACATCTTACCACATCTTACCACACTCTGACCAATTGGCTTACTAGCTTTCCTATTCCCTTTTCCTCAAATATCTTTTGATTGCCATAAAAAAAACCCATCTGGTTTCACTAATGTCCTTTGGAGAAGATAATCTGCCGTCCTTACCTGGTCTGGCCTACATGTGACTCCAGACCCACAGTAATGTGGTTGACTCTTAACTGCCCTCTGAAATGGCCGAGCAAACCACTCAGCTCAAAGGCAATTAGGAATGGGCAACAAATGCTGGCCTTGCCAGCGACACCCACATCCTGTGAATGAATAATTTTAAAAAAATCCTGGACCAATAGAGCTCAGATCTGCCTGTGGGGATTACCCCACTTTCATTCAGCCTCTTGGTCCCAATGTTTACTTGGATAAATGAAGATATTGAGTAGGCTGGCTTTCCAATGGGATTTAATTATGATATTCTACAATTTTTTTCCGTAGATTTCCCACCCGATAGCCCGCCCAATTGGCAGACTGGCTGCCTGTCCAGCTGGTTAAGGAAATGGGATGGCAGGTAGGTTGGGGTAGGAGAATGACAGAGATCACAGAGATCAGGGTTGGGAAATTTGGTGATCGCTCGGGGTATTGGCAGTTGTGGCAGGGAACCTGAGATTGGAGTGAGGGTGTCAGAGAACGTGAGGGGCCTGTGTTAGGTGGGTCAAAAATCGAGCCAGGTTATAGAGGTAGGCTTGCTGGACCTGGAGGAAACATTCCTGTTCCATAGATCCAGCCCTCCTCACCTTCTTTTACCTGCCTGGACTCTCACATCCCAGGAAACCTCTCCAACAAATGTTTGAAAGCAAACAATGTCTTAAAATGGAGGCACGCAACCTTCTTAAAACAATTCAGCCACCTGAGAACAGATTGGTCATCTGTCTTGACCTGCCCCAATTAAAACTGGAAGTGAATGGGCCATAGATTTAAAAATGTTTAAATTCCTATCTGACCCAAACCTACCCAACTTTCAGGGTTCAAGCTAATCTCTTCGAATTGACCGTGTTTTATCATGTTCTAGGAGGGCACTCCATTTATTTTCTGTCCATTCTTCTTGTCTTTCTTCTTGTCAACTAAGTAGTGACCAACCTGATCCTAGCTTTGCTACTCTGAATGAACCACAATGAATAACAATGTCCTAGAGGTTATGTTCCTGTGAAGTTCCTTGGCACCTATGTTACGGCTGCTTTATAAAGTTATTGCTTTAATTATAATTATATATTCTCATCCTTTTGGAATAGAATTGAGCTCATCCAGAAATCTGCTACCCATATCCCATCATATTCATGCATCACCCCTTGCTTGCTGATCGGTATTGGCTCAAGGTGTCCATAATGCCTCACTTTTAAAATTCTCATACTTATACTCACAATGACCTCACTGCTCTCTATCTCTCAAACCTCTTCCACCCCTACTCCTCTTTGAAATCACTGTGTTCTTCCAATTTTGATCGCTTGAGCATTACCAACAACCTTTACTTCACCATTGGTGGCTGTACCTTCAGCTGTTTAGACCTTAAGCACGGGAATTCCCTCCTTAAACTACTCCACCTCTCTTTCCTCCTTTAAGACCCTCCTGAAAACGTGCCTCTTTGTCCAAGCTTTTAGCTATCCACCCTAGACTCACCTTCTTTCTTTTTGTCTGATTATGCTCCTGTTATGGATAGGGATGAGAAAGAACTGAACTCCCAATTCCCTTCCCTTACTGTCTATAATCAGAGTGTATTTGAAAAGGGCAATACGCGTGTTTCTTACCCCTGAGTGTGTGGTAAATTTAAATAATCAACAGCATCCTTTTGTGAGGTTAAATAAAGCGGAATATTTATTCATGCATTCACCCCCAAAGTCTAATGCTAAGCCAGTCACACACACACACACATGCACACACTTGAGAAAAAGATACAGCTACAGAGGATAGTGCACTTTTACCAATTACAAAGGAGCAGTTCGTAGTTCACGTGTTCGGCTAGTATGAGGAAAAAAAGTGCATGTTGTGGGCCCAATAAAGAAGGTATTTTCAATCCTGAAGGGTTAGCCTAGGTAAGTTCAAATAGCTGGAATCATGTCTCAGTGTTTTACAGGATTCCTCAAAGAGATGGAGTTCTCAGCAAGTCTCAAAATTGGTCACTTGTGGCTTTCTTACCAAGAGGTCAAGTTTCTGTATTGGCGGACTTAGAAAGGGAATAGGGTGGGGAGACTTTTAAGATGTAGCAGTCTCCATGTTTTAATGGTAAAGATGTTATTGCCTTTTCTGCTGCTGCTGTTTCTGCAGTTGGTGTTCTGTGTAGATTGACTTGGTTTCTCCCTGGCTTTTGGGATATTAGATTTGTTACCTGAAGACAGTTTTGATCAGGTGGCCACCTGATCAATTACTTATATTGTCCACTCAGAATGTATTAAAGCTAGAAGCCATTACTAGACAATGAAGAATGGATTGCAGGTTGGGGGGAGAAGGGTGTGGGATAGGGGTGGGGGGTGGAAATCTGTTCACATCTACTTATGATCAATTGGCTTCTGCAGCTTTCTTTTGTTGAGTGTCAAGCTAGGAGCCAGGGAGTCTCGGGGTCTATAGATTTTGTGTTTTGGGTGAGTCCACAAACAAGAGTAAGTTTAAATCCAACAGACGTGTTTCACCTTGGTATGTCCATCCTGCTATGGCCATTCAATGAGGAATTTTCCAGAGACTTGAGGTAGTCTGTGTGGGAGTTACAAAAGTCACCTGTCCTTGCAGCAGCCATCTTAGCCACCTATTGACGTTCATTTATTAAAAGGAAAAGGCCGTTGCAGAAAGTTCTATATGAACACAGTCCATGTTTAAGCTTATGAATAGGGCATGCCTTTACTGGGCATGACACTCCTTTAACATGTTTTCAATGTTGTCCTATGTTAAAGGTGCTTAATAAGTGCAAGTTGTTTCTGTTGAGAATTAGTTATATCACAAATGACTAAAATATCAAACAGGTAACTGTCTCAGCAACGCTTCCTATCTTTAATTAGTAGTAATCCTATAACTCATTGATATTCACTCTGAAGCCATAGTCAGAATAATCTCACTGCACAGCACGAGCTCCCACAGTCCAAGTTACTTGGAATAGGTTCCATATCTCTCCCTATCTGAGCCAAAATGCAAGATGGCATGGAGGACAGAGGCCTCAGTGTTTGGGGGCATTTCTCACAGTGCATTCACTCTAAACTCCACTCAGCGCCAACATCTCACATTTCAAAACCACCTCCAGAGCTCAGATGCAACAACGGAGTTTTTACAGAATGACAGCACAGTGTGATGCCACTTGGCCTGCTGTTTGGGTGCTTTCTCCTGTAACCCCTTCATCCACCAGATCTCACTGTTCTGCATTGTCTTCCAGTTAAGCAATGCCGTATTTTTAAAATTTCTCCATGGCCTTCCCCTCCCTATCTCTGTAATATCCTCTAGTTCTGCAACCCTCCGAGATATCTGTACTCCTCGAATCGTGGCTTCTTGAGTAATTCCCAATTTTAATTGCTCCACCACTAGGTGGCTCTGCCTTTAGTTGCCTAGAGCTCTGTAATTCCCTCCCTAAATCTCTTGACTCCTGCTTCTCTTTCCTGCTTTAAGACATTCCTCAGAAACTATCTCTTTCATTAAGCTTTCAATCATTGATCCTAATCACTCCTATGTAGCTTGGTGTTAAAATTTGTTCTATAAGCTTCCTATGAAACACCTTGGAGTGTTTCGCCATGTTGAAGTTATTCAGCAGAGGGACATCTCGCTGAAACGAAGGTGGATCATACCATTCTGTCACCAACATTGCAAGACAGGACAGGTGCAATTACACTCAGGGTCAGAGGGCTAGCAATGGTGAGGACATCTCTTTTATTCTTTCACTGGACGTGGGCATCGCTGGCTAGGCTAACATTTTTATTGCCCATCCCTAATTGCCCTTGAGAAGCATTGAAAACTGAATACTGGCTTCAGATGTTTGGGCTGGTTGGGGGAAGGGGGGCCCGAGGAGATTGCTCCTGAGTAGGGTGAGAAAGAGCATGGTGGTGTGGTGCACTCTGCACAATTCTGCCCTTCTGGAAGGTTTCGGCCTGGACTTGGGGACCTTGTGAAAACTGAAGAACTGCAACCTGCACCCTCTAGATCCTAAGGCTAGTGGGCCCTCCGAGGAGACTCTCACTCTGGCCATAGCAGCCAGTGTCTACCTGGCAGCACAGTTGTTCAGTCTTGTGAAAACCTCCATCCTTGAAACCCCTCCACCCCCGGGTCAAATCCAAGCAGCATGAAGAAGCCTTGGACAGGTTCTCACAGGAGTGTGAGTTCAAGGAAGAACAGGCAAGATAATGAACAAGGCGACTTTCACCAGTAAAAAAGCTGCAGCTGAACTAACAATCAAGCAGCATCAATGGAAATTGCTTTCAAAAAATACTTTCATCAACTTTTTAAATCCAGCATCAGTAAAACAATTATTCAACATCCTTATTGTGGCATGCGGAGGCTTTCAAGAGCTGCCATTGGTTGCCTTGCTCTATAATTCACCACCATGCTCCTCCTGACTGAAATGGCAGAGTAAGTTCACAATGAGAAGACTGGTGAGTAAAACAGTGTAAAATAAAGTGCACACCGCTAATTGTTCCAAGCTAGGAAATTGCTGGCAAAGCTTGAATGACTCGAAATGGCAGACGAGGAGTTGAGAAGGATTTGTTTTAATGTGGGGGGCAAAACCACAATATTTGATTTTTGGCAATGATAAAGCCAAACAAAGCCAAGAAAGTAATGGATTTTATGAGCCAGATATGTTTATTGCCCCCAGGAGAGAGAACTGTCTTCTGAAGTAAAGAAACTTCAAAAGCCCAAAGTACACTCAGCTTAAGGCATCTTTGTTCTGTTGATTTACATGGAACAGGGAATAAAATGGTAATGAGACTGATGAGGTGATCAGGGGGAAAAAAAATCCAAAAGACTTTGCTTAGCAACCAAGTACACAGAACTTTACACAAATGAGTAGTTCAAAGGTTTAAGAGGTGAGGCACCACCATTTCCAGTCCTGTTATTGAGTGTAAACTGCGGTCGTGAATCCGAAACAATCTGGTGAAGGTCCCGAATGATACTGGAAGGTCACAGTTTAACTGTCCATACAATGTGATTGAACTATTTTTACAAGATATTACTTGGCCAAGCTTTTCTCAGAGAAACCAATCCTAAAGGTGTCAAACAGTCAATAGACAGGATTACAATTGTCTGTGTGAGAATAATCATTAATGAACTCACTCAAGGTCACACATCTGAAAACTTAGAGATGCTGCTGGAAATGCGCTCTATTGCTCTGAGTATTGCCCCATCGATGTCTATGTAGATCCTGACCAAATAACTGAGAAATATTACAATTATTCCATTGACGTACAGAACAGCCATTCAGCATAGCTTCTACTGTGGATCTGATCATTGACCAGATAATTACATCTATGGTTCACATGAAGTCTTGCATTGCTATACTGCCTCTCATAATTTCAGGAAATCCAAAAGTGCTTTACAGCCAATCTGTATTTCTTTTTAACTGTTATAACGTAGGAAACGTGGCAGCCAATTTGTCCTCAGCACAGTCGCTCAAACAGAAATGTGATGCGACCGGATAATCTAATTTAAAACTTGAGGAATAAATATTGCTCAGGGCACTGAGGAAACTCCTATTCTTCTTCAAAATTGTGCCTGGGAATCTTTAACGTTCTCCCGAGAGGGCAGTTGGGCCTTGGTTTAATATCTCATCTGGAAGATGCCTCCTCCAACAGTGAAGCCCTCCCTCAGTACTGCACTGGAATTTAAAAGTGATATTTGTTAGCTGGATTGACTATTTAATCAATTATCTTGGAAGTTGGTAAATTCACCACTCATAATTTTGGTCATTAAGATATACAGATAGCTCAAGATGAAATTTAAACAAAGATGTTTCTTAAATTAATGAAAACACAAATAAAATAGTCTGAGTTAGAAAGAACTTACATTTATTTAGCTGTTTTCATGATCTCAGGACATCTCAAAGCATTTCACAGCCATTGATGTATTTTTGAACAGTAGACACAACACCAATTTGCGTCAGCAATGTCCTCTATTAGAAAACTCTTTTACTCTTCTAAAGTGGGCAGATGTGGTCTTAGTTTAACATTTTATCTGAAAGACAACTGTTCAGAAGGATTAGTAAGGATTGTTGTAATATGGGTTCTTTAGAGGTCTCAATGATGAGATCTTGAGACCTGTATATTTAAATATGAAACCTTTATTGTTAATCTTTATTTTTTTTACAGATCCCAGTGTCACACACGGCACTGTTTCTCCATGCAGGCTGCTTCCAGAGTGTTCTCTCTAGACTGTTCTCTCAGCCTGTTATCATGTGACTCTATACATAATACCATGGTCAGTGTTATTCTCCAGTCCCACATTAACCCTTGTTCTACCAAGCACTTTTACATTACAATAACTTGCAGGAACATACTACAACATACAACATCCCCATTTCCTCTCCATAGAAAACTTTCCTCCCGTCCAATGGAGTATTACAATCCAATCTTTACTTGCTGTCCCTGCTCCCCCATATCAAGACTCTGACTTTATAAATTCAGACAGTCTTGAGGCTTGACAGTTCTTCCACATTTCAGTCTGTCACATTTGAGAAATGGTAACATTACTTTGTGTTTCTGGTACTTGGTGATCTCTATTTGATTCACTTTTTGAACCCCTTTGAGTTGTGTTTCTCTTTGTTAACAACTTGCCTGCTTTTTTTTTCAGACACTGCGGGTTTGTCCTGTTCCTTCCAAGGGGAATGTGCACTCTGTTCATTCCCAGAGTGGACCCGAATTTTCTTTTTCCATGGTGTCCGCCAGGTTCTTGCTGGACGTTGATATTTTGCAAATGGAACCTTCATTTCCACTTGTTTCACAATCTCAGCCAAACGCTTTTTTGCTGTTTTATTTTCAAACTGTTTTGCAAGCTCATGAATCTTTTCACTCAGCTCAGCCTTTTCTTCTTCTAGTTCCTTGCATTTCACATCAAATTTACATTTTCTGATCTCAGTTCTGTCTTTTCTTTTTCAGTCTGCAACAGAGCTTTGTCCTTGTCCTTCCTTTTAGTTTCACCGTCAGCCAGGTCTGTCTCCGGCAAAGTCTTAACTTGTTTCAGCTCTGTAATTGTGCCACTCAAGACTTCATTATCCACTCGCAGTTTGGAAAGTTCTACAGCTTTTCCGTTCAGTGCCTCCTCATTTTCATTCAGCTGCTTCTTCAGTTCTTCAAGCAGTTTCTTGTAGCGTTCAGCTTTCTCCTGGAAGATTGAACATTTCTGAGTCTTCTCTGCCGAATGTTTTTTCAGTATGTTCAATGATCTTAAATTCATTTTGCTTCTCTTTGCAATTTTCCAAAAGAATAAACTTTGCCCTGAGGGATTCTTATGATATGTGGAGGTCTGTCTTGAGCTTCATCTTGAGCTTTCCTTTAATTCAACATAGTCTTCTTGAGTTTCTACTGCCGTGCTTCCATTCTGCTGTTTAAGTCATTCTTCATTTCTTCCTGTTGCTGAATGATTACACATTCCTTATGCAGTTGATCTTGAAGGACAATCAACTGTACTTTCAACTGTGTCTTTTCTTGTTGACCTCTTGACAACTCACTCTGGGCTCCAGTGTATCATTTTGTTGTTATTGATAGTTCCAATGCAGCTTTTTCTGAAGTAATATTCAACACCCTCTATAGCTCCTCATGACTTTCCATGGTCACATATTGATTCTTCAAGAAGTCTTTTCAGAGTTGCAACTTCTTTGCTTGCCTTTTCCTCCTGCTGTTTTGCCTGGCTGTACATCTGGTTGAGTTTTCCCAAATCCCGCTTTGATTTGCTAACTGGTGAACTAAGGGTTGTTATTTCCTCCTGATACCTCTGTGTTCTCTGAAATCTTTTTGTTCAGATATCAAACAGCTTGATTCATTGAAGGTTTCAGATTATGTGTTTTCAGAGGTATATACTCAGCTTGAATCTTGCACTTCAAACCTTCCAGCTCAGCTCTGATGTGAACATTTCCCTGTAGAACAGCTTCATGTACTTTTTGCATATTTTGCTTTTTCTGAGTTACCTCAGTTAACTTTCCTTCTTTATAGCCAATTGCTCACTCTGCACTGGGTAGTGTTCCAGCATTTTCAAAAAAACTTGATTTTTAAGCCTTTTGGATGCTTCTCAGCCATTTCCTTCTTCTGCGCTAAACTGTTCAGCTCGTGCATTTCATTGCACTGATGTGGTTGGTAACCATCTTGTGGTTTTACTTGGATGTTGTCACCCTCACTCTGGAGTCTCCTGTCATTGTTATTCTTGGGTCTTTTGTTGCCCTCAGTGCTTTATGAGGAGTTGCCCTCTCTCTGGAGTCTTTGTTGCCCTTGGTTCTTCATTGGGGTGTCCTAGACTTTCTTCTAGGGCCTCGTGTTCTCCACAGCTTAGAGTTTAAAATACCTTTCAAAGCCTATTAACATCTCACCAAATGTTGTCGAGTATTGATCTATATGTTGGCTATGGAGTACTTCACCAGCAAGTGAACCAAAGATGAATCAAAGTTTATCAGCTTGCACTTCTTCCGATTCCCTATTTAATCTTATAGTTCTTCTGTAAAGTAATAATTGTCTTCTCCAAGACCCCCACTCTTGGGTCCGGTTTAGCCTTTTCCATAGTACAAATGCATCTGGCTCTTCTAATTTTCCATCCATGACTAGTTATTCCTCTTATAGTTACTGCTTTAAATGTCGTTACCATTTTAAGAGCTGTCATTGCAGTAACTGTTTTTTCCTTTCAGGTGGCTTCTCTGTGTAAGTTTCCTGCACTTTTCCTGATTTTGGAAGGCTCCCAGGCAATCGTGGGCCTTTTTTTTAACTGTTTTAAACTTTTAAGGTAGAAGCATTTCTTTTCTGGGTGATTTTTTTTTAACTCTTGAATGGTTTTCTTGAATGTCTTGGGGAGTTTTGGCGGGTTCACGCTCCAAATGGGGTATTTTCTTTATATGTGAAGTGACAGTGCTTTGTTCTAAAAATCTATAGGTCTCTTTTTTTAAACTCTGCAGGTTCTGCTTAAATTTTTGAATCTGCCAGCCAATTTTTACAGGTTTGTCTTTATTTAAAACTTTGTTTTTGTTTTTTACTTGCAACTCCGGATGTGAGCCATTGGGACCGCCGCCAATTCTAAAATGTAAGTACAGATATTTTTTGTATTTTTGCTCACCACCACGTGAATTGTATCACTCGCGTTCTTGCAAGTTTCTGTAATGGACTTTCACTCTGATGAATTCCTCACTTCCAAATCTGTAGTGAAGCTTCTTCAACTTTTTCTTCAAGTATTCTTCTCAGGTGCGAGTCTCTCTAGTTAGGCTTCTGCTGCTTGTAGTTTTTCATACCTTGGGACGCTGTTCTAGGTTCATGCATTTAACTACCACCTTTCATATCACTGTGGATCACCATGTCAGATTATGGGACTATCTCTGATGTGATATCTTGTATAAGCGACCACCACTGACAACCAAGATGTAATATGAGTTCTTTGGATGTCTCAATGATGAGATCTTGAGACTTGTATATTTAACCATGAAACCTTTATTATTAAAGGTTAATTATTTACAGATCGCATGTTACTATCATGCATGGTGCTGTTTATCCATGCAGGCTGCTTCCAGAGTGTTCTCTCTAGACTGTTCTCTCAGCCTGTTACCATGTGACTCGATACATAATACCGTGGGCGGTGCTATTCACGAGTGTCACATTAACCCTTGCTCTGCTGAGCACCTTTACATTGCAATGGCATGCAGGCACATATTACATAAGAACATAAGAAATAGCAGCAGGCGTAGGTCATTCGGTCCCTCAAGCCTGCCCCGCCATTCAATAAGATCATGGTTGATCTGCCCCAGGCCTCAATTCTCATTCATGCCAGCTCCTCATAGCCCCCAACTCCCCGATATTTCAAAAATCTATCTACCTCCTCTTTAAGTACTTTCAGTGATCTGGCCTCCACAATTCTTTGGGATAGAGAATTCCAGACATTCACTACCCTCTGTGAGAAGAAATTCCTTTGCATCTCAGTTGTAAATGAGTGTCCCCTTATTCTGTAACTATGGTCACCTAGTTCGAGGTTCCACCACTAGTGGAAGTAACTTCTCAACATCTACCCTGTCAAACCCCCTCAGAATCTTATACGTTTCAATAAGATCACCCCTCATTCTTCTAAACTCTGATGAATAAAGGCCTAACCTGTTTAGCTGTTCTTGATAGATCAACCCTTCATTCCAGGAATCAGCCTTGTGAAACTCTTTTAACATTGTCTCCAATGTCAGTATATTCTTTTTTAAATATGGGGACCAGAACTGTGCACAGTACCCCAGGGGCAGAATTTTCCCATTGTGCGGAGGAGGGCCCTGCACGTCTGCGTGTAAAATGACGCGTGGTGACTTCGGGCGAGCATCCCAACATCACCGCGCACCATCACGATATTTCGCTGGGCGGGGCGCACGATGATGTCCAACTCCTGCCCGCCATTAATCAACGGGCCACTTAAGGCCTTTGAGTGTTCAATCAACGCCGATTTTTCGGCACCCGTGTAATCTTCAGCTCAGCACAACAGACAGGCAAGTAGGAAATATTTGTATTAACCTCATCCACGGGCAGGATAAGAGGGCTCAGTGGGGTTGCGAATGTGCACAGTCAAGAATTTATTTCTGAAAGTTTTTGAAACTTGTCTGTGTGATCTGCAGTACTTCAAAACGAATCCCAGCTGCTTGGACTGGACTCTTAACCTTCAGGTCAGCACTCTGCAGTGAGGAATCTTTTCTGGGCCTGCAGGTTTCAGGAAGCCTTCGCTTAGCCTGGGAATGGGAGCTGAACTGCCCACTGAAGGCAGCTCCACTGAGGAGGAAGTGAGGGCTAGAAGGGGGAGGAGGCCAGGAGTGCACATTCAGCCTCCAGGGGAGCCACCTTTGGGAGGACAGGCGCAGCCACAAGGGGCGCAGGGCCAAGAGGTAGTCCAAGGTGGAAGGGGCCGCAGTCGACACCACTATCCTGCTGCAGGTTTTACAGGTGGCAAAGCAGCTACCTCAATATGTCTGATGTGCAGTGCCGAAGGAGGCTCCATCTCTCAAGGGAGACAGTCAGTTATATCTGTCAGATGATTGGGCCTGAGATCTCCGCTAACTGTGTGGGTGGACACCCCATGCCAGTGGCTCTAAAGGTCACAGCTGCCCTCAACTTCTATGCCTCTGGCTCTTTCCAGGGGTCAGTGGGTGATCTTTGCGATGTCTCCCAATCAGCTGTCTACACTTGTGTCAAGCAGGTTATAGACCCTCTGTTCTGGCGTGCATTGACCTTCATCCACTTCCGCTGGGACCAGGCAAGCCAGACACAGCAAGCCAGAGGCTTCATGGCCATTGCTGGCTTCCCCCGCGTCCAGGGTGCTATAGACTGTACACATGTGGCCATCAAGGCATCAGCAGGTGAGCCCGGTGCCTTTGTCAACAGGAAGGGCTTCCACTCCATGAACGTGCAGATAGTGTGTGATCAAAGGATGCTGATTCTACAAGTCTGTGCAAGGTACCCAGGCAGCTCCCACAACGCCTACATCCTCAGACACTCTCAGGTGCCGGGGCTCTTCAGTGCTCCAGCCCGGCTGGATGGATGGCTGCTGGGTGACAAGGGCTATCCCCTCAGCAGGTGTCTCATGACGCCTCTCCGCCATCCAAGAACAGAAGCTGAGCAGCGGTACAATAGAAGCCAGGGCACCACAAGGGCTTAGGTGGAGAGAACCATTGGTCTTCTCAAGATGCACTTCCGATGCCTGGACCACTCGGGGGGCGAACTGCAGTACCCCCCAGATCATGTCTCGGTGATAGTGGTTTCATGCTGCACTCTCCACAATCTTGCGCTGGAAAGGGGGGACACAGTGGATGATGAAGATGTCGACGCAGTGGCTGCAGCTGCACACGATGAGTCCAGCAGTGAGTCCGAGGATGAGCACGCACAGGGAAATGCTGAGGGGGTAGACGCTGACCCAGGCATACTCCAGGGAGGCAGGGACACCTGGGAGGCTTTAATCCAATGAACCTTCATCTAGTACAGCACAGATGGACCTCCAGGACAGGCCTGGGCTGACGGCTCAATACACGACACCTAGGTGCAAAATCTGCCAGGTTAGCAACAGTAACTAAGGGCCTTGTTAATAAAGCTGAATGTCCCACAAAGCACTCATTACAGTTTTGGAAACTGTAGCAGAAGAAAAGAGGCACTCTCAGCCATGGTGACATATCTGAATTTAATGTGTCAAGCAAAGCAACCTTTTACGAAAAAAAAAAGACAGTAGTGTTACAAATCAGAACAAATCATAAGGACCTCATCTCGGGCCAACACAAAAGCACCAGTGATAAACCCGTGGTGTGCCTAAGGTGCCTTATGTTTATGTTTCCGGGTGCTGCATCTTGGGGCTGCCCCATTGCCCGGACTGGCATCTGAGACAGCCTGCTGATTCTGCTATCCTGTTGACCTCGATGACCTTGGCGGTCGTCCTCTGGCCTGTGAAGCCTGTGCTGGGCCCGACTGGGAGGGAGCTGCCAGTTCCACAGCTGGCATCTCACCAGTCATCACAGCCTCACCAGATGATATGTCACTGGGAGACGGGCGGAGGAGTTGCCACCCTCATCCGCAGAGCCCCGAGAGGTGCCCAACAGAGACGTCAGGCAGCTGCTGTGCCGATGTGAGGTCGCTTCGGACCTCCCTGCTCACTGTGGATGGATGGGAACCGAACTGGGAAACTTGATGCCCAGACCATGTCCCATACTGGCACTGACCAGCTGAGGTCAATGCCGAAGTGAGGGCTTGCTGGTCAGAGCACATCCCCAGGAAGCCCTGGCGGGTCTCCTGGAGGAGCCTCTCCACGAGAGTCGCCACTCTCTCCATGGAGGATGCATGGCGCTTGGACATGTGGTTTATTGCATCGGCGAGCATCCGCGTAGACTCCTCCTCCATGGAGACCAAGCCAAGCATAGCCTCATGTATCTCCACCAGATGTTCCCACACACCTGGCCACATTTCCTGCGTTTGCTGCGTCGTGGACGACTCCAGAGGCTCATCATCAGGCACCGACTGAGCATGTGCTTGGTCCCCTGCAGACCTCCGACTGCTGGCACCATGGGCACTTTCTGTCTCTGCCAGCTCCTCCAGCGACTGTGAAGTGCCCTCACCGCTGTGCCCTGGGACACTAGCCAATGTTCAAATTCCCAGCAAGGTGCTAGTATCTGTGCTGGTGCCTGCCTGGCAGAGATGGTGTGACACTGGTGAGACTTCAGGCCCCTCAGGTGTGAGAGGGGGTCTCTGCTCCTCCTCCCAGCCCTGCTCCACTGATGCTGAAAGGAAGAACAAGGACATTGGATCAGTTAACGTGGAGACAATGTCAATGTGCATCCCTGTCCCCCGGATCATTATGCGCTCATCCTTCCATAACCAATGGTCAAGCCATGTTGCAAAATTAAATCATTTAACATTCAGCAGTGCTATGGCTGTTGGGAGGACAATCACTGACCTCACCGTTGGGCATAAATACCTCAGCACCCCAGCCTCACCTACAACAGTGGACCTTGGCGCACGGCGCCTCTCCAGATCCAGGGCCTCCTGCTTGAAGCGGCTAAGAATGGCAATCTGCGCCTGGCTGCCGCCAGTCCTCACACGCTCTTCCGCATTGAGTATTCTTCTCCTGAAAATGAGACGTGATCATTGATTAATGAAAATTGCACATGGATTCTCTTCACGCACGGCCCACCCCAACCAGAGTGGAACATAACAGGGCTCCAGAGCCTCCTCACCCCGCTGCTGCCGAACACTCACACAAAGATGCTAGGCCTGTCCCTAACCCCCACTCCCACCCACCCCGGACACATGCTGCCTACATCACGTTAGGCACCACACGGTATATCCTCCAAAGAGGTGCAAGCATGTGGAGCACAGAGCGCAGCAGATGGTTCGTTGCCAACGCCACCTTGAAACTCCCCTCCCAGCATCTCATCACCCTGACTTGGACATGTCCTGGAGTTCAAACACAGCGCCTAAGTGCAGCTCCTCCAGGTTGCCCCCAAGCCGGTATGTGGGACTCAGTGTAACACATGCTGTGGGGTCAAAACACATCTCATTGCCCTCTCAGGCTGACCTCAGCATGGACAGTGTCTGCTGGCCCACCCAGCAAAGGACAAATGCCATCAATGATTCAACGCAGTCACTACACTCAGACTTGGGAGGGTGGGGTAGCAGGGGGATAACCGCTGGATTAAATGCCCAACCCCAACATGGTCCTCACCCTGCCAGGGAGCAACAAGTCGTTGAAGCGCTTGCGACACTGGACCCAAGTGCACCACACCACATTGCAGGAGCTCATCACCTCCGCCACCTCCTCCCAGGCATGTTTCGCCATGTGGGGGGGGCCACCTCCTCCCATCCTGGGGAACCAGCACCTCCCACCGTGCTGTCACCTCCTCGAGGAGGGCAGCAAGGCAGTCATCGGAAAAACGAGGGGCACACTGGCACCCCCCTCCGGCCTGGCCTGTCCAGCTGCCCTACCCTCCAGCCTGGCCTGCTCACCAGAAGCTCGCTGCTGTGGCCTTGCACTTGCCATTGTGAGCAGCCTAGACAAGGCAGCCAAGCCTTCGTTTAAACAGGCTGCCGGGTGGCCATTGGACCTAGTGGTCTGTGCACTCCCACCTCCGCCTGCCCACTCCCGCTATCCTTGGGGACTGAGAAATACGCTGGGCCGGCCTTAATTGGCCCGCCCACGTAAAGTGACAGCGTGGACCCGATCGAGGGTGGCAATCGGGTCCACGCCTGCTCGCGCTCCACCCCCCCCACCAACCAGAAAATTCAGGCCCATGTGCAGCCTCACCAACTCCCTGTACAGCTGTAACATGACTTCCCTGTTTTTAAACTCCAATCCCCTAGCAATATAGTCCAAAATTCCATTTGCCTTCTTATGTACTTGCTGCACCTGCATGCTAACTTTTTGTGTTTCATGCACAAGAACACCCAGATTCCTCTGTGCTGCACTTTTTTTGGAGTCTCTGTCCATATAAGTAATAGTCTACCTTTTGATTCTTCCTACCAAAGTTCATGACCTCACACTTTCCTACATTAAACTCCATCTGCCAAGTTTTCATCCACTCACTCAGCCTATCTATATCCCATTGCAGATTCCTTATGTCCTCATCACAATATGCCTTCCCACCTATTTTTGTATCATCAACAAGTTTCGATACATTACACTCTGCCCCCTCCTCCAAGCTATTAATATAGAAAGTAAGTAATTGAGGGTCTAGGACTAATCCTTGTGGCACTCCACTAGTTGCATCTTTACAACCTGAAAAAGACCCATTAATCATCTGTCTTCTGTGTGTTAACCAATCCTCAACCCATGCTAATATACTATCCCCCAATACTGTGAGCTCCTATCCTGTGCAATAACCTTTTATGTGACACCTTATCAAATGGCTTCTGGAAATCCAAATACACTACATCTATTGATTCCCCTTTATCAACTTGGCTTGTTATATCCTCAAAGAACTCAAGCAAATTTGTCAAACATGATTTCCCTTTCACAAAACCATGTTGACTCTGTTTGACTGCATTAAGCTTTTCTAAATGTCCTGCTATTTCTTCCTTAATAATGCACGCTTGCATTTTCCCAATGACAGATGTTAGGCTGTCCGGCTTATAGTTTCCTGCTTTTTGTCTCCCCCGTTCTTGAATCACATCAGCGGTTTTCCAATCCACTGGGACCCCGGAACATTTCGACCAGTGCCTCCACTATCTCTGCAGCCACTTCCTTCAAAGCCCTTGGATGCAGGCCATCAGGCCCTGGTGACTTGACTGCCTTTAGTCCCATTAGTTTGTCAGATACTTTGTCACTTGTGATAGAGACTGTTATAAGATCTTTCCTACCATTAGCTCCGTGCTTATCTGATATTTTTGGAATGTGTATAGTGTCCTCCACTTTAAAGACCTATGCAAAATGTTGGTTTAAATTATCTGCCATTTCCCTGTTCCCCATTATTAATTCTCCAG
Organism: Carcharodon carcharias; assembly: GCF_017639515.1. Taxonomy (NCBI): domain Eukaryota; kingdom Metazoa; phylum Chordata; class Chondrichthyes; order Lamniformes; family Lamnidae; genus Carcharodon; species Carcharodon carcharias. Next base: position 9,690,427 of record NC_054492.1, on the reverse strand, counting down.
TCACCTCCTGCAAGGACCCCACACTCACTTTAACCCTTCTCTTTTTATATACCCATAGAAGCTTTTATCATTGTTTTTATATTTCTTTCCAATTTACTTTCATAATCAAATTTCTCCCACTTTATTAGCTTCTTAGTCATCCTCTGCTGGTTCCTAAAAAATTTCCAATCCTCTAGCCTACCACTAGTTTATGCTGCGTTCTATCCTAGGTTTTTGATTGGACACTCTCCTTGACCACCTTTGTTAACCATGGGTGGTTCATCCTTCTCATTGAGTCCTTCTTTTTGACAGGGTCAAATTTTTGCTAAGTGTTATGAAATATCTGCTTAAATTTCTGCCACTGTTCATCCACCGATCTTCCCCTTAGCCTATTTTGCCAGCCCACTTTAGTCAACTCTTTCTTCATACCTTTATAATTGCCCTTATTTAAGTTGAGGACACTGGTTTGAGACCCGGGTTTCTTGCCTGCAAACTGTATTTGAAATTCTACCATGTTGTGATCGCTACCCCCTAGAGGATTCCTAACGACAATATGTCTTATTAATCCTACCTCATTACACATTACTAGACCTAAAATAGCTGGTTCCCGCGTAAGTTCTGCAATGTATTGTTCTAAGAAACAATCTCTGATGCACTCTACAAATTCGTCTTCCACGTTACCCATGCCAATCTGATTTGTCTAGTCAATATGCAGATTAAAATCACTCATGACAATTGTAGTGCCCTTCTTACATGCCTCCATTATTCTTGATTTATACTTTGTCCTACAGTGAGGCAACTCTGCGGGGGCCTATGGACAACTTCCACCCATGACTTCTTCCTTATTTCCACCCAAACTGATTCCACATCATGATCTATTGCCCCTGTATCATTATTCACCACCGCCCTGATACCTTCCTTTATTAACAAAGCTACCCCACCTCCTTTTCCTTTTTGCCTATTTTTATGGAATGTCGGAAACCCTTGAATATTGGTCACCCTGCAACCATGTCTCTGTAACAGCTATCAAGTCATAATCATTTATTTCTATTTGTGTCATCAACTCATCTATCTTGTTACAAATGCTGTGTGCATTCAGATGAAGAACCTTAAGCTTTGACTTTTTAACTATTATTACTCGTTCTGGTTCTAATTTCTGCTGCACTCTTCTGTTTACATTTTCTGCCCCTTTGTGTCACTCTTTGAACATTACCCTGCACCTCTGCTCACTCGTTTCTTTTTGATTTTTTTAAACTTCCCTTCAGTTGAACCCCCCCCCCAACTAATTAGTTTAAAGTCCTATCTAATACCCTAGTTATACAATCCGCCAGGACAAATGAAGCTCATCCCAACGGAACAGCTCTCTCCTTCCCCAGTACTGGTGCCAGGGCCTCGAATCGGAACCAATTTCTCCCACACCAATCTTTGAGCCACACATTTATCTCTCTAATCTGATTTACCCTATGCCAATTTACACGTGGCTCAGATAGTAATCCAGAGTTTATTACCTTTGTGGTTCTGCTTTTTAATTTAGCCCCGAGCTGCTCATAGTCCCTCAGCAGAATCTCTTTCCTAGTCCTACCAGTGTCGTTGATACCTATGTGGACCATGACAACTGGATCCTTCCCCTCCCACTCCAAATTCCTCTCCAGCCCGGAAGAGATATCCTTAACCTTGGCACCAGGTAGGCAACACAGCCTTTGGGACACTCTGTCTTTGCTGCAGATAAAAGTATATATTCCCCTATTACTACTACATTTCCCTTTTCTCTCTCCACTTGAATAGCGCTCTGTACCACAGTGCTGTGGTCAGTTTGCTCATCCTCCCTGTAATCTTTGCCCTGGTCCACACCGGGATCAAGAACTTCATACCTTTTGGAGACTCACTGAGGCTTCTCCAAAGCTAAATTTTAGATCCCCATACCTGTCTGACTCGCAGTCACACTCTCCTGTCCCTGACCATGGTCCAAATTTGATGTAATTAATCTAAGGGGTGTGACTGTTTCCTGAAACAGTGTCCAGGTAACTCTCCCCCTCCCTGATGTGTTGCAGTGTCCGCAGCTCAGACTCCAGCTCATTAACTCTGATCCAAATTTCCTCGAGCAGCCAATGATTGCTGCAGATGTGGTCACCGTGGATCGCATCAGCCTTCCCCAGGTCCCGCATACTACAGCTGCAACACATCACCTGCCCAGCCATCTCTATTCTATTTAATTAATTTGGATGTTAAGTATTATAAAAATGAATTTATTAATTGTACTCTTCAGCTGTAATCTCCTGATTTAAACCACTTGGCCAATCAAAAGGGATATGGAAGAGATACCCACCAATTGCTACCTGTTTTCCTTTGATGTCACACTATTGCTGACAGGTAGAAATAGGTCTTCCTCTCACACTCTCCTCTACATGCTGCTAACTGCCTGGCTCAGGGTCTGAATTGGGGCTTGAACCCATTATCTCCTGGCTCAGAGAGAACAGTGTGGCCCACTGAGCTAAAGATTTCAGACTAAGAGTGGCTGTGAATGACCCAGGTCCCTTACTTGAGTTAGGCACTCCATTCACCTCACCGCAACATGTGTGAGTGCAGGACACTTGAACAGTGATTTTAACTCCAAGCACCAAATGTTTACAAGTCTCGCAATGACCCACTCATCTGCTCCTCAGTTGCAGTGCGTCATGCCCCATTTTAACAAGACAATTTCCCTGCTGTCCTGACCAATGTCTATTCTTCAAGCAACAACTTTCAAACAAATTAGCTGGTCCTCATCACATTTCTCTTTCTGGGTTCTTGCAGTGCTCACATTGACCACTATGTTTCCTAAACTGCTATAGCATTTACACTTCAACAAAGTACTAATTAGCAGAAAGTGCTTTGGATGTTATGAGGCTGTGAAAGGTTCTTTAACAATGCAAGACTTTATTTAAGAAGTATGCAGTTAGGTGTAATGTTTTGATCAATGGGCAGAACCATAGTAGGAATGACACTGGTTGGTTGATTTATATACTCATAAGCTAGTGTTCTCGCACCAGGCATGCAAAGGCATCTTTGAAATTCAGAGGTTGTGTTTGATGGTATCATTCAGACCCCAAATGTATTTTAACTCTCAACACCCATTGGTTGTCAGGAGCGCTGGATACCAAGGAGTAGCAGGCCCAGAGAAAACCTGATATGAATATACATTTTTTTATAAAGCATTTCCTTGTGAGTCAGAAGGAGCAACAGAGCCTCCTCAGGCTCACAAGCAAAGGTTCCACCCTCAGCCACAATTACCGACTCGTCCACCACTTATCTTACTAACTCAGGCCTACTCCTGTGGTTTCCTGGCTGTGACCTCCTAATGTGCCTGCCTCCCCTCCCCCATGCCCCAAACCAATCTGATGTCACTGACTGTTCAACAGACTTTTTCGCACACAACTCCTACACTTTTAGAGCTAATAAATCAAAGTGTCCAAAGAAAATGATAAAAGCATGCCCTTTTTTTTATGTTCCTATGATTTTTCTCCGAGATTTTTTTTTCTCCTGCAGTCTCTTGGCAATATTTCCCTTCCAGGAGACTCCTGGAGGGTTGGCAGCCCTAAGCGGATACCTACAGAACGAGAAGTTAAGGATACAGTGACCTGAACTTAATTTTAGGGTGCAATCAAGTGATCTGGAGTGGCATTGGAAATACATCCAATCTTGTGCAAGACTGGCATTGGTTTGGCCAGTTTGGATTGTCCAATCTTGGATCTTTAGCAGCCAGAAGAAGTTAGTATATAATATATGTCATATATAAAGTCAGCTGTGACTCAATTGGTAGCACTCTCACCTCTGAGCCACAAGGTTCTGGGTTTGAGTCCCACTCCAGTACTTAAACACAAAAATCAAGCCTGACAATCCAGTGCAGTGATGAGTGAGTGCTACATTGTTGGAGATGCCAAACTTCAGAGGTGACATTAACCCTTCTGTCTGCTAGGATGGTTATGAAAGACCCCTGGCACTATTCTTTAGAAGAGCAGAGGAGTTATTCCTGGCCAATCTTTCTCCCCTCAATCGACATCACAAAAAAATAGATTTATCAGATCATTATCACATGATCACATCCCTCTCGTTGTGTACACATTGGCTGCCATGTTTTTTACTTTCCAACGCCCTTCAAACATACTTTATTGGCTGTCATGTCCAATGGTTGGGAAAAGTGCTATATAAATGCAAATCTTTCTGTTTTATAAGATAACATCAGCTCCAACTCCCAACCAAGCTAGTTATGAGACATTAATTGATGAGGTGGAAGGAGTGATGAATGTGGAATGTTGGTGCTTTACTTGAAATGCCTTGTCTGACCGCACTGGGTGCACAGAGTTATGCAGAGTCTTTAATACAAAGGTCATTTGAAGGCCTGGTGAGGTTTCTACTGCACCTGAGTGATCACAAAGGCTCCAGCAAATATTTCATGAGCAGCCAAGATTTCATTTGAAACAAGTAATTGAAGGTTCTGCATAAACCAAGGGATTAGATTGTTGTTTAAATGCTGCCACAGGACAGTGGAGGCAAACCCCCACTCCTAGGCTCGAAACCAGCCTGAGGCCTGACTCATTCTCATGGTGGGAGCTGCTTGCCTATTGGAGAGGGCTGAAAATGCAGGACTGCCACACTGTGAAGGCCAGGCGCTCCATGAGTTCACAAGGTCATGGTGTTCGACATTTGACGGGTTAGGTGAAGTATTAGTGTTTGTCTGTCTTTTGTTAAACAGTGACCTTGTCTGTCTTCTCAGGTGGATATAAAAGACCCCATAGTGCCACTTTGAAGGAGAGCAGTGGTGTATGTGTCTGTGTTGGAGGGATTTCTCGCATGTCCTGGTCAATATTTATCTCTTAGTCACAGATTATCTGATCATTAATACATTGATACTTGTGGAATCTTGCTGTGCGCAAATTGGCTGTCGCATTTTATACATTACAACAATGACTAAACCTGAAAAGCTTGGCTGTGAAGTACTTTGGGATGTTGAGGTCATGAAAAATGCCAAAAAATTCAATGTGTTGCGGGTGTGGGGTGGAATGGGGGAATAAGTTCAAATGTGCTGAAAGAACCAAAATTATTAACATTCTCTTTTTGATTACAAGAACTTATATTCTGGAATTCTTGCTTGTCTTTCAAGGTGAAGGTCACCTTGGTGACATTTATCATCTGGGTGTTTGGTAGTGTACTGGTGGGTACGTAGGCTCAGGCCCATCTGTGTCCAGAAGGTTCTGTTGCAAATAGGATGGGATACCAGAGACCATTGAGTTTTGGATGAGCTGTTGGCTTGAAATTTCCCCTCCTTGCATGTCCCCTCTGTCTCTGATACTATCCATGTTTGTCTTTTGGCTTAAACAAGCACAGAAATAACTGTTACCCATGGCAACAGCTACCTCCTGGGCACAAAAGTCCTTTCCTTCTACCATGATAACTCAGAAAGGTGACTACTTGACTCAATCGCTGTTCATATATTTCAATTGGTTTTTGTTGTGCAGCAATGATCTCAGATGAACAATTGGTGAGGATGGTCCAAAAGGAACATCTCGATTGTCTGCAACATTTGAAAGGCCTCGTATTGATCTGTGACTATAGTATAGATTTTAAAATTTTGCTGTCTGTAAATCTAAGAAAACGTCTTTGCAGGGTGTTTCAGCTTTTGAAGGAGGCTGCATGGGTTTTTTATTTGGCAGGTGCAGCAATCCTGAGCACGCTTCTCCCGGGACTTGCAGTCAATATCTAAATTCCTAAGTGGAGCCTTCAGAGTGTCCTTGGAACCCTACCTTTGACAGCCATGAGAGCAAACCCAAACTCCTGCTCTCCATAGAAGATTCCTTTTGTTGAGTGAGTGTCAGCATTCTGGCTAAAGACCATCCCAACTCAGTTGTGACTGTCTCAATATTGGCATGCTAGCTCAGATGAGCACCTTACTGTCTGGTATTCTGTCCTGTCAGCTGATCTTCAGAAGCTTCCTAAGGCAGCTCAAGTGATAGTGTTTGAGTTTTTGGCCTGATGCTGATACACAGTCCGAGTCTCACATGCGTAGAACAGAGTGGGCATGACTATTGCTCTGTAGACTTTCAGTTTGGTAGGCAGACATTTTCCTCTTCATTCCCAGACTGATCTTTGAAGTCTGCCAAGGGTTACACTTGCTTTGGCAATTCTTGCATGTGTCTTGTCATCAATATAGACAGCTCAATAGAGTGTGTGAAGCTGAGATAAGTGAATTTATCCATGAGGTTCTGCTCATGGACTGACACCTTGGGCTAGACAACAGGCCTTTCTGGAGCTGGCTGGTACATTAATTCAGTTTTCTTTGTGCTGATCATTAAGCTGAAGTTGTCGTATGCATTGGAAAACAAACCCATGCAATATTGTATGCCCAGCTCTGAACTGGCCACTAGTGCACAGTCATCGGCAAAGAGGAAATTGCAAAGTATCCCCTTGGAGACTGTGATCTTTGCCTGAAATTGTCTCTGATTGAGCAGCCTCCTATCCAATGTCTGATTTTAATGCCAGCATCACCATCATGGAAGGCATTAGACACCATGGCGCTTGTATGCAGCCCTGATTAACTCCATTAGTGACCGAGAATGGGTCAGAAGGCTTATCATCATCTAGGACACGCATGAGCATGCCATCATGGAGCTGTCAAATCATTATGATGAATTTCTCAGGGCAGCCAAATGTTTCCATTACCTTCCAAAGGCCCTCATGGCTGACTGTGCCAAAGGCCTTGGTCAGGTCAACAAATGTAGTGTAAAGGTGCATGTTATCTTCTTGGCACTTTTCCTGGAGCTGTCTAACTGCAAACACCACATCAGTGGTTTGTCAACCTTTTCTGAACCCACATTGACTCTTGGTCAAGATATTGCACCAAGTTGTTTAAGCCGCCTCTATTTAGTTGATGGCCTGATACAGCAAGGGAATTTCCCCACCATTGGCATAACGCCAATAAAATAGCCCCTGATTGGGTCTTTACTTCTGGAAATTGGCTGCTTCCTTGGGGTAGGTAGTCTGTCCACTTCTGGTTCCACCATCCTTAAAATACCCTGATTTTGGAACCACATTGGGGAGCAGATCCAACATGGGGTGGAGCGGTGGGGGGAGGGGAGCTGCTAAAATCCTGGCCATGATTTGACGACACTATGATCAACAGCAGTGAAAGAACCGTGATCACATGACCATGCCACTGAGGAAAAGATGAAAGAAAGAACTCATATTTATATAATGTCCGAACAACATTCCTGAGCTTTACATTTAACAAGTCACATCTGCAGGCAGTTACTGCTCTTGGATAGGCAAACACAGCAGCCAATTTATACAAAGAATGATCGTGTGAAGAACATGAAGATGCCTGTCCTGCTAATACAACTTGGGCAGTGCAGGTTGTGGCAGAAATGTTGACTGGCACCCCAAGGACTGGTTAGCCATCTTCATGCCCTTACACCTGCTGCCTGCTTGTCCAGCCATGAGCTCAGTCCAATTTTCTGGTTCGGATAGATTGGACATTCATAACAACTTTTCACTAGTCTTCCCACCAGCACCTTCCAGCCCCACCCCAATGAAATTTTAGCAGTGCTGCAGCCCTTGGAGCGATCAAAGAGTCTGAAGATGCAAAAAAACTCCGACTGAATGGATCATCAGTGGACCTTCAGTCCTGTATTTTCTACTCAAATGATCGCTGGCAGACTTCTTCTGATTATCTTGGGGACCGGCAGGGACAATAACTCAAACGCTAAACTCTCAATCAGCACCACATAAGCCGATTGTCTGGCCATTTATTGCATTGTGGGATCTTACTGTGCATAAACTGGCGGTTGTGTTCTCCACGTCACAACAATGACCGTACCTCTTTGGCTATAAAGTGCTATAAAGTCACAAAGTAGAAATACAAGCTCTTCCTTCCTGAAAGGTAATTCCATTCAATAATCTAACTTTCAAAATTTAAAGAAATGATCGGGTTTCCTGTCCTGAGTTACTTCGGTTGGAATTTGGATTGCACTGAACAACATTGGGTCTTTTAAAAATAATTGTGGGTCATAACCGTTTCCAGGTTTCACCCTGGTAGTGTACCCGCCAATGTGGTCTCCTAACTGGTCACCTCTGCTTCTACTGCCCAAATAAGGAGGTGGGTGGGTTCCTGTAGCTGCAGGTCCAATCAGAGAGCAAGTTCGGCTGGAGTCAGGAACTTATCGGCCCACCCACCTGACACTCTCCCATCTCACCTTCCTTCGAGACCAGGGAGATTCCACCCACCATATCTGATATTATTTCTGACGAAGACAATGCCATTTTTTTAATTGTTCCCATTGTTTAAGTTAACCGTGTTCAGGGTGTATGAGTGAATTAGCTGCAGGCAGCCTTGTTTCAAACCTATTCCAGAACTACCACGGCTGTAATAGTGACAAACAGTGACAGGAATAAACATGTAGAAGGGATTTCTGAGGGTTTCATTTGGCAAGGTTCACAGTGTAATGGAATGGGGTGTCCCAAGCTCATAAACCCTTTCAATGCTGGACCAGAACTCTTCCTGAAGTTTCTGGGTGTTTGTATCAGGAATTCAGGTTTGAGGCCAGTTTTAATGGTTGGAGGATCACATGCTCTGTAAATGAGGCCCACTGACCACTTCATCCGAACTCCTTATGGTGTTCATTTTCTGATCACTGGCGCGCAACCCATTATTTAGTGTCAAGAAAAATTAATAGCGAGGAAATCACCGGCTGCGTAATGTGCTTCCATAGAAATACATAAAAGTTACAACATGGAGACAGTCCATGTTGGCATCTATCCTCCACACCAGAAAATAGTTCTCATTATATCTGTATGCCTTGTTCCCCTATCTCTTTGTCACTTTTTTCTTCATCCACCTATCCAATCTCACTTTGAATGTTGACATAGTTTCGGCTACGACTAACCTTGTGGTGAATTCCACAGCCTGACAGCTTAGTGTCTGGCCTCTGCTCTAAATCTCTTCGGCTTATCTTGTACCTCTGGTTCTCCCATTCAAGGCCCTTCAACTACCGGAAGTAGTCTGCTTCTATTTGTCACATCATCATCCTTTCATAATTTTAGCCACCTCCATCATATCAGGCTGTAATCCTGGCTTGTTCGTGTGGAAATCAATTTTTGAAGTCTTACTTTGTATTTTTAGGTCCAGACAGGATCCTAGTAAACACTTTACCTTCTCTAAGTCCCCTAATTATATAGTGGTGTCTGATATTGCACATGACATTTTAACTCAGATCTTATTAAAGCTTTATAGACTCATCATTCTTGCTTTCTTTTATATTCCATACCTCCTGTGATCAATTCCATTAGATTTCTTTAATATCCTGTGAACTTGTGCCCCCAAATTCCTTTGTTTTTCAACAGCATCAAGCCTACATCCATCCACAGTATAATTACTACTATTATTGTTTTTACAAAAATGTATTACCTCACAGTTATTGAGACTGAATTCCATCTGCTGATCTTTAACCCATTGGCTCATCTTATTAATATCTCTTTTCAGTCTCCTTTGGTCTTCTGAAGAATTAACTCCATCTTCTAGCTTGGTATTATTTACAAATTTCAATTCAGTTCCTTCTAGGCCTTTATCAAAATAAAGCCGATAAGTTGGAGGTATGGTGGAATTTATAGCAGGCCTAACAGCAAGCAGTCTATTTAAAGCAAACAACATTTGTTTACAAAGAGTCTTTATGAACCGCAGCAAACAGAAATCAAAACTGCAGCAACGACCTCCAATAATAACCAAGTTATTTCTCCATAAAAATGCAGTGAGTGGAGGAGAGTTACATAATACAAATAGTGAGTGTAAAACCATTCTCATCCAACATTCTGTTTGTGGAATATTTGTGTGTTGGCTGCTGCCTTTTCTAGGGTACAACAGTGACTAGACTTCAAAACTACTTAATTGGCTGTAAAGCATTTTGGAATGTCCTGAGGTCATGAATATCACTGGATAGTTGTTTTTATGCCTTATTATAAAAAGGACATGGGGGCACTGGAGAGGGGACAAAAAAGGCTTTACAAGAATGAGAGCAGGACTGTGAAGTTGTACTATCAGGAAAAGATGAACATATTGGTCTTGTTTCCCTTCAAATTTGAAGTCTGACGGGTGGCCTTATAGAGGTCTTCAAAATGACTAAGAAAGACCTGCATTCATATAGCACCTTTCATAACCACCGGCCGTCTCAAAGCACTTTACTGCCAATGGTGTACTATTGCAAGGCAGTCAACACATCAACCAATTCACTCAAAGTAAGCTCCCACAAGCCACAAAGTCATAATGACCAGATAATCTGAGTAAGTGATGTTGATCGAGGGAATATTTATTGACCAGGATACTGCCGAGAATAACCCTCGTCCTTTTCAAAATGGTGCCATGGGACCTTTCACATTTACTTGAGACAGCCAATGGGCCCTTGCTTTAATACCTCATCTGAAAGATGGTACTTCCAATAGCATTATACTCCCTCAGTACTGCAGTTTCAGCCTTATTTTTTGTGTTCAAGTCCTGGAGTGGGACTTGAAACCATAAACATCTGACTCAGGGGGAAGAGTGCTCCTGACTGTGAAAGGTTTTGTTAGAGCAGACACAGAGTGCTTCCGCTTTTAGGGAAAAGCAAACAAGAAGCCTTCAATTTGAGATAATCACCAAGAAATCCAATAGGGAATTCAGGAGAAGCTCCTTTACTCAAGAGAGTGGTGAGAATGTTGAACTCATGACCTCAGGGAGTGGTTAAGATGATTAGCGTAGATATAGTTAAAGGGAAGCAAGATAAGAGATAACAGAGTCATTTGAGATTTTGGGGGTTGGTTGTCCCTACCCTTTTGCGAGTCACCCCAGGCCAAAGTAAGGATTCCATGCTCAAGGTTACGAGCTTTGGCCAATAGTGGAGCCAGTGAATTTTCAGTGTTGATGTCGGAAGAGATAGAACTTTGAGGGACACCGGCTGCTTCCAGGTGTGGGATCCTTCAGGGAGAGGACTTGTGTTTCCTTTAAACACACACGAGGGAAGCAAAGGAAAAACATCTTGTGTATTCTTTTCCTTAGTCATGTTGCTTATTGAAGTTGAAAATGGGAAGCTCCTGGGTGCAACTGAGGAGGAAAGTGCAAAATGGTGAGGAGTGGAGAAATAAGCAGAGGGCCTACCCTTGGGCAGTCACCACCACTACTAGCAGATAAGTTATGCTGGTAGTCGTGCCAGTAGCGTAGGAGAAGCCTCGAACGGAGCATAAATGGAGCGGTTGGGCCGAAAGGCCTGTTTCATTGATCTATATTCTATGTCATTCTATGTAATCTCAACCATTTACAGCAGTGTGGCCTCCAGCGGTGATTGACAGGCACATTACCCAATCATCTCCATTCTGGCCAGGAATCGCAGTGTCACTGTATGCAGCCATATCAAAATGCTCCCGATTCAGAATCCTGGATCACGGATCACCCTGAAATGCAAAGCTCTGTGCTAAGAGCACTAAAGTAGACAATTTGCCCCATATTTCTTTTCTATTTTAACTCTTTTCAATATTTCTTAATTCTGAAAAGTAATCAGTGCACACTAAATAGAACATTGGCTACAGAAAATCAATAAGGAGCCAATTTGCTAATGAATGTTTACAAATTATTTAAAATAAATGACTGTTTGATTGTCGCAAATAATAACATGAAGACATCTTCCATTTTAAATCCACATTATCCTTCCTTTTTTCTGCACTTTTCCTCTTCTGTGATTCTTGAAATTAAAACAATTTCTGGAATAGAAGGAAAACATATGAGTGTAAATAAATAAGGGAGATCTGATTGTAATGAAGGTACTGATAATGGTGGTGGATTATAGTTCACTCGGGCAGTCTGAGTTGTTGCTGTGGTACCGTGTATGTTGTACTTTGAATAGTAATGGTAGAGGCGCCAATGTTCCTTCCATCGCATGGCTGACCAGGAATCTCTCTCGCTCTTACTGCCTGTCATTGGTGTGTGTTGGAAGGACTTGCAGGCTGATACTCAACCTGTTTGGCCACTCCTTATGCACGCATCTCCTGTGGCCATCAAGCCCTGGAGTGGGTCTTGGACCAAGAGATTCAGATTGAGAGGTAGGATTGCTACTGCTTGCATCGCATGAGCACCTAGTGATATTGACCATACTACCTGCTTAGTTGGCTCCTTAAATTTAACAAAAATTCAGACAAACAATGATGGAAAATTCAGAACACAGCATTGTAAAAACAACTCTCTGCATCATTCTTTACTCTGTGACTGTTTTGGGAGATGAATGGAATATTATAACAGATTTTGATATGGTAAGCAAAGGGAAACAGTTTCCACTGGCAAGGGGTGGTGGGGGAAGGGGGTCAGTAACCATAGGGCACCATTCTCATTGTGATCGGAATGCTCTGTCTGGAAGTGTGGGAGCAGTTTCAGTGGTAAATTTCCAAAGAGAAATAGATAAAGTTTTGAAGAGGAAAGGAATGCAGGTCTATGGGGAAAGAGCAGAGGGGTGGCACTAATTAGATAGCTCTTTCAAAGAGCTAGCACAGACATGATGGGCCAAATGGCCTACTCCTGCACTCTAAGATTCTTTGGCCCCAATGGGTGGGTTTTCTGAGCAGTCGTCAGGAACTTTGGTTGGGAAACCTGGACATTTAATGGACGTTGTGGAGTTTTTATTGCTCAGTGTGTGTCTGTATTCCCAGCAGTTTCCCCAGGTGGGAACCAGTTTGATTGACAAGCTTAGCTCTCTGTCAGATGGGGAGTGCTCCACAGGGGGGGCCACAGGTCAGTAGCAGGTAGGTAGCCTGGGGCTGGGTTGTTGATGTAGTGTGGGATGGGGGTGCTTTCTGGAGCTGGGCTGAGGGGGAGAAGCGGGGGTGGGGTGGGGGTGGTTGTGTCCAATCCCTGGGGGTGGCTCAATATCTGACCTTGATAAGGTGGGGGGACGAATGAACATTTAATTTGTGCACCGATTTCAAGCAAGAATGTTTGGAAATGACAAAGTTAAAGAGTCTTCAGCATTCTTCAAAAAAAAAAATCTTTCTACAGGTCATGTATCTGTCTTAAAGAACAATATCAACTGTGAATAGAGGGGTGCACCAGGTCAAAGAATTCATCAACTCTGGCATAAAAGCACTAAAATGAGAGAACACTTGCCAGAAAGGCTGTTTCCATTATCTCTGATGTCTGACTACAAACTCTCCATTCAACCCAACCTTAAGTGACCATTATAAATCATTGTATTGCTCTTGATCAATTGAGACCATCTGTTTCTTGCTCAAAAAGCTTCTTAATGAACATCCCACAACTGATTCCATTCAAAATGATGTTTATTGTAAAACTGCATGAGGCTCAATCTGTCTCCTGCTAATACTCCGGTTGTACGGGGCTGAGCCCAAACCCTGGGTACGAGGCGATTTTTACTCTCATTCGTTTCCTTCCTTGCTTTTGATGTTCTGGAGTTTAAAATTAAATGCAACCATCATCACACCCTGCCCTAATGCAAAAGCAGAATATTGCATTGAAATGCTGCAGCAATCCATACTCCATGTTGGAAAATCCATTAAAGCAAGTCAGGTTTAAATACCAGTTATTATGTGATAACACTAATTTGCAGAATATAAGAGTGGTGTAATAGGTTGGGTTTATTTTGTTCAAAGTGTGCTGCAAATGAAGGTTTTTCAATAATGCATTACATTCACAACAAGAAGGGAAATTGACTCTTTGGTGATAAGAAATGTAAATGTTGGAGGATGTACAGACAATTCAGCCGAAACCATGTCTAGACAAGCTCTTCCAGTTCCTATCTAAAATCAATGTGAGCAAAAAAACATAATTCACATGTTTGAATACGGCACGATTTTTAAAATTCATTCACAGGATGTGGGTTTCACTGACTGGGCCAACATTTATTGCCCATTCCTAGTTGCCCTTGAGAAGGTGGTGGTGAGCTGCCTTCTTGAACCGCTGCAGTCCCTGTGGTGTAGGTACACCCACAGTGCTGTTAGGGAGGGAGTTCCAGAATTTTGACCCTGCGACAGTGAAGGAACGGTGATATATTTCCAAGTCAGGATGGTGAGTGGCTTGGAGGGGAACTTCCAGGTGGTGGTGTTCCCACGTGTCTGCTGCCCTGGTCCTTCTGGCTGGTAGCAGCCAAGGATTTGGAAGGTGCTGCCTAGGGAGCTTTGGTGAGTTTCTGCAGTACATCTTGTAGATGGTACACATTGCTGCTACTGTGCGTTGGTGGTGGAGGGAGTGAATGTTTGTGGATGTGATGCCAATCACACGGACTGCTTTGTCCTGGACAGTGTCAAGCTTCTTGAACGTTGTGGGAGCTGCACTCATCCAGGCAAGTGGAGAGCATTCCATCACACTCCTGACCTGTGCCTTGTAGATGATGGACAGGCTTTGAGGATTCAGGAGGTGAGTTACTCAACACAGGATTCCAACCCTCTGTCCCACTCTTGTAGCCAAGTATTGATTTGGCTGGTCAATGGTAACCCCCAGGACGTTGATAGTGAAGGATTCAGTGATGGTAATGCCATTGAATGTGAAGGGACAATGGTTAGATTCTCTTGTTGGAGATGGTCATTGCCTGGCACTTGAGTGGTACGAATGTTACTTGCCACTTGTCAGCCCACGTCTGAATGTTGTCCAGGTCTTTCTGCATTTGGACATGGACTATCTTCAGCTGCTTCATCAATGACCTTCCTTCCGTCATAAGGTCAGAAGTGGGGATGTTCGCTGATGATTGCACAATGTTCAGCACCATTCGCGACTCCTCAGATCCTGAAGCAGTCCATGTCAACTCTACCCACACAGATTCTACATCATCTGACCCTACGTCGTTTCTTGCTATCGATTTAATTTCATTTCTTACAAACAAAGCAACCCCACCCCCTCTGCCAACCTGCCTATCTTTTTGTTAGGATGTATATCCTTGGATATTTAGCTCCCAGTCCTGATCCCCTTGCAGCCATGTCTCCTTAATGCCCACCACATCATACCTGCCAATTTCAATCTGTGCCCCAAGCTCATTTACCTTATTTCGTATACTGCGTGCATTCAGATACAACACCTTCAGTCCTGTATTTCCCGTCCCCTTTCTTATTGTCGACCCTTTATCTGATGTGCTTGAAGTTAGATTCCTAGCCCTTTCCAAACACTCTGTCCTATTTTGTGTTCTGGAGACTTTAATAGCCTCTCCTGGGCTCTTTCTTTTCAGTTTTTTTATAATTTTCCATGAAGTTGAATCCAACCCCCCACACGCTAAGCTGCTGCTTTGTTTCCCATTAGTCATATTTCTTTCAGTATTACCCTTCCCCCTGCCCGCCCCCCCCCCACTTTCTAGTTTAAAGTCCTGTTGACCACCCTATTTACTCTTTTCACTAGAACGTTGGTCCCAGATCGGTTCAGCTGGAGACCGTCCTAATGGTACAGATCCCAGTGCCCCACGAAATGGAACCCCTCTTTCCCGCACCACTCCTTTAGCCACGTGTTTACTTCCCTTATTCTTGCGTCCCTATGCCAATTTGCACGTGGCTTGGGTAGTGATCCAGAGATTATAACCCTTGAGGACCTGTTCTTTAATTTAGTTCCTTGTTCCTGATAATCCCCAAACAGGTCCTCTTTCCTAGTCTTACCTATGTTATTTGTCCCGACATGGACCACAACAACTGGATCCTCCCCCTCCCTCTCCAATATCCTTTCAAGCCGGTCAGAGATGTCCCTCACCCTGGCACCGGGCAGGCAACATACCACGCGGGACTCTCAATCCTGCTTACAAAGGAAGCTATCAATTCCCCTAATTATAGAATCCCCTACAACTACCACTTGTCTTTTTGCTCCCCCCTCTTAAATGGCCTCTTGTGCCACGGTGCCGTGGTCAGCTGGCTCATCCTCCCTACAGCCCTGTTCCTCATCCACACAGGGAGCAAGTACCTCGTACCTGTTGGACAAGGTCAAGAGCTGAGGCTCCTCTGTTCCTGAACACAGGATCCCTCTACATGCCTCACTTGCAGTCACACCCTGCTGACCCTGACCACTGACTGGACTTGAGGTACTTAAACTACCGGGTGTGACCGCCTCCTGATACAAAGCATCCAGGTAACTCTCCCCCTCCCTGATGTGCTGCAGTGTCCGGAGTTCGGACTCCAGCTCATCAATACTAAGCTGGAGTTCCTCCAGCAACCAACACTTGCTGCAGATGTGGTCACTGCGGCTTGCAATGGGATCTGCCAGCTCCCACATCATACAGCTACAGCACATCACTTAGATGATTAATTTATTAATTAGCTTTGCAGTGTTTTTTTTCAAATTTGGTGCAGATTTCCTACACCACATGGGCTGCAGTGGTCCAAGAAGCTCAATGCCTTCTCGAGGGTAATTAAGGATGGGCGTTAAATGCTGGCCTAGCAAGCGACGCTGACATCCCGTAAATTAATTAAAAAAAGATCTGGTTGTCTTTTAACTCTGAAATGACCTAGAAAGCATCCCATCTTAAAACCTCCATGAACTTGAGTTCTGCCATCTATCCTAGTCATGGTCACAAAATCCAGCTCACCCCTTGTCTCACTGACTGAATGGGACTGCAGTCCAAGAGTATGTTTTACCCTCTACATGGCCTTACCCCTCCTCCAACTCTGCAAACACCCTAGAATTCTGCTTTCTTACACTTCCTCCAGTCCCTTCTTCTCACCATTGGTGACCAGGCCTTCAGCCACCTCGGCCCTAAACTCTGGTGGGGAGGCCTTTAAACTTCTCTACCCATTCCACCTCTCTCTCTCCATTCTTTAAGATGGTCCTTAGAACCTAACGCTTTGCCCAAACTTTTAGCTGCACCTCTTAGAATCTTCTTCTTTGGCTTGGTGTAATCTCTTAACACACCTGTGAAGTGCCTTGGGACATCTCCCCATGTTAACGGTGCTATATAAATGCAAATTGTTGCTGTTATCTGATATATCCTGTTGTGTGTAAATCATAAACATCTCGAATAAAATGGTTTTACTCTATCTGTACTTTTGACAACCAAGAGACTTAAGTAGGGTATATAATGTCCACCTCAACAATAGTGCAGTGTTCACCTTGTAAAATGTCTTACAGTTCAGACCTATTGGCACTGCTATTTACTGTGACATTATTGCCAAGCTGGGGGTGGAATCTGATTGGTGAAATACAGAAGTCCGAGTTTCTCCACTCTACCCAAATGTAGACTGGGCCAGTGGTAGTATAAAGGGTGGAGAGGGGCAAAAGGGTCCTAGATGGTGTTCAGGAAAATTTTCTACAGTATGTGTCCAATCCAATCAGAAAAGACACATTGTTGGACCTGGTTCTTGGAAATTAGGTGGGCCAAGTAGATCAAGTGTCAGTGGGGAAACATTTAGGATATAGTGATCATTGTACTGTATGTTTTAGGAGGATGATAGAAAAGGACGATAGGCAACCCAGAGTAAGAATAATTAACTGGACGAGAGCCAACTTCAATGGGGCAAGAATGGAGCTGGGCCAGATAGACTGGACCGAATGATTGGCAGGAAAATCTGTTGCTGAACAATGGGTTACCTTCAAAAAAGAATTGGCTCAGGCACGGTCAAGGTATATTTCATCGAAAGGGAAAGGGTGGGCAAACAAATCCAGAGCTCCCTGGATGAAAAAGGAGATAGAAATTAAGATAAAGAAGAAAAACTGCATTTATGACAGGTGTCAGGCAGAAAATACAATGAGAACCAAGAGGAATTTAGAAGGTTCAGAGGGGAGGTGAAAAAGCATTTTAGAGTAGCAAAGAGGGATTATGAGAAAAGACTGGCAGGCAGCCAACAAAAAGGGGAATCCCAAAGCCTTCTATAAGCATATAAATGTAAAAGGATGGTAAAAGGAGGAGTAGGGCCAATTAGGGACCTAAAAGGGAATTTACAGATGGATGAAGGGGGCCATGGCTGAGGTATTAAATCAATACTTTGCACCCGTCTTTACCAAGGAGGTAGATGCTATCCAGGCCATGGTGAAAGGTGAGGAAACTCTGTCACTAGAAGGGTTCAAAATTGATAAGGAGGAAGTGTTGAACAGACTGTCGGTACTTCAAGTTGACAAGACACCGGGATCGGATGAAATGCATCCAAGGATATTGAAGGAAGTGAGAGTAGAAATTGCAGGGGCACTGGCCATAATCTTTCAGCCTTCCCTAGACTCAGGGGCGGTGCCAGAGGACTGGAGAATTGTAAACATTATGCCCCTTGTTCAAAAAAGGTTGGAAGGATAAGCCCAGCAATTACAGACCAGTCAGTTTAACTTCAGTGGTGGGGAAGATTCTAGAAACAATTATTTGGAACAGAATTAGTAGTCCCATGGAAAAATATGGGTTGATAAGGAAGAGCCAGCATGGATTTCTGAAGAGGAAATCGTGTTTAACTAACTTGCTGGAGTTTTTTGAAGAGGTAACATAAAAGGCCGATGAGGGTAATGCTATTGATGTGACGTATATGGACTTTCAAAAGGTATTTGATACAATGATACACAACAGACTTATGAGAAAAGTTATTGCTCATGGAATAAAAGGGACAGTAGCAATGTAGATACAAAATTGGCTGAAAAATAGGAAGTAGAGAGTATTGGTCAATGGATATTTTTCAGCCTAGAGAAAAAGGTTTGTAGTGGAGTTCCCCAGGGGTCAGACCCTTGCTGTTCCTGATATATATTAAAGATCTAGATCTTGGTGTGCAGGGGACAATTTCAAAGTTTGTGGATGATACAAAGCTTGGGAGTGTTGTGAACTGCGAAGAGGACGATGTGGAGCTTCAAGAGGACATTGGACATTGGTGGAGTGGGCAGATAGGTAGCAGATGATGTTCAATGTGGAGAAGTGTGAGGTGATGTATTTTGGTAGGAAGAACATTGGCAGACAATATAAAATTTTAAATGGACAGGAGCTGAAAGACATGGGTGTATATGTGCATAGACCATTGAAAGTAGCAGGACAGGTGGAGAGAGCAGTTAGTAAAGCATATAGTATCCTGGGCTTTATTAACAGGGCATAGAGTACAAGTGCAGAGAGGTTCTGCTGAATTTATATAAGACATGCATTCGACCTCAGCTGGAGTATTGTGTACAGTTCTGGTTGCCACACTATACAGAGGATGCAAACACATTGGAGAGAGTGCAGAAGAAGTTTACAAGAATGGTCCCAGGGATAAGAAATTTCAGCTATGAGGATAGATTGGAGAGGTTGGGACTGTTCTTCTTGGAGAGAAGAAGGCTAAGAGGAGATTTGATGGAGACATTCAAAATCATGAGGGGGCTGGACAGAGTAGATGGGGAGAAGCTGTTCCCACTTGTAAAAGGATCATGAACAAGAAGGGCACAGATTTAAAGTGATTCGCAAAAGAAGCAAATGTGAAGTGAGGGAAAATTTTTTCACACAACAAGTGGTTCGGGTCTGGAAATGCGGTGGAGGCAGGTTCAATCGAGGCATTGAAGAGGGCATTAGATGATCATTTGAATAGAAACAATGTATGGAGTACGGGAAAAAGGCAGGTCAATGGCACTAGGTCATAATGCTTATTTGGAGAGCCAGTGCAGACATGATGGGCTGAATGGCCTCCTTCTGTGCTGTTAAAATTCTGTGATTCTG